>NC_091743.1:52109527-52452027 GCF_043380555.1 Nothobranchius furzeri | reverse complement strand
ATTTCCATCAGTACTAGGGGGATGATGATGAGCTGGATGGCTGGAGAGTGCGCACAGGTGAAACAAACAGCAGGAGAGCTGAGAAAGTAAACTGGGAGACTAAAAGAAATAATGCAGACAGAATCCAACAACATGAACCACGGTGATCCAAACACAAGAGAACCCTACACCATGTTAAACTTCATGTGCTGTATCTTCACAACGATGTTTCACTCTGAATATTATTCAGGTGTCATCAATACCATGTCTACCTTTAGGGAGACTAGCTATATACTATGAATTGATCATTTCAAATATACTATAAAGGCTTTTAGACACATTATTAGGGAAGACATTTTTTGACACATGAAGAAGTCAAACAAGTGAACACTAGCAGCATGATTATCTTTGTTGGGGCAGCTGCCAAGGTGAGTCCAAAGTAGACTTTTGGCAGACAGCTTCTGTTCATATCAACACAACTATGATGCCTATGGGTGAGTGGTTCTCAAAGCTGAAAATAGAAGTGAACCATGCATACGATCGTGCACAACAGGACTGAATTAAGCTCTGTAGGTGGTCTAAACACCCTCCATCTCTTAGTGATTTTCTCCCTTGGCTCAAAGTGCAGATGAAGCTCTAGCAGCATTCTGATAACCCTGTGTTCCTCTCTGCTGCTGCCTTTCACCACCACAGTAATACACACAGCCTCTCCAACAGCAACACTTCTACAAAGGGTCTCCTGTCTGCTAACAGATGTGTCCACACACACACACACACACACACACACACACACACACACACACACACACACACACACACACACACACACACACACACACACACACACACACACACACACACACACACACACACACACACACACACACACACACACACGTGTGTATAAAACATAAACACTGACCATAGACAAGTACATTAGGTCCTCGGGTCAGGCTATGAGAGTGGCTATTCATGCTTTCCAAACTCAATCTTCTTACCAGCCCCTCTCAGTATTAGTCTGTCGTGTAGCTTTTATTTTCCCCTCCTTCAGACACCTTTTTTTCATTACTCACGCGATGCGCACGCACACATACACACTTGTCTTCCTCTCAGATGAAACTGCATTCCTCTGGAGCTGGTGGCAATGCTTTGACTGCTCCCTGGAGAAGCTTTGATTGGTGGGTTGCCCTCACAAGAGAAATGTCTGCTGGTGAACAATGACACAGGAGACGGAGGCATCTTTGGAGACAAAGCATCATATAGTAAATACAAGGTGGAGGCTTTATTTCTTTGGAGGGTTTTTTTTTAGTGGTCAGGGAAGAGTAAAAACAGGGATTGTAATTGCTACTTGAGGGTTTCTTTTCCACATGAGGACCAAATCTCTCCCTTCCCTCTGGCTCTGTATGTTTCTCTTAAAGTCCTGGGCTGATGAGAAGGCAATTTCCTGTGTTGCTACAGGTTTGTACCTTGGTTAGCTAGGTATTGGAAGAGAAAATTAAACAACTGCAAAAATGTTTTTGCCACCAGGTCACAAAATAATATTAATAGCAAATTTGACATGATGCTAAGTGTCAGTAGGGAGTCTAAACTTAATAATAACACTTTAAAAGTCACTTTTCCATTCATTTAATTTTAAAGGTAACATTTTCAAACAGTAAATTAAACCTCTGTCAAAATAGGCATGACCATAGAAAACACAAAAACAATAAAAACAAATAGACACATCATCATTTGCTCTGCTGTGTTTCTGCATTTTGTACAAATCAAACCTTGGTGATAAAATTATTCAGTATAGCTGCGGAATAGAAAAAAGGAAACCCTTTTACTTTCACAGCAGGGATGTGAAAATGATTGTATTTGTATGGATTCAAGGACGTGAACATTTGAGATACAACAGGATTTGTAGAGCCGCTCTGTGCTGGTGCATTAGTTGACGCGTAGGTTTATTATGCGTTTTTACCATTTAATCTTTAAAGGTGCAGTATGCAAGAATAAGGGGAGCATTTTTCAGTGAGAAAATCCCAAAAGAGTCTCATGTTTCAGTCATTTAGGAAGGAAGGTTATACTGAAACATTTCATATCCAGCTGGCTGCAGGGATTATCAGTTTTTCTCCATTTAAAACAAGGGAAGGAGGGACGTGACTCCTGTTTACCATCAGTGAGTGTGGTGTTGCCGGGTCTCCTCCGAGCTAATACTGCAGTGCTGACAATTGTAATTTGTCAACGGCCGGCAAAAAGCTCCAGAGTTGTTTAAAGTCGTTGCAGTAACCAAATTTTACCACGGGAGGTCATTTTTACTTAATTTCTACATAATGCACCTTTAAGACCTGAATGTGTAACATCAAGATTCAGGCCAGGATCTTGTAATGTCATCAAGTGCTGCTTGGATTGTGATTAAAAGCTGGCTCATATCTTTGTAAACTGTTAAAGCGTTGAAGTATGTGATTAGCGTGGAATCATGTGTCCGATTAGTTTTAGGTATTTGTTTCTGAATTAGATTTAAAGCAGCATGTGGAGCTAAGTAGACCAGAGGTACAAAACTCAAAATCATGCGCTTGTGCGAAAAACATTTAGTTTGGCTAACATCAGCTCATGAACCCAAACTCTCTGTAAAAACACATTTTGTTTCATTGCTGCTGTGTGAGCTCACTGAAGCCTTTAATCAATAAGTGGTTGGTTAAAAAATCTCATTGGTTGTTTTTATTTTTGTGCAAAAAATAAAAGGCTGCTGGACTTTTAAATGTAGTCAGCTAAATGGACGGCTTTTAGTTAGAAAAACTGTCTATTTTCCCACCCAACAGCAGCTTCAGCAGTTTAAATTGTTAATGTTAGTGACAGGCCACTTTTGTTGTTCGAGAGCAAATGAGTGCACACGATTCTTTAAATTTACGTTTAGTCATTTGTTCTTTCAAAGTGGGGGACAACAACAAATTTGATTCGACAAACTGTTCATTGTTTCATCAGTCACATGCATTTGAATCATTCAAGTGCAGAAAACAGTGTCTCTGTGCAGAAATGGTAGGAAAAGAGGAAGAAATTATATTTCTCCCAACACCGCCTCCCCCCAGCTCCTGAGCTGACAGAACGTCTTTGATGCTGTGATGAGAAGTGACGGATGCAGTGCCCGGAGCAGCTTGTGTTCACGGAGCCAGGTGAAATGAAGCAGATAGTTCTGGGGTGCTGATCTCCATGGAAATGTGCTCTCTAGAGAGGGTTTAGCCCAGCAGGTTCATCAACTTGAACCTCTGCCTAAGACGAGGGGAAATGTTTGAACAGTGTAAAGGTATTTCACCAGTCCTGAGAAGCTGTTAATTAAAGGGAGGCTTTGCAGTTCTGGCTTGCTTTTAGCACCCCCTAGTATCCGTTTACAACAACCAAAAGAAAAAACTATCTCCTTACTGTGCATTTTGCTTTTTAACACGGTAATCTAACAGCTGAAATGTCTTCTCAGCCTTCATTAGAGTCTACAGGAGTGGTTCATCACTAAATTAAACAAATCAACTGTGCTAATGATCTGAAACATGCAGGAGACGTGCTGGAGCCAGACTGCAGGGCCAGGTGTGTCGGCCCAATTTTCTTCTAGGTCCCACAAACTGGACCACAACTCTGAAGTTGCAAAGGCCGTTATCTGGCCACAGAGGGTGGTGGGGGTGTAAGTGACCTTTCATTAACCATGTAAAGGGTCATATTGGCTCAAGAAAAGGATTTTAAAATATGAAAAAGTTCCAAAGGGTCCCTTTAAGTCCATTTGGATTAAAATTGACTTTATACATTTAAACGTATAAAGATGTGTAGAAAATCTAATATGATCGATTCTAGGCTCCAAAACCTGCCGTAATGTTAGCAGAACAAGCTTTTATTGATAATTTCACACCTTTGTTCTGGCACCATAAAACTCTTATTTTTAATCACTCCCTGCTTTTATGGGTCCCTTGCGATGTTCTTTTACCTCTGTGTCCTGTTGTTGAGCCATTTGTGTTTACAGCCATGCTTCGACCCCTGTACCTTTCTGCTAATTGTGCTTAACTTACTCCTTTTACCTTGTTTTTCTTGCTTAGAGAGCTCTGTGAATTGATATTTGAGAGAACATAATTGCAGCAGGCTCAAGACACAGACAAAAGTAAGACACGGCATGTATTTAATAAATCTTTATTTTTAATTAAAGCATTGCACCACCAGGAAATCTAGGATGGCTTAACTCTGTCACATCAGTAATTAAAAAGGACAAAAGGAGAAGCAGATCAAAACCCGGGACTCTGTTTTCAGCAGGAGGAAAACAAATATTGAGATAACTTGTAAACCAATGTTTGTGTTTTGTATCAATGCCACTTTCCATATTATTTGGAAATTAGGACTAGGAATGGTGTCACACTAAAGGTAACGGCATTCTTAACAATCCTTTGCTTTGCTGACAAAGCATCTATTTGTTTATTCTCACTTTATTGCAGTGTTTGAATTCAGGAATTATGTGCCCAAAATGAGCCATATCAAAATGTCCCTTATTGTGCCAACTGTCACAATGGGGAAAACTAGCATAGAATCCCCCCTTACCTAGTGATGCTGGAGAAGCAGTGAGCCCATTCCTAATATGGAGCTTCTCAGCTTATAGCAGCCAGTCAGGGATAAGTGGGTGTGGCCATCATGAACAGATTAGTATAAACCATAAACCCCTTTAACACTAGGCAAGTGCTGCTGTGATTGTGGCCAGGTCACAAGGAAACTATGATGTAATTGCAAGTAAGTTTCTTTGTTATGACTCAATTTGTTTGCTGTTTATATTATTTGCATTTCTCAAAATTTGAGACATGGGAATAAAATTAAAAAACTTACAAATGTGCGAAAATGTTATGGTCAATTTTCTTAGGTTTCTACACCCCCACCAATGTATTTCACAGCAAAATCAGTCATCCACCCATTCACACACACATTTACATGCTGGTGATGATCATATACAATTAGCAAACAAATGTTTTTGGTCCGTATTGATACGCTGTTGCATTTACTTTTGAAATTACACAATAATTGACACAATAACGGCAAGGCAGCTTTATTTATACAGCACATTTCATACACAGAGGCAATTTAATGTGCTTTCTATTAGCAAGAACATTAAAATCAATGTGGCAGAAAATTCTATTTAAAAATTAAAAAGAATCCAAGTTAAAGGGTGAGCAAATACAGTGCAGAACGTGCAGCTTAAGAACATTTATTCAAAGGCTGATAAAAAATACAAGCTTTTGCTTTGCAGCCAACCACTAAACAAATACCAAGCTTATCTGAAAATTATTCAAGAATTGGCAAACATATACAGAAAGTAATGATCATATCTACATCATTTTTCACCATAAAATGATCTCAAGGTAAAATTCTGTCTTGAAAAGCAGCAGAACTTTGTCCACGCAGTGTCGCCGAGGGGGGTGGGGGGTGGTGGTGCCTATCTCCAGCAGTCAACGGGCAATCAGGCGGGGTACACCGTGGACAGAGAGCCAATCCATCGCAGTAGTTTAGATATCAGTTCTTTAATCCATAATATTTTATTTTTCTTTGCAGAATATGTGCAAATATGACTAAATTAAATAAACAATTGTCTGAATGATTTTTCTAATTCACCATTTAACCTGATCTATAGAAAACGCAGGAATAATGGAGCCTTTCAGTCTGGCTGCCTGCTTTAATTTGCTGTTTTACCCTCGAGCCCAACTCATTTACCTCAACTCAAAAAAAAATTATTATAACCTCAATTAAAATAAGTAACCTCAATAACAACAGAGCACACTCTGTTTTCTCTTGCTTCGCTCTGGTCCACTGTTACAGGCACACAATGATTAATTGCTTTCTCATATTTACCAAATAATTGTGAAAACGCTGGAACTCACAAAGGAATTATTCATTCAATGGAAAGCACAGCACTGGAAAAACAATATATTTTCAAAAGCAACAGAGATGGTAGGTTAGCTTGTTTTATTGCCATACCTTGACTCTGTATGCTTTAAGAGTGAAGACATATAATAATCTCATAAGATAAATATCCCAAGAAAATACATGATGTAACCATCTAAGTCACACATGAGATAATAAAATGCTCTGACAGGACCTGTAGCTTTCTGACTAGAACTACTGTAAAAAACAAAGTCATCTCAACAGAGGTTGTTAGGTTTAATGATAGATCCTCTTGTCTAGTGGGATATAAACCCTTGCTGTGTTCTGGAATAGGAAACATCTTATTTTTGCTGAGCTGAAATAATTCACCTCAGTCGATGAAAAACAAAAAAGAATTTCCATCTCTACAAAATGTCTGGGAGACCAGTCCACTATGATAAACACATGACTCACTATGCTGGAAGTTATTGTGGGAGACACACAAATGCAGGAGAACATGAGTTTTCATTTTGGTTGGCACTGGTTTGGGAGATTTCCAACCACAAGCCTAAAACATGCATATGAATTTATGACTGTAGTGTGAATTTGTGTGAGAATGGTTGTCTGTCTTATTTGTCTTATTATGTGGCTTCTCAATGGACTGGAGACCTGTTCAGGGTGTCCCATATGCCCAAAGATGGGCACCAGCTCCCAATGACCCTGCCCAGGAACAAGCAGGTAACACTATTGAATGCATTATCAGATCATTGTTACACAGTAATGAGGTGTCCAAGGCAGATTTTAAAGAATCGAGGGCTAAGACCTTCTGCAATTGCTGCATAATTTTAGCTTATAGAGAAAAAAAGACTTTTAAAAGAGCAAAACATAAAAATACCCTTTTTTGTTGTCATCGTCAGTGAAAGCAGCTGAACTGGTTTGGACCAATCTCAGGGTAGATTGATAAACTTTTAGGGTTCTGCTGGACAGTGAATCTGCAAACACACACTCCACTGAATATCTCAGCGGCACTTGATTTTAACTCCCTATACTTTATTTAGTAGACTTACAGAAGTTAACATCAATGAGACAGTTGGAGCTCAGGAGGTAGAGCAGGTTGTCCAGTAATTGGAAGATTGCAGGTTCAATCCCAGCTCCGGCCAGAGAATGCTACTGTTGTGTCCTTGGGCAAGACATTTAACCTGACTTGCCTGCTTGTGGTGGTTGGAGGGACCGGTGGCGCCAGCGTTCATCAGGCCTCGCCTCTGTCAGTGCGCCCCAGGGCAGCTGTGGCTACAATGTAGCTCATCCCCACCAGTGTGTGAGTGTGTGTGAATGACTGATTGTGTTGTGAAGCACCTTTTTGGGGGGGGGGGGGGGGGGGAACCATAGGAGATATAAAAATACAAACGTTTGTCATTTATTTACCATAGTGCCCCAGAAGGGGACATAAGAAAAGAAAGAAAACTATATTTTATATAGCACCTCTCTAACTAAAAATCATGAGGCGATTCACAAAAACAAAAAACTCTAATTATATGAAAAAATATATTATTAAAAATATGGTTCAAATGAGGAAAAACCTAATTGTGAATAAAAATGTAAAGAAAAGGAAAGATGAAAACCTGTGAATCCCAGGAAAGGAGGAGTTGGTAAAAAAGAACAGACTAAGGAGGGGGTGGTGATGAAGGTCCCACCAAAGCATGAACAGGTGAGTTTAAAGAGACCACTGAGACCATTGATTTCAGGCTCAAGGGGAGAGAGTTCCAGAGTCTGGGGGCCAAAGCAGAAAATTATTTGTCATCCCGGTTTCTGTCAGGGAAATCTGCAAAACTCTTGAGAGAAACTGATATTTATTAAGCAGGCAACACATCTGGAGAGAAATCTTCACTCACTAGCACCCTCCTCCTGTAGCTGCATAGGAACTGATAGAGTGTAACTCCCTTATTATCCCAGTCCCAACAATGGAGGCGTATTTTCTCTAATGCCAGACTAATGTGGAAAACAACTTTTAATTATGTGAACTTGTTCCACACTGCTGAAATCACGAAAAAGACACATCACTAATGACATATTGCTTTTACACTAGTGACACATTGCTTTTGCAAAAGAAAAAGGAAAACATTTCCTCAAACCTTTCGCTCCTCTTACCTGATAGAAATTGTTCTTGAACTATTAGAAATGGTCCTCACTCTGTTTTTATCAATTTGTGTCTATTTTAATGAGGACGTGTTACACCCCAGCCCAGCTAGGAGGTTCAGGAAGGAGGAACACAGATAATATAGGACTACCAGAGTAAATGAAGAGGAAGGTGTGACCACTTCTTAACAAAAGTATTTAACAGAAAGAGTCCTTCAACAAAGGATGTTACAGGTTACAGGTTACCACAAAGAAGTCTAAAAATATCCCAGTCCCAAAGGTCTCATCAAGTCTCTTAAGGCAAAGCTATCCAGCAGCAGTGGAGGACAACAGACTAAATCTGAGTCCTCTCCAACAGGTGATAAACACCTGTTTTAAAAGACTGGATCATCATAACCTAAAAGGTTCCAGCTGGGATACTGGCAGAAAGCTACTTGCTAAAGGGCCGCTCTCCATAGTGCTGAACCTCCAGTTGGGGCTCTGGTAGGTAGCCTCTGCTGGGAACCGCTCTCCATGGTGCTGAACTTCCAGTTGGGGGGATCTGGGGCCTCATTTCTCAAGCTTGCTTACGCACAAAACGGGGTCAGAAAACTGCGTGAGCTACTTTCCGTGCAAACTTTGGGATTCATAAAAGAAAACTTAGCGGAAAAATGTGCGTAACTTTAAGTTGACTAAGGACCTTGTTCACGCACATTTTGGACATGGAGAGCACCTGCAGTGCTGCTGCTGAGAAGGATAAAATTGCATTATCACTTGTACCACTTTGTACGCATGCAGAAGAAGCCCCCCCTACATGCACACACACACACACACACACACACACACACACACACACACACACACACACACACACACACACACACACACACACACACACACACACACACACACACACACACACACGTTTTATGTCAGAGAACAACTAACAAGGCATTCACTCCTACTAGAGATCACTGAAAATGTACTGATTAAATGAGTAATAAACTCCTTTAATGTTAACAACAACTTGCTTTTCCTTTAAGAAAGCTGTTGATGTTTATACAAGATCACTCATTATTGACAACCATGTGCCGAATAGTTTTGAACAAAACTCCATTTCCTCTTCCAGCAGGCTGATCACATCTCTTCAAGTCCAAGAAGAGCCATCTGTTACAAAAACAATTTTCTGTCTTTGTGAATTAAATTGCTGCAATAAGTCTAAATGACAAATGAGGCATTTGTGCAATAAATGAACACAGTCAAATATTGTGTGGAGGATTAAGTTTTATCAGGTTATACCATCTACAGCTGGCTGGGTTGGAGTTAAAGTGATCTATGTAACACGCTACCCCTGCAGTGAGCACAGCTTGTTGAAACATTTGGATGCAGCTATTTTGGCAAATTGCATCGATTCCCTCCGCAAAATGAATTAGTGGACTCCGCAACGTTGATGGAAAATAAAGCATTACATAGATTGGCCGCTGTTGTTTCAACACTAACTGCTAGTGGTGCAGTTTGTTTTCAATCTGAAACTGAAGAATGATTTTTGTTTCACCTCCTGCGTTAGAAGCTATAACCAGGGGGAAGATAGATCGACACTCGGTGGGGAAAGAAAAAACAAACCAGTAATAAAATTTGTCATACTTATGAAATGTGCTCTCATCTGATTCAAGCCTTTTTTTTTTGTAGGACCTTTTCTCATTTAGTTTGCTTTCACAAAAACAAGAGCTTTCACACATTATTTGGAATAAATTAAAATAAAATAAAATATTTAACAGCAATAGGCAATATTTACATGGATGAAAGGACACATAAATCAGGAGGACATATCTTTAGTTATGCTCTAACTCTAATTTAGAGCACAATTTTAGACTAATTTCAGGTCAGTTTTACACATTTAAAGAGACAGTGTGCAGTTTTTACTGTTAATCTAAAGAAAAATCCATCTACTTGTTGTAAATGAATTAAATGACGCCCAGTTGTTAGACAATATTAGTGGCTTTGAAACATATAACCATAAAAGGCGGGTCTACAATACATGGGAGGGGGTCAAAGTCTCTGAGCAATGCCATATAGACACCATGTATCCTTCTACTAGAGCCCATGAGGAAATAAACACATTTTCTGATTTGTAACAAACTGTTACTAAATGTTTGGCATTCATAAACATTGCTGTTTTACATATTTACCTTTTCACTCATTGCCAGTGATGAAAGGGAATCTGATGTGCTTGTCATTTTGCTAGAGGCTGTGCACTCAGGGATTTTTTACCCTATTGGCCATCCATTGGTAGGGTCTTACTCAAACACAAAACTACTGCTTGCTTGCAATGATTTAGGTAAGTCCTGTCCCCATTCGCCAGGGAAAATACACATCGTCCATCCATCCATCCATCCATCCATCCATTTTCTTCCGCATTTCCAGAGTCGGGTCGCGGGGGCAGTAGTCTAAGTCGAGAGGCCCAGACTTCCCTCTCCCCAGCCACTTGGGCCAGCTCTTCCGGGGAAATCCCAAGGTCTTCCCTTGCCAGGTGAATGACATAGTCCCTCCAACGTGTCCTGGGTCTCCCTTTAGGCCTCTTCCTGGTTGGACATGCCCGGAAAACTTCACCAGGGATGATGTGGAGGAGCAGCGGATCTACTCCGAGCCCCTTCCAGATGACCGAGCTTCTCACCCTATCTATAAGGGAGAGCCCAGCCACTCTGTGGAGAAAACTCATTTCGGCCTCTTGTATCCGCGATCTCGTTCTTTCGGTCGCTACCCAAAGCTCGTGACCATAGGTGAGGGTAGGAACATAGATGGACAGGTAGTTCAAGAGATTTGCCTTCTGGCTCAGCTCTCTCTTCACCACGACAGACCGGTACAACACTCGCATCACTGCAGATGCAGCACCAATTTGCCTATCAATCTCCCGCTCCAGCTTTCCCTCACTCCCGCCCACCCGTCTCACTCCCTAACCCTAACCTTAACCCACCAAAAAGCATCTGGGGTCATAACTTAATAAAATCAAGCATATTGTTCAGTGCTGGGGTGTTCTGGCTTCAGCTTTACTTGCTCTGACCTTTTAAAACACCAAAGGATGCTCGGGTTAAGCTTTCGAAAGCGGTGGAAGATTTTAAAGCAGAATGTCATCAAATAAAAGTAATAATACCATTTATTTTTTCTGATTGCACTGTTGTTATTATTATTTGAAGCTGAAAACTTAAACTCTGACATCATTTTTGCTTGTTTGTGTTTTTGTGCACATACTTAATTCAAGGTGGAGAAACTTAGAGCCAACTGAATTAATTGAGACCAGGAGTTTGTTAAACCTGCAATTATGTAATCTAGATTATCTGGACAAAAAAATGCAAATACATTTTAAACTGCATCTATTATAAATGTCTTGTAAATCTCAGTATTTGACTGATGGTTCATTTGGCTGTGAAATTGTTGCATCAGGCTTAAAAAAACATCCACCATTTGCATACATATGCTTATTTTACATCCATTATTTGAATATAAATATTAATGCAGGGCATCAGTCTCATACACACAGACTCTGGCAGCTTCCCTCCAATAGAAACATGAATCTTAGTTGTTTGTATTCTGCCTGGGGTGCAGGTTTAGCAGTGAAGACATTGTGTTTGGATGGATAGACTTTAGACATCCCAACACTGTCTCTTACTAAGCCTATTTCTTTATAGACACAGATATTTATTAAATGCTTTTTGAACATCCAGTTGCTCAGCCAGTGACTCCCTTTGTTTCAAGGTTTAAGTGATGGATGCTGGCTCACACATCGTCTCTCTTGGGCAGAGGAAGTACAGAGACCCTGCGGCAGCCTCTGCAGTTCCTTTATCTGCTTTCCTTGGTGGCTGCTCACTCTTTGCTTCTATTTGATTAATGACACCATCTCTCCAGTGGCTGTTGTAATAAAGTCAAATGAGGTCTTGAACGGCGGAGGCTTTGTAGAGTCAGCAGTTGGTAATGGAAGAGGTGGTTGTCTCAGATGGGCTCTATGTCCTTAAAGCAATAAAATAGTGTTTCTCTTTTTCCGTGTGGCCAAGTTGGTAAAGATGGTAATTGTGTTAGAGAGAGATTGCGCTTCGCTGCACTTTGCTGTTTGTTTGAACTGTTGTTTCAAAGGTTACAGAGCTGGTGATGTGGAAGAAACATCCCTCATTCCTGGACACATCAAAGCAAGCTCACTTTGTCTCCTGAATAATGCAGCAATGACCAAAGTGATCAGCGAAACAGCGTGATCCACTGCATCTGCTTTGACCAGCGGTGATGTTCTTTCTTTTTTCACTCAGACAGACATGTTTGTCTTTCTGTTATGATTTCCGTCAAAGGAATTTGTGGAGAAATCCATCTAATACTTGTAATCCCTCTATTCACCAGGCAATATTGGATTGTCTGTGATTTCAAAGACGCTGTTTGAAAAGCTAATGGGTAATTGGTGTTGCAGAGCACTTCTCTTTGCTGTTGGATAACAGCATGGGCTCAAATTCAACCTATTCTGAAAGCAAAAAATGTAAAAACAAACAAACAGAAACATATGAACATCTACTATTCTTGGTGTTCATGGTTGATTACTTTGGTACGTTGCCAGCAGGCATTGTGGGCTAAGTGTCTTGCCCAAGGACACAACAACAGCGACAGACGGAGTGAGGATCGAACCTGCAACATTCCGATCACAAGGCATTTAACCCCTCTGCCACCGTCACCCCACCGGTTGAAAAAGCCACCGAAACCACCAAAGTTAAATATGAGGTTTTTGTGTGGTTGTTCACATAAGAACTGAATCACATCACGCACAACGTGATCCGTTTCCTGAAATAAAAATGGCAGCTACAGATGTTAGTGTTTATGCAGCAGTTTGGAAATTCCTGCACAGTTGGAACAGACAAAATTGGGTTAAAAAACTAGGGCTGATTAGTGGAGCTCACCACTGACACCCACACTCCCCCACCCCCTCAGGTGGCAGTTGACCAATGGCACCATGGGGTCAATAATATAAATAACAAATCTGTGATGGGAACCGTATTAGCTTTATATTTTGGCTTTGAAACCACCACTCCATCACCCCCTCTCCCTGCTGTGGTAAAAGAGCCTTCTCTTCTCTGCGTTACTGAACACTGGCACATTTTATATTCATCTATTATAGATGCTACTCCTTTAGGGATGCTAGGCTGGAATTAATAAATAAACTTTTGCAGTAGGTTGGATTTTTAGACACAGATGCTGCCTTTGAGGGGATCTGCAACTAGCTGGAATTTTACACACTTCCTTTGGCTATGGCTGTGGATGTAAAGTGCACGCCTCACACAATGTTGCTTTAATCTGCACCCTGTTCAGTTTAGAAAACTCACACTTCTAAGAAGCCGTGACTCTTAAGCATTTTGTGAAAAAAAATCACACCCTAAAGACCATGTTTTACAGATGCACCACATCAAAAAAATCTTCTTTTAGCTCCTCCCTCCATCCGTTTTCTGAACCCGCTTGTCCACGTAGGGTCGCGGGGGGCTGGTGCCTATCTCCAGCGGTCAATCAGGCGGGGTACACCCAGGATAGAGTGCCAGTCCATAGCAGGGCAACACAGAGACACACAGGACAAACAGCCATGCACACACACACTCACACCTAAGGACAATTTAGACAGACCAATTAACCTAACGGTCATGTTTTTGGACTGTGGGAGGAAGCCGGAGTACCCGGAGAGAACCCACGCATGCACAGGGAGAACATGCAAACTCCATGCAGAAAGATCCCAGGCTGGGAAGCGAACCCAGGACCTTCTCGCTGCAAGACAACAGCTCTAACCACTGCGCAGCCCTTCTTTTAGCTTCTGTTTACCAAAATGTCTGTGACTTTTTAAAAAATCTTTTAAAGAGGAATTTTGTAATTAAACTTTCATGGCTAAAGCATTTTTCTGTTACGTGATCCACATTACATGCTGTCCAGCAGATGTGCATTGACTTGTGTGTAGCTAGAGGATCAGAACTGACAGTATTCAGAGCCGTGTGTGATCCTGACATGATCTGAAGACTAAAAGGTTACCTTCAGTGTAGACTCCTACTTTTCTGCACGTGTGCACACTCATATTTGATTCAGGACCGATAGCTCACATCTACTGTTTGCGTCTTTCTTTCATGTCTCACTTGGTATCTCGCTTTGTCAACTTTTAACAGTTAAAGATGCACACAGTTTAGTACAAAAATAGTTATTTACCTGACATGTTTCGACTAATGCCTCTAGTCATCATCAGAGTTCACCGGCGTAGGTGGCGTCACTTCCATTTATTCATTTATATGTACACACACACACGTATGTGTGTGTGTGTGTGTGCCTAATTGTTTTCTTCTGATTTATAGAATTTGGTCAGAAACATTCTATGAAGCAGACCTGCTGTGGTGGGCTTGCTTTAATATTTCAACAACCACCAGCAGGTTTAATAATCAATTAAAGCTCCACTTTCATCTCTCATTCTCATGTACTATGTCCAATTATGGAAATTTATCATTTCCATAATTTTTAATTATGGAAATGACAAGTGATGTTACAGAAGGGGACTGAAGATTCTGCCTGCTGTAGGAAGACGGCTATCAACATCTTTAGCCGTTGTGAGATGCTTTTGTTTCTGTCTCTAGCTCAGCATGTGCTGTTTGTGTACAAACCACTCTCTCTAATTAGCCGTCATTGTAATAATAGGAGCTGCAGAGTGGGGTGGATTAGGAGACCTGTGGATGATAATGCAATGGTGAAACAAACCAAAAACTGATGCAACTTGGATTTAACTATATTCAGTGATTAATTTGTTTGAGTTTGGAGACTCCACAGCATCCTTAAAGTCATTTACATGCTTTGCATTCATGATAGCTCATATAAACAAGCAGAATCTTTATAGAGGCAGTTCAGTGCTCTAATAAATGAGCAAGCATCGGTCTCCAGATGGTTCTCTATGATGGTGATGAGAAATTTAAAACCTTTGGGGAGTGGAAAAGATGTCAGCTCCTGCAATGAAGCTGTCTTAGTTTTGAGGAATCCTCCCCCAATGCCCTCTGCAGGATGTTTGCAACAGATGCTTGTCTGTGAGGATGGCAGTAGGCTCTCCCGTCTCATTCGGACCTATTCTCAATTCTCACAGATCCTTTTTGGTAGGCGGGTACTGTAACAACAGAAGTCAGTTATTTTCAGAGCCACAATGAATTCTGACTGATTTTATCACAAAAATGTGATGCAACAAAGAAACCTATTTCCTGAGAAATGAAGATGAGGTTCTCACTCTGTGGAACGAGGTCGTGGGAACATGAATGAATCACCCTTCACCAACGTAACGGCTATTGTTCTTCAGATGTTAATGAGCAGAGGGCGTCTGCTGTTCATGTCAGAAAATTGCCACAAAAATAAATGAGATAAAGGTGAGAATGGACACTCGGTGTGTGTACAGAAATATCTGTTTCCTTTGCACAAACCCGTAAGTGGTGCCCTCTGTGCATTCTAGTCCAACCAATAACTGTGAGCATGTGAAATCAGGTACATTAAAGTAGAAGCCATGTCTTGTGAGGGAACGTTAATGTAAAGGTTACAACGGTGACTCCTTCAAACAATCAGAACATAAAACTCCTGCAGAGTAATGAACCCTTTGATTTCACTGGCTTCACTAAACATTTGTTAAATTGTACTCAATGAGAGAAGAAGGATGCCTCCAGTTTGGCGGGTGGATGGGTTATTGTTCGAAGCATACTTTTCCAATTCAATTCATTCATTTTACACACTTTATGCATTTTCCAGAAAATAAGATAAACTATTCCAGACTAGAAAACAAGCCAGTGTTGTTTGCTGTAAATCTTTTGCTGAGTGGCTCAGAAGGGACATCTGATTACAGTTTTACCTCCTGTGAGAAGGGCAACGCGACTTTTTATTCTAGAAAGCTTTTCTGAGAATGACCACATCAGTTGGATTTAGAGGCATGGGCGCCTTTTGAAAAGACTTTAGTGCCCTTTTTGTTTCACACAGATCAAACGAAAAAGTTAAACAGGATTTTTTTTCCCCTTCTGAAACTACAAGCATCTCGCTGCCCTCTAAAGATAAATTTTTTGCACACATTTTTCCCCTCAGGTCTCCTTTTCCTGAGCATTTCTCTGGCTACTTCCAACTTGTCTGTTGCTCAAACACAATCGATAACAACCTTTAAGAGTTTCTGTCTCATGACATCTGTCCTCTGACCTTAGACACAGGTTTATGTGCTATTGCTGTAGCCACCTCTGATTAGAAAAATTTCAGTTCTTGTTTTTATTTTTTTTTGATTGAACTGAAAGAAACGTTTTATATTTGGGAAGCATCAAGTTAGAAGGATGACTTAAACTTATTTTCTTAGGAAAGTCATAAATTAAAGATTTAAATTGCCGAGTTTTCTAGAGAGAAAAGATAAGCTAGTTTATCTGATGGTTTTATAACTAATCGTTGTTGGAGGAATCGTCATCAGGATTTCTGTAAATGAAGCTTCTCGCTACATAATTACCCTTAGTGTGTGTGTGTGTGTGTGTGTGTGTGTGTGTGTGTGTGTGTATTCTTATCCTTTAAGTCTAACTCCATAGCCTTTCTTACATTTTCATACAGGAACAACATTTCTCCTTCTATAAATGTGCGTGCATGCAGACTATAAATACACTCGAGTGCAAAAGTGTCATTCTCCAGTGTTATTTTAACAAGAAATGTACAATATATGTGCAATATGTGCAACTGTTTTTGATAAAAGAAAAAAAAACAAGTATTTTTTTTCTTTTTGCAAAAAAAAAAAAGTTTCAAAGTTTTTAAAGGTGCTGTACATGATGTGTGTTAAATGATGGCTTTACATCTGCAGCAGGTGGGCACATTCAGCAGGACTCCTCATTTCGCAGAAAAAAAACGATCTTTAATTATGAGCTTGCCTGCAAAATAAATTCCTGATTATTTGATTATTTCATGTCTATTTCCCAGTCGTTTCTAATGAACAAGACTCATGAGGTTTTTAATATAAACAGGACAGAAGACAGAAGGAGAAAGTCCTCATTGTTTCATCAGTTGTCTTTTCTATTTATTTCATTCTTACACGATTTATCTTTTAATGATTGCAAATCGTGTTATTTCACACAGAGGTATGTAAAGTCAATCAGTTTGGTGGGATTAGGTCCTTCACTTATCTCCTCTTTCATCGTCCTTACTCCACAGACCTAGTTAGAGCTTACTGTTAGTTGCTACTTGTACGTTTTACCTGACAATTCAATTGTTGCTTCACAACCGCAGTTCCTTTTAAAATGTCCTTCTAACCATTTCCTCCAGAACAATAAGACTTAAATTTATTTCATTTATAGCTGTAGAAATGTGCAAATCTGTCTAGGTAGATGGACTTTTTTTAAAAAAGTGATCAGAACACTTTCTTTTTATTTATTTATTTTTTTACATTTAATATTGTAAACTAAGGTTTGTGAACCTTCTGAATAGAGGCCGGCATATATCTTCAATCTTTTCTATATCGGCCCAACACACCAGTTTATTTTTTTTTAATTTTTTGAGTTTGTTTTATCTTTGAAGTTCAATAAATATTAAGAATTTTATTGACTAGTTTAATTTATTGTGCACACAGTGAGGGTTCAGTTGTCTTTCACAATCAATGTGCTGCTAAAATGTGTATATATCAGCCTTAAGAATCGGCTTTAGATATCAGCCAATGGCAACAAAATTCTTTCAAATTCGGTATCGGCCTGAAAAAATCCACATCGCTCGGCCTCTAATATTGAATCACCTGCAGACTAAATCAATAAATCCAGTTGAGTGAGTGATTCTGTGTCGATAATTCCATCCAGCAGGAGGGTCGTGTCTCCAGGCATGCAGCGTGTATTCCAAGTAAAAGTGTTTTTAAAACACTTCCTGACCAGTGAACCCAGTTACAGCTGAGTCCTCATGCTGTGGGTCATTGTTGCTTTAGTGGCTTTGCTCTGTAATGATGGTGAAACCACAGCTTGTAAACACAGCACACCACCACTTGTGCAACCTGAACTCATTGGTCCGCTGAGTTTAATTATTCAGTGAGCTATTTCTGGGGGAGAGAATTGACCGAGCCACAGGATGTTAAGAAAAGAAAATAAGTGGAGGAGGATAGATATTGGCTCCTGACAGCCGTGTTTGAGCCTGCAGCTGTGTGTGTGTGTGTGTGTGTGTGTGTGTGTGTGTGTGTGTGTGTGTGTGTGTGTAAGTTTAGTTGATTAAGAACAAATCCTTTCACAGTTTTATGCCTCAGTCAGTTCTGTAACCAGGATGGTTTTGTCCACTTGAGGATCGATGGGAGTCTTTCACTGTGTGGATCAAAGGTCTCCGTCTATGAATTAAAACACTCAAGCCTGATGGAGGAGCTGAAAATGCCATCATACACTGCTGGGAAACATTCAGTCCAATCTTTTGAGCTTAGACCAAACAAAACAAATACCGAACAATCAAGTTAAAAGCTCTGTGTCCTTTTAAAAGGGATAAAACTGAACAATTAAGTGAAATCATTACATTTAATCTTGTTTTTAGTTTTACGTGAATAAACTCCTGGAGGATTCTACAGATTTTTGGTAATGTTTTTAGATGAACAAGGAGTTATGTTTACAGGAAACTCATTGGCTGTAAAGTAATGGTTCTGCTGGAACTAGCTAATACTAATAATCCGACCTGAATGACTTTTGTGTATTCTGACTTTAAGACAGATATTTAAAATGACAACTGGTTATTTCACATTACTGTGTTGTAAAAATCAATATGTTAAATAACCCAATAATGGTTAAAGAAAAATGGTTCATTCTTTTAGAATGTATAGGGTCAGACATCATGCTTCAAACTAAAATTGCTACAGATTTTTGTATATAATCTGCAGTAAAGTGGGACTTTGGGGACCGGTTGTTAAACTTCAATAATTTTGTGAAAATCTTGCCTTCATTGCAGTTTTAGAACATTCAAAGAAATCAAAAGATTTAAAATAAGACCAACTAACTGAGAAAAGGATTTTAACTTGTTCTGTTAGAAACACGATCTGTCACGTGCAGACTGAACGTTGAAATAGACTTACACACCTTTTTCCTGCTTTAGCCACCTATAATAATTAGATGAGAAACTCTCAGATAGAAAAGCCACTCAAACGCACATTGTAATGTCAAATTGGCATCCATGGACTCACCCATCTTAGCTGTGGGCTGGGACAGCTATTGTTGATTTAGTGTCCAGGTGAGAGCAGAGCACATCACAACTTGCAAAAGCTAACCGTTAGCAAAAGCTAATCCACAAGATAGCAGACCTTCAGGCTTCTGTTATTGGTGGAGAAAAAACATCTACGTTGCAGCAGATGACTTAGTGTTGCACTGCTAGTAGCCAATCAGAGGAAAGATGTCAGAATATCAGGAAACCAGACTCCATATCTTGCCGTGTTCTGCTCACTTCTGATCTGGCTCATTTCTAGTTACTGAAACAGGAGCGCCAGAGCTTTTGTCAGTGATTGTCAGATCCTTGTGTGATTGGTTTTCTACTGGTGTGCTTTTTCCTAGAGATTTCTCATTTTTTTGTAAATAGTTTTTCACGATTTATTAATAAGTATCTTTATTTGCAGTTTTCCAAACTCCAAATTCTAGCATTTGTTTGTTTGGCTGTCAGTAATTTGAATTTGTGTGAATATATATTTTTCTCTTTTTCAGGTGTTTATTTCTACCTGCATACCTGATGCTTCTGTCACTCACAGCTGTGCATGTCATATCCATTCTTGTCTCATTGTCAGGCCCCTTAAACTTCTATTTTAGGGGAAAATAAAAAGTAAAAAATAAATATATGTGTATATAAACTTTTTGGGCACAGTTGATAGTCTTGCAGGATATTTTTCTCCCTACAATGAGCAGATATCTCTCTGCGTGCACGCTGTGCACTCAGCTGCAGAGACAGGCAGCAGCAGTGAGTGAGAAGTTGGCACCGTGTTGTTGTTGTTGTTTTCTTAGACAGAAACCAAATAGAGAAATATATATAGATGAATAGCAGAGGGGAGATTTTGTCGTAGCTATTATTTTTCATGGAATTAATGAAAAATGTGGCTCACACTCACAAATTCAAATCTTTGTATTCATCAGTGTACTCACTATGGTTGGAAATGTTTAGGCTCCTCGTGATTTTATCAGACTACACTTAAGATGGTTTAATGTGAATATAAAAAATGGATTGATGCATGTTTCTACACTACAGACCGACCAACATGTTACATTTATTTCTATGTCGGCGGTCGGCCGAAATTGATTTTAAAGGCCGATAAAAATAAATAATAAAATAAGCAGGCACCTGTGTGGCAAGCAGCCACTACTACTAGACTTAAGAAAGGACCCGAAGAACCCCAACACGTCGTTTATTTTAATGTTGTGAGTTTGTTTTATATTTGAAGTTCAATAAATATTAAGAGATGTATTGACTTTTTTAATGTATATTGCATATATATATATGTATATCGGCCTTAAAAATTGGCTTTAGATATCGGCCATCAGCAACAAAATTCTTTAAAAATCGTTTTCGGCATCAGCCTTAAAAACTCCATGTCGGTCAGCCTCTATTCTACACCCCATCCCTTGTTACCCCCTTTGTGAGTAAGCTCGATTCTTTCATAGGAATTTACTTTAATCACTCAAATCAATTCACGTAATTTAATGTTATATTAACAAAATCACTTTACTGTTCTGAAATCACAGCTCTAATACAAAAATGTTTGTGACTTTCATCTTCGGCCACATTCAGAAATAAAAAAATTGAGAATCTAAAACTTCTTATTTTAACAAAAGTGACTAATCATTGTAAAGACCTAAGGTGATTTATCAGAGACGTTAATGAAATAAAGACATAGATTCCTGAATAGTTTTAAATAAAAGTGAACAAACAAGGTCGCACTATGAAGCTCAATTATTCAACAGAGAAAGAGAATGATGGTTGGCTTTCGAAGAGTTGTGTGAGAAGGAACTACATGATTACAAAATGAATATATGCCTTAATTATCTTGGGTGGACTTTACTGATCAGCCAAGACATGCTGGAAAAATGATTTGTTTTCATTCCTATTAGGTTTTTATTTATTTTTTTGTATGTTTGTTTTTTCCCTCCAGAGGAATTCCTGGAAAGAAATGTGGCAACGTCATCCTGACTGCGGAAGAGCTGAGCAACTGTCGGGTGAGTAAATCCAGAAAAAAATCTTCTGAACCAAAACAAATAAACCAAAAACAGTAAACAATGTAAACAATTTCAAATTTATCATAGTCTTATAGCTTGCAAAGTATTCTGTGTCACCATTGGCTTTTCATACATTTGGTGACCATTGCACTCATTTAGAATGTGCGTTGTTTTGCACCCTTTGGCTTGCCATATAACATTCACATGCAAAAACTTTATTACCTGCCTTTCATTATCATTGTGAGGTGTTAATGAATTATTCTACCAACACAATGATTTGTCAATCTTCAAATCAACATTTTATAAACATTTTTGTCTAGAATGTTTCTACCTAGCTATTAAATTCATTAACACCTTAGCTGCACACACACACACACACACACACACACACACACACACACACACACACACACACACACACACACACACACACACACACACACACACACACACACACACACACACACACACACACACACACACACACACACACACACACACACACACACACCAACAGCTGCTATTTCTTACCTGGTGGAGTGACCTGTGTAATGAAATGGTAACATGACATGATGGGGTCAGTCCTGAACTCCTTGTCTTTGCAGGACTTTCACAGGTGTTGCAGCTTTGAATGCTACTCTGGACTCCTACTGCATGTAGATCAGTAGAGCACAATAACAAAACAAAAAGGTCTAAATGAAGGTGAAAGGAAAAATAACTCAATGAAATTAAGGCACAAAGAGAAGTGATTTGTTTACAGGTGTAAATAAAAAATCTGCTTGATGTGTAGCAGGTTTTAGTTGTGAAATAAAAGCCCTGGGGGTGTCATTTATCAAACATTGTGTAGAATCCTTGCTAAAACCGTACTTAAGCTCAGCTAAAAAAATGTACTTACATCAAGTAGGTTTGTGATCTATCAAACATGGAGGACGCACAGCTGCACGCAATCTCCGCTTCATAAATTGACTCGCGAGAATGTTTCTCAGCTGCATTTTAGTCACATCCCGCCCTCACCACGCCCACTTACTGCCATAAATAGTCAATGCAAAGTGCCTTGTGGATCTCATGCATATACATAAGCCGGCTTGTTGCAGCATTTCGATCACGATGGCAGATCAACGAATCGCTATTTCACAAGCAGAAGTTGAGGTACTTGTGGGTGAGGAGGAGAAATGAAAGGAAGTGCTTTTGCAAAACAAATAAGAGAAAATCCATGGAGTGGCACAGCGTTGCTGAAGCTGTCAATATTGTGAGTTCTTCAGAGAGATCTGTGGCGGATATAAAAAAATGGTCCAATCAGGATTCGATCCCCAGACTTCCAGGTGAAAGTCACAGACGCTAACCAGTCAGCCAAACTGAGATCTCCCTTGGCTGAGTAGCCAGGGCACATGATCAATCAGGTCACAATGACAGGACACACACTGTCACAGACGCATGACATTCTGTCTCAATCTGTCCCCCTGCTGATGTTCTGCATTCCGTATTCTGCTCTTCAGGCTGTGTGTGTGTGTGTGTGTGAGTGTGTACGCATGTGTGTGTGCGTGTGGGGGATCTTGTTCTATTGGGCTCGACACACGGGAGGCGACAAACGACCGCGATCAGCGAAATTTGTTGCTGTCGCTTTTATTACCTGTCACACGGGAGGCGATCTGCGGTAGCGGCCAGCGGCAAAGCCGTCTACGCGTTCTGTTCCATGGCGAAATCGAAACTTCCGTTGTTTTGTTTGGCTGTGTCAGGTTGGAGGGAATTAAGGTTATTTAAGCGGTTCAGAGTTAAAAAAGTGGTAGATATGATGTTTCACAAGTTGCTGCTAGAGTTATGTGAAATCTTACTTCTGATTTTACTACATAAAACATGATAATAATCAACTTCTCCTTCATGTTTGCTCGGAGATGTGCGGAGCATCCTGTCCGCTCATTGGTCAGTGAATGAAACCTCCGTTGATTGGTCCTCGCCCGAGCGACAGCGATGAAAAGTTGAAAATGTTTCAACTTTCTGGGATCGCGTCGCTGGGTCGTCGATGCACGACACGTGCACGAGTGCAAACTTTCACACGCACGTTTTTCGCGTTTCGCTTGGTAGGAGAGAGACCCGCGATTATCGCTTTGTCGCGCATGTCTCATTGAAAATGAATGGAGGAGAGGCGATGTCGCCTCCCGTGTGTCGAGCCC
The DNA here is from genome assembly GCF_043380555.1 of Nothobranchius furzeri. Classification (NCBI taxonomy): domain Eukaryota; kingdom Metazoa; phylum Chordata; class Actinopteri; order Cyprinodontiformes; family Nothobranchiidae; genus Nothobranchius; species Nothobranchius furzeri. Next base: position 52,428,713 of record NC_091743.1, on the reverse strand, counting down.
ATAAGTGTGTATGAAGCAGTACAAGTGATAATGCTGCAGGATTTCATCATTTTATCCTTCTCAGCATCAGCACTGCAGGTGCTCTCCATGTCCAACATGTGTGTTGTCATGAGCCGAGGCGAGTACTCTTCTCACTTTTCAGCATCTCTGAGTGTTTGGTTGCAGGAGAGGGAGCGACAGCTGTTCCTCGTCAGCGGGTCTGCTTCATAAGGAGGATGGTGAACGTGACTCGACGCCGGAAGATTACTACTGACTGGTAGTCTCTAGCCTTCGAAAACTCGTCTCTAGACTTTGTACCCTTGTGTGTATTTGTAACCTCGACTAACCACCGGGTGTTTATTTGGATCGCTCACCTCAGGTTGGCTTCACCTCAGGATTTCCGTCCAACTGTGTAAGGATCTCACACCGGCTTGCTTCCTGGTTCACCATCCACCCGCTTGGACCGACCCGCTCTCCGCCGCACCCCGCTCCCTCTCCAACCCCACACAGGCCTCTCGGAAACATCCCCACTCACCATCTTGGACCGCTCACAGTTCATCTCCTGGACTATTAACCTGGCTTATCCCCTCCCTAGCTCTCCTGATCTTCCCGAACCGGAAGTCCCTCCTTACGTTTCCCTCATTTGGACCACAAATCCCAGTTCTCACCTCTGTTGCTCTTCCCTCTAGACACTGCTTCCTGTTTTTCTCACCCGCTGGACTTCCAGTGTGCCCTTAGTTCCTCGTTTAATAAAATATATATTTTTTCCCTTCAACTTGTGTCCGTCTCCTGATTCTGCATGTCTTGGGTTAGACATTCGCCCCAGAACATGACATGCGTAAGCAAGGTCCTTAGTCAACTAAAAGTTGCGCACATTTTTCCGCTAAGTTTCTTTCATAAATCCCATGGTTTGTGTGGAAAGTTGCAGTTTTCCGACCCCGTTTTGTGCGTTAGCAAGCTTGATAAATGAGGCCCCTGGTCTGCTGATGTGTGTGGTTGATTTTTTTAATGAAAGGCATGGCAGTGCTGGCTGACCTTACTCCCTGCTGCATGTCAGGGTTAATTATACACTCTGCAGTTACAGTAAAACACATGATTAGATGTGACCGCCATCACCCATAAGCTGCCATAAGCAGCTGGTATGTAAACCACTGACCTGCACCCTTCATTATGACTATGCTACATTTTTAATTAAGTCAGGCACACTGACTTACACAGTTTCAGCCACAAATACATCATCATGTCTGTTGGAAATAAACCCTCTTCAGATTGTATTCAGAAGTAGCTGCGATGCATAGAATTAGACGAAGGCTTTAGGGCAAGAAATGATTTGCATCTTTACCCTTAAGGTCAGAAATGTAGGAGAAGTACAAGCAACGCCAAATGTTTCTGTACAGAAACATCAAGTGTGTGTGTGTGTGTGTGTGTGTGTGTGTGTGTGTGTGTGTGTGTGTGTGTGTGTGTGTGTGTGTGTGTGTGTGTGTGTGTATAAGTATTTGAAATTTCAAAAACTTTATTTTTGCAGCTTTTAAAACTGCAACAGTGATTAAAAAATGTTGAAGAGTTTAGTAAAAAATAACAGGAACTGTAGGCCTAAAGCTTTATTGTATTTATCGCTACATAAATACAATTCATTATCTGTCAGTGTTTAATTTTAGGATTGCTGTTGCAAAAAGTCCAGGTTTGTGAAATTTAGCATTGAACTCCCGTCACCTGTTGACACTGAAGAAGCAGCGGCTTTACTCCGAGCCCCTCCTGGATATCAGAGCTACTCAGCAGCCTGAGCGGGGGGCGAGTTTTCTTAAGGTGACAGAGCCCTGAAACGGCTCTTCTTGGAAGGTACTGAAAATGTCAAGAATAAAACTGCTGATATTGCTTCATGTGAGAGGGATCTGATTCAATGAACTTTATTAAAATATTGTGTATCAACCGTAAAACTATTATAACTTCAGAAAAAGTTACGAAATGTTCCCTTTAATTCCTGCTATGTTAACCGGGTCTTATGCATCTACTTTTGTGTTGTCTCACGAGAGGTGGGTATGTCTCAGTTTTCATCACTAAAGCCGAAAGTGTTTTTATACTCCTATTCATCTTTTCAAATGTAAAACACTTTAGTGATCTGTAAGTGTCTTGAATTAAATGCATGTTTGAAACTGTGTGAACATATTTAGAGAGAAAATGACAACTTAACCTCCTAATACTCAAATGCAAAAAAGGCTGAAATTCACTGTTGCCAGTTACAATTAAGACCTTGTTTCTTTCATGTTGTATTCATTAGAGTTGAGCCTTTGAATATTTTATTTTAGTCTGCAAAATCATAATGAGATTATGCTCAATTTATTATTAGCAGCAGGGTGCCATATCTTTACATTTGGAGCATTGGAAAACCAACAAACTGAGTTTGCAGGGGAAAATGGAATTGTAACCAGTAGCTTTGTAAAGTCAGAAAATGGTTTTAAATATTATCTCAAACATGTTTTAATCTCTGCTGTGCCCTTCCTTTAACTGGAAACACAAGTTAATTAATCTGGGTGTGAGTTATATGATTAAGTTGACACACTTGAAGTGATTTCTTAGAAATTATGGGTAAACAGACATAGAACCAGCTGTGAGAGTTTCCATCACCATAACAAAGCTTTTATCTCTCACATTAATACAACTAATTACTCCTCACCACCTCCCAGTGTGAGCTGCTGTTATCCAGTTCAAAGTATAAAAGAAATCCTCTTTTCATTTTGTGAAAAGTACAATTGTACATTACAATAAGTCTTATTAAAACTACATGTGTTTTATGAGGATAATTAATTCATGTTTTTTTCACCAAAATCAAATTAAACTGCATCAAGTAATTTAACACCTAATTAAAACACTTACGACTCCACTGTGCTGTATCTGAGCTGAAGGAGGGAAACACATTGGTTGTTTCCTCCTTCTCTTGTGTGATTTTTTAAAAGTCGTTATAGCAAATCTACAGAACAAGCTAGGTCTGCAAGGCAAATATGGTCCCAGACTCACCCCGTTTTCACTGAGATGCTTCTGCCGGAACTGGAAATCCGCAATGACAGACGAAACCAGATAGTGCTAAACACCAGTCGCCATTTAACTTGGTTTTTAACATATTTACTTGATCATTCATGATGTTATGATTTGTTTTCCAGCCTGTTTTCCCTTCTCTCCCAGAACTTTCTCAGAACTCACACAGTGGTAACGCATCTTTGGACACCACTGTGAAACAAGAACATTTGAATGAATTGTGAAACTTTGAATTTCTGTCTTGATAATCAATTCAGTGTGATTCCAAATGCACGAGCCTTTCGAGTCCACTTTACTATAAAGTTAGTTCATAGTTCAACAAAGGAAAATTTAGATTATTCGTCTCACTTCCTGTGTTTCCACACATGTTGTCCCTTTAGATGCATTAAGTAGGGCTGCTCGATTATGGCAAAAATAATAATCACGATTATGATGACTGAAATTGAGATCACGATTATTTAGGACGATTTTTCAATTTATGTTGATTTTATTTGTTTTTATTCAGTCATAAAATTACTCAGGGCACAATCAGGACAAAAATAAGAAACAAGATGATCACTAAAATAACTCCTGATTCCCAGTATAAAAAGACCAATATACTTATAGCTCATAGTTTATGACCCAAGGGCTCTAGACCTTGGTTTAACTCATTTAAGTCTAACCAGTACAGACCCAAATACCAATATCTTGCAAATACTGACAGCAAGAATTATACAGTGGCATTTATAACAAATACATGCAAATAAATTGATGTTCACAAAATGTTGCATAATACGTATTTAGTCGTGTCAAGGTGCTGCTGGAGAGTGCACTAGCACCGTGTCCTCAGAGAGATTAGTGATTATTTATCAGCGTGAGGAACTTATTTCTACCTTATTTATAAACTATTTATTTACAAGTCCATCAATTAATGTAATAATTGTCCCAACCACAGCTGCACCCCCCACCCCCCAACCCGGTCTCACAGCAATCGGGGCAAGCTGCACGTGTGTTTAGCACGCTGCACGCACACATTTAGCCATTTTTAGCGGCTCAGGAGTCCGCAGGTGCGGTGTGTGTGTCACTCACTCTGGTTAATCCAACAGGGAACCGGCTCCGAGAGCTGTCTTTAGCGACTGACACATCACTACATCATTCCCTTTCCTAATGTCCTGAAGAACGGTCCGGAGAGCAGGCGGAGTGTTTAGCTAACCTGCAGGAAATGTCGACGACAGTTATCCAGAAAGTAGCTAAGGGTTACCAGAGATGTTTCTGAGGTGTTCGCTAGGTACTTTTAAGTTAAAAAGTCAAGAAGGGGGTCTGAAAAGCTGCTAGAAATAGCGTCAAAGTCACAAAGTTGGCAACACTGTGGGAGGAGCGCTTCATTTGCAACTCGGGGCAGCGCAGGCGGGAGGAGCAAATAATCGGCTTGTTTTGTTTTCTATAATCGTTCAAAACTCAGATCGTAATCGTGATTAAAATTCGATTAATTGAGCAGCCCTAGCATTAAGTGCAGTTTCAGACTGACAGCAGTGAGAACGTTGCTTGGAGCTGGGCACACACCCAGTGCATGAGTGGAATAAGACAAAGGAAAATAAAATCAAGGACAGAAAAGCAAACAAACCATGAGCAGCTTGGTGTGGAGAGATTAGAGGAAGCGTTGACTGCTCTGGCAGAAGCTGAAGCTTCGTTTCACTCTTGTCCACTGGTGTTTGGTTGTTCAGAGATACAACCCAACATGACAGCTCAAGTCACAGACGTTGATTTTCTGTGGCTTCAAATCAAACAAGACAAAAACAAGATTATGTCAAAGAGGAAATCTCTCTTTGCAAGAATATGTGTATACTGCACAAACCGTACAATCAACAGGCTCGTTAAGCTATTCTCAGTATTTTCTCCTCACTTTAATCTCCATCCCAACTTTATCAATTTAGCTTTCATCAGAATCTTTCTTTACTTCCACATCCAGGCTTTGACATTCTCTTTTTTCCCCATCTCCAGAGACATCTCCAAACACAGGCTGGAACTAATTCTGTCTTCTGCCCTTATCTCTGTCTTAATTAGTTCAGTATGTCTCCTTATGGTGAAATACATTCACATATGCTCACAAATCTTCTCCCCTGTCACCAACAATCTCTCATTCTCCCTCTGGGGGGCTAAATGTGCCACTACCTAGCCTGGCCCCCTCCTTAAATATTGATACTCTGATCCTCTCTATATTAGCGAATGGCTGTTGATCACATAGCTTTGTGGAGGTGTGTGTGCGTGCGCCAGGGTATTAATGAGGCAGAAGCAGATGCATATTTAATATCCTGAACACATTCAATCACCATAAATGCTTTTATGTCCCCATCAGCCCCACAGAGATGGTCTGGTGTGACCTGACTCAGAGCAGCAACACACCTCAAAATCCTTCCATCCACAACCTGTCAGGATGTGTGGATGAGTCTACAATGCAAATGTGGTAAAAACTGGGGGATGAGACTATTAATGAGCTCATTTTTCTCTCACTCTCATTTTCGAACCTGCTTGTTCCTCAGCAGGGTCGTGGGGAGCTGGTGGCTTTCTCCAGCAGTCATCGGGAGAAAGACAGCTAAACATAACAATAATGATTTTTTGGTAAAAAACAAAATTATAAAGAAAAAAGTTGAAAGCAGAATGACCTTATATATCTCCTGTGGGCTGGTTAAAAAATAAGTTTCTTTTCAAGTAGATGAATGTGATAGAAAATGTAAAAACATATTTAACGCATTGAAAGTTTTAAAGTCATGAAACGATCAACTTATAATTTTATTTAAAAGAAGAAAAGGTGATTTAAGTTTTTTCAACATAAGATTGTTCACGAGTGAAGGAACAACACATTCTCACACCCAAGGCGTCAAAATATGATGCGTGTGACCAAGCCTCAATATTTGATGAATCGGGACGCCCCAGCGCGTCAGGATACGACAATCAGGGACAAACTGCTGACGTAGCATCCCAGAGCGTTGGTATCCGATGCTGGTGCTGAGATGGACATTAGAACTACTTGTGAACTACTTAACCTTCCCCTCACCCCAATCCTAACCTTAAGGTCACAGTTTATGGACCTTAAGGTTAGGATTGAGGTGAGGGGAAGGTTAAATAGTTGAATAATGTCCGTGTGACCGTGCACGTCAAACAGTGACGCCAGCGGAGCCACGTGACCCAGCTTGTCCCTGATCGTCATATCCTAATGCACTGGGGAGACTATGACTCTCGCCTGGCCAGGAAACCCTTTGGGATTCCCCTGGAAGAGCTGGCCCAAGTAGCCGGGAAGGGGGAAGTCTGGGCCTCTCGACAACATAGGTTGTTGTTGTTTCAGTCTATTGTGATGGAGGACCCTCGACTGTCTATTTCCCAACCTTCCCCAATTCTCTATGGTCACTCGATTTGGATATTGAATTAAGGAAGTTAAATAAAGTGGCTGAAAGGAACTTCCTTTGCATGGATGGAGCTCCACTGGTAGTTTGGAGTCAAAATGCTGCTCCTCAAAAGCCAGCCATGTAGAGTGCACGTGTCCTCAGAGTGAGGACATGAATACAGATAAAGGCCCTCTCTCACTACTGGAGTTGAGTGAATGTGATGTGTTCATGAAAGTGTGCTGCTTGCTTTCTGGCTGTGTCTGATAAAAACACCGGGCAGACTCTAAAGCAAAATGCATGAAGATAAAAGAAGGAAAAAACAAGGAACGGTATGTGTGTAGAAACACTCGCTGCCACACACTTAACTGGATGTCGCCTTGTTCGTTTGCCATGTGGCACAAAGCCAAACACAAAAGAGTGAGCTGCAATGTTACAGGACGATGGAGCTATCATTAGTGGTGTGTTGCCCAGTGAAAGGCCTGTTTCTAACATCAGCAGCAATCTCTGTTTCAGCATCTCAGTATAATATCCCCACTCTGTTTAAGAGATTAGCTGCTACAGCTTAAATTTCACAGACAAGTCAGACGCCGTCTCTGCATTACCACAACACAGAGACAGCCAAATGAACAGGGAGGGGTCGATGTTTGGGGACCAGACAAAAGCAATAATTGTGAATAAACATATTTTATGCACAATTTAAGAGTCTGTAAACATGTTTGTTAGCACTTCAAAACAACACTTGATAAGTTTCCTGCTTCTCCCTCCTACTGGTTGAAAGCTGACTTACCACTGTCGTAAGCATCTTGCCGCAGCCTGCTGTAGCTAGCAGTAATGACGAGCTAACGTTAACCAAGCCATCTGATACTAAATAAACCACAAAGTAAAAAGATTCACACTGTTGGACAAATACTTTCATTTCTTACAAGTCCAGCAGCAACAAAGCTAGGTCGACATCAGTCCGTCATTTCGTAGCCTCCTTTTGCTGTCTCAAACCAGTGTAAGCTGTGCTGAGGGTTCATCTGGCTTTTTTACTTTTTGTGTTGTCTCCAAAGATAATATGATGTGTATGTAAAAAGTAAATTCATTCTTCCTCTTATGTTGGTCGGCGAACGGAAAAAGCTAACTGCTAGCCTTTATATTAGCTACCGTTAAGCAGGGAGAGACCCACCACTGTCTCCTACCACTATCTGAACCAAGTAGTAAACATGTAGTAACCAATGTTGGGCATCATACATAAAAAAGTAATTAGTTATAGTTAGAAAATGCCTTTTACAATAAGTAATTGATTTAGTAACTCATTTACCACATTGTAAAAGTTATTTGTTACCTAGCAAAGTAACTGTGATGTTACTGCAGTTATCTTGTATAATATCTAAAATGTCAAAGATTTTTTTTAACTGAGTGATTTTTACTATCTAGAATGAACATGTCAGATATACGAAATGTTCATTCAGTAAGAATGCTCTCATCGATATCTGGAATGTTAATTTCTACAAGGAACAATAGAATTACAGATATCTGCATATTCCATCTGCCTAATGATAAAAAGCCCTCCCTAGGTTTGGGGGCATTTTAAGACATCTCAAACTTAATTTCTGCTTGTGCAGTTGTTTTTACGAATATCATTAATTATAATTTCTACTAGTAACAACATAGCTGCTCATGACTTCATTTATAATTTTGACTAATAAGAATACAATTAATACCAAGATAAATTAAATTATTGCTATGCAAAAAGGGCATTACAGAGAGGTCCAAATGTTGATTAAATGTTAAAATGGCTTGCCACTTCAATGGGAAAAGTAATTAATTAGATCACTCAATTGCCTTAAAAGAATGTAGTTAGTAACACTGCTGCACTGTTACTCCCACCGCTGGTAGTGACCGTGTAGGAAGTGTTCAGTGAAGTTGTTCAAGTTTCTGGCTCAATAACCACTGAAACCAGTTTGAAAGCAATAGCTTCAAGTGTTAAAAACTCTTGTGTGTTGTTTTAAAGTAAAGGCTGGGATGTTTCAAACCCATTATAACAGTTAGAAACATGGTTTTAATTTGCATCATTTAGTTTTTTGCTTTTGAGAGTTAACGAATGGAAAAACTGCAAATTAACGATATAAAATCTGAACTCGAATGACACCTTAAATCAACTTGAGAGAACGTGGGAGTAAAGTAGGTCTCAGAGCTCATTCAAAACTCACTAAACTCAAAACAGAAATGAATTATGCTTTTTTATGTTTGATGTTTTCGTGAGACTGGAGTTCACCAGAAAACATCTGATGCATCCCAGATGCAACGACAGGTATCAAAGGGATTTAGCATGATGACTATTACTCATGAAAGAGTCAGACCTGGGATGCTGCTGCTGATGTTAGCAAGGCTGCTGATTTATGGATACATTTTTTATTCTTTGAACTAGGATATTTTTCACTTATACATGCACGTAAACACAAATGTGTTAAAGGATAAATCCAGAGAGACGTATGGGTTGCAGCTCAAAAGGGCAAGTGACATTTACAGTAACGAAAAAGACTAAAACAGCTTAGATGCTATTTAATTTCCATAGAAAGTGTTACTTGTCTGGAAAATGGAATGAAATAGGTGTGTATTAATGTGTTTGACAGTTTTTATGTGAACTGTATGCATTTGCTGGATTATTTAACCCATCAAGCCATTTATAAAATGGTGATTTGTCCTAAAGATTAAAGTGGGGACACTTTCTTTTCAATGAAACCCTAAACCCTAACACACCTGTATTTTTATGTTAAGATAAATGTTGTAAATAGTTTTCTTGCTCTGTAAAGTAAACCTTTATATATTTTAGTTATACAAAGATACACTGCATTAATTCAGTTGGACAAGAACATATGCAGTGGTTTTTATCAATTCAAAACCCTGCAGGATTCGACCATAAAAGTGATTGATAAACGAAGATGAAATAGGATCATCATAAATACACTGAATAAATCATAGTAAACATATTATAAATAAACCTATTTAATGAATTATTCCATGTTTTTCTGTTGATCTGCAGGACAGTGCCACTATGCAGTTCTGTGCCAACAAGCTGGACAAAAAGGACTTCTTTGGAAAGTCTGACCCCTTCATGGTTTTCTACAGAAGCAACGAGGATGGAACGTAAGATCTTCATGTGGACTTGTTTGTTTTTCATGGTTTTTAGCTCAGATCATTGGATTTTGATTTAAAAGTAGGATTAATCCTTTGTAGGGTGTGCTATAATGCAGGCGCCGTGCTTTCCTTAATCCGTGCAAAAACCTTTTTCAGTAGGTCTGGTGACTAATCTAAGCTGATTTTTATGCTTAGCTATTCCTCTTTTTGGAGCCTAAAGAAAATCACGATGTGGCTCAGAAAGACCTTGAAAAGGGAAAATGTTTTTATTTGAGCCAAAATAAAATAAAACATGGTTTTAAAACAAACATCTTACAACTCTTTCACCAGTACTTCATTTACCATATTAAAAAAAAACCTCATTCTTCTGTGTCTGTATTAGCTGATGTTAATGTACCAGCTGTCTATTAATATGGATTATTTTTATCATGTCACTACAACCACCACTACTACTACTGCTACTACTACTGCTACTACTACTACTACTACTACTACTACTACTACTACTACTACTACTACTACTACTACTACTTGTAGTGTTATGAGATTGGGGTGTTAAATTATGACCAATAAGATGTGATGATTCTATATAAATATAGAATATCAACATGATTGATCTTTGAATGTTTAACCAGAAGAATTTAGGATTCTTTGCTTATTCAGTGACCAAAAACACTTCGTATTAATTCAGACAGAGTCAAGTATATAATTAAAATAAACTTTATTTTCTAGACTAATTATATTACATGACAATCTATGAATAATGATGTGTGATGGAATGTGGTTTTTATCAAAAACTTTGTATCTGAAAGAAACTGTGAGTTCTGGGTGTAAAAGAATGTGGTCTGCTATAAACTAGAGAGTTGATTATTACTAAAACAACATCAGACGCAATCTTGTTGTGTCTATGTACCCTGATCGGAGACCCCCGTTGTAGATCCGGAATGTTGAAATCTGGTGGACCCCAAGGCACCGAAGTCCGTAGAAAAAACCGCCGTACCACTAGACCGGTCTTGAGTTGTCTCCAGGTCAAAACAGGCATGAAGGTTGTTGTGTCTAAGAATGGACTCTTAAGGAGTCTTGCTGTGTCAGCAATGCAGCGTGCAAACAGGTTTTGACTGTATGTCAAAGAGATGCTTCAAAAGAGGCTGGTTCAAGATTGGCCACTCCGGAGTGTCAGCTGGAAACAAAGCCTACTCAACTCAACTCAACTGCACAACTCAGGAAGTGATCTGACTTTCATTGTATCCTATGTTATGATTTTCTGGCAAATCACAATGTGCCATGTTAAGGAGGTTTCACCAAACAAACCTCAGAAACACTCCTTCAGATAGAAGATGCTCTGATTTTGTGGATGAGAAAATCTCTATGTGTCATGACATTACTGTACCCTTGTGTCATGGAGATATGCATGTGTGTGTGAACTTGTCAAGTAGACTGATTATAAAACAAACAAATCATTGCAATGACACATTCATTTCAACCTTAAAAATTTAGGCACAGATTAATCCAAACATTTAATTTAACCCCTTGTTCATACTTATATGATTATTTATGTATTTCATTTCTTCATTCAGTATTCATTGTCATAAAAGTTCATTCTTTATAACGGTTTGATCCTTTATTCTTTGCAGGACAGTCTATAAACAGACAGGCTTGGCAGAAAGACCTTGGTGAAGGGAACACTGTGTTAACAATCTCAATGTCTACAACGCTGTAGAACCTTCCTTGCAGCTTGGAATATTAGAGGGCACACAGAGGCAGAATTATGTCTGTAGATGACCGGATACTGAAGAGGTCAAACTGTAGAGGAAAAATGGCCATTCCTGGATGCTACATACTATTACCACCAACTGCTGCTGCTGCTACTACTACTACTAGTAATACCAAAACTGCTACTACTATTACTACTACTACTACAGCTACTGCAACTACTACTACTACTACTGCAGCTGCTACTACTACTATTACTACTGCTACTACTACTACTACTACTACTACTACTATTACTACTTATACTATTACTACCACTGCTAATACTACCACTACTACTGCTGCTGCTGCTGCTGTTGCTACTACTGCTAATACTACTACTACTACTGTTACCACTACTACTACTACTACTACTACTACTACTACTACTAAAACCACTACTTATACTATTACTACTACTGCTAATACTACTACTACTATTACTACTACTACTATTACTACTACTACTACTACTACTACTAAGATTACTACTACTACTACTACTACTACTACTACTACTACTACTACTACTACTATTACAGCTACTACTGCTATACTGCTACTGCTTCTAATAAATTTGTTTCTTTACCACATGAAACTATTGAAAATTCATAAAATACACACCTTTACTGTGGTAATTTTTTCTAAAGTCCTAAATCTAGAGAACCAGAGTTTTATCAGTGGTTGAAAAGGTTGATTTTTGTCTGAACTTCATTTTATGACGAACATTATGACACACCTGATTTTAGCACACCTGGCTGGTTATTTGCAAATCAGAAATCTTGAGTCTTAGTACTTCTTGTGCTGAGCAGAGATTTTATCTTGTCAATTATAGAGAAATTCTGGCTCATTGTAGACACTTAATCGTTTATTTGCCCTAACTCCTGTAGGATTTATTTTTAGACTACTTTTAACAAATTTGTCCCCAGGTTCAGTGCAGCTGCTGTAATCAAACAAAGCTGTTTAAAACGAGTTTTGCCGTGTTTAGGTTGTCATTTAAGACCCCAGAATACCTTTACACGAAGAACTCTGTCATCTCATTTTTTTTCATAGGAAACGGTATACTGTATATGAAAAGGTACATTAGGGCAAGCTTGTGAAATAAAAGCTGCAGGTACTGAGGCATGCTCATCCATGGAGGCGGTGAAATGATTCCTGTATCCTTTTCACACCACAGCCACAATTCCCTTGGCTATGCCTTACAAATGATGCCAGAAATGTAAATATGAAAAAGGGCGGCAATTAACATAAAAGGTATGGAAAAATGCGGTAACAAAACACTGCATCTGCATTTTCTCTTAATGAGAAGAAAACAGCCATTTGTTGGGGGCAATTTACTTAGAGATGCATAACAGTCTCCACTCTCCTCACAGGAGAAGCACTCCTCCCAGAGTGCTTTTCAGCCCGTTACAGTGCCCCGGAGTTGTGGCAGAGTCAGCTGTATCTGGCAGGAGATGTCATCAGGCTTTTCCATAACAGGGTGGAAATAGTTCCCCCAGTTCTTCTACAAGTATGTTTTGCTGGGGGGTGTGTGTGATAAATTAGAGGTTTGGGCAGTTAAAGGAGTCATAGGGTGTTAAAAGTCTTGGGGCACTCGGTGGAGCAGTAACAGTCTAATCCAAGCCGTTGGGCAAGACAGCTAACACAAAACCGAGACACATAGCCTCTTTTTAACAGGATATTTTGCTGGTATTTGGTGGCTGCAAAATATTTCACATTCTGTTAAATCAATTTACAGGCCATTGTTACTCTTTTCCAACAGGAGAATGATTCTGCAGAACCATTCAGAAAGCTACTAACCCTTTTTTTCCAAATTTAAATGAGTATCTGTGGTTTAGGACACTGGCCAACAGAAAACAAAGACCTATCGAGAGCATTTCTCCTGTTACCACAGTTGTGTCCTGTTGTTGCATGCTTCTCCCTTTATTTGCATCTTTCTCTTTGGTTGTATAAGTAACAAAGAATGTTTTTGTCTTACCCATTATTTTCTAATGTCTGTTCTCTTTTGGCTTTAGGTTTACTATCTGCCATAAAACGGAGGTGGTGAAGAACACGTTAAATCCCGTTTGGCAGCCTTTCACGATCCCGGTGCGAGCACTTTGCAATGGAGACTATGACAGGTAGGGACTATTCTACATCTTTCGATCACCCCAACTGTTACACTCAGTCCAATTTTTCCATGTTTTTACCCTGATGCATAACATCTAGTTCATGAATTCAATTAGTTGTTGCTCCCAGTGAAACGCTATTACTGATTTCTTCTGGCCCAGTCCATTGACCGCCTGCCTTCATTGCTCTAATTAGTGTCTTGATGACTGACAGAGTGTGTACTAAGTACTGCCATTAGTAAACCTTGAGCACGACCAGCAGGAATCAATACCAAGTTCAACATGGTGCAGTGTGAAGCTTTTTATTGTTTCCACTGTCTCCATTAGCTTTGTACATCCCTTTGTGTTGATCATAGTTAAAAGATAATCTACTAGAAAAATGTAGCCTCTCTAATCCCTTATGTTTCTCCTATGATTAGAGTTCACCCCATATCTTCCCTACATGAGGGTAGATGACCTTCTACCAGTAGCCTGAGTACCTCAGAGTTTGTCAATGTTTGAATGTTTAGTTGTTCTTAGATTGATTTCTAGACAGAGATCTCCTAGGTTGTCTTAGGTTGTTCAAAATGTCTGTTGGAGTCATTCTTCCAGTTTTGAGGTCACAGCCCTTAGAACTATTTGTCTTTTGTATATTTTTTACAGCCATGGTAGTTTTCAAACTTTGCCATCTTTATCATCTGTTTGCTGATTTAGATTTTGAACCCATACAGCTTCTTAGTCTGGCCATTCTCTACCTGTGAAGGAGGCTCCCAATTTGTGTACTGGCCTTACAGTCATTGGATCGCTCAGATGTTCCTATTCACCATTCCACTTGTTTGTGTCCTTCCATCATCCATCTTGTCTGGTGTCATAGACCCTAGCAACTATTAGTCTTGAGCTGAAGAACGTGCGTGTGCTGCTATGATCAGTGCATCTTCATGACAGTTTCTTCTGTTCCTCTTCCATGTTGGGAAAAATGCAGCTGCCAGGTATTAAACAAATAATTTGAGTTGAACCGTATCACACCTGTACTGTAACATCTCCATTGGCTCCCTGTGAACTTCAGAGTGAAGTTTAAGATTTTAGCCTTCATTTTTAAAGCCACAAACTGTCTGGCTCCAGCTTACCTGGCAGACCTGGTTGATTGTTATGTGCCAAAATGGACATTGAGGTCAGCTGACCATCTGTTGCTTCGTGTTCCCTCAATGAGAAAAATCCTTGAGGAGATGTGCTTTTGTGTTTACTGCACCAACCCTCTGGAACATTCTTCCCCTCTCTGTGCGACTGGCCCCGTCCCTCTCTCGTCATTACTCAAAGCCTATTTTTATGATGTGGCATTTCCCCACCCATTATTTTTTATTGTTGCTATGTGTTTTAGTACTGACTATGTTTAATGCTTTTTCATGTGTTTTTACTGTTGATTATGCTTTTATTGCTACGTGTATTGCGTTTTAATCTGTACAGCACTTTGGTCAGCTTCCATGCTGTTTTTAAATGTGCTTATAATAAATTTGGTATGGTATGGTATGGTATGGTATGGTATGGTATGGAATGGTATGGTATGGTATGGTATGGTATGGTATGGTATGGTATGGTATGGAAATCATTAAGAGCTTTCATAATGATGCATTCCAGGATTTTAGTTGTTTCATCTTGTCTGGTGGTTCCGATGCTCACTGCATCTCTGCCTGCATACTTTTGCTTTCTTTCAGGGTGATTTAGGGTGAAACTCTTCACTCACTATCAATCATGATACCAATGTTTTCTGTCTCCTTCTTTAGTCTGCAGAGTATCTGATGACTGACAAGACATGTGCGTTGATGGCTTAGACTTTGGTTTTACCATTAAGCTGGTTCTTCAGGACATACCTTGAGCCTTGTTTATGCGTCTGAGTCTGAGTCAGTGCGGAGACACGCAACGCCATTATCCATCATTGCGAGGGCTCTCCAACGGGCTCGCAAGGTCAGACGGAGTCAAGCCCACTTTCTAAACATCCGGCGAACGAGACGTTGAACGCATGCTTATGACTGGCCAGGGCACAGCTTCCTTTAAATTCTTTTCAACAGCTCCACCATTGCGCCCTCAGGAAAATAACGAGAGCCGAAGATATCTAGCAGGCAGACACAGAGCATCTTGAAGAACACCTTGTGGGAAAAATATGAATGTTTTATTCACCCATGACTGGAGGAGTATAAAGATATGCATCAAGCATTTTATTCGTGGATGGAAATGATGAGAAATGTGTGTTTAGATGTGGCGAGCACATGAAGAGGAGGAGGTGGATGAGGAACAAATTTGTCCGTGTTAAAAAATATCTGAAATAAGAAAAACACAATATGACAAATGAACTAACTTGGACCGGTTACATGACAGGATGCCTCAGAAAAGCTGTTGTCCTGGTGAGGAATTGCTTTGCGACACTCCCCAGGTGACAGAAAAGCATAAACTAGGCTTTACCTACCATATACTTGATTGATGCTGACTTCTTCACTTCTTTTTATGATTGCCATTTGCTTATAGTTAAGGTAGACTTGTCCTGAACAATTGATTGTTGCCCCCAGGTAGTTTAACCTCTTCAGTTGTGATCACCGTGATGGATATTAGGGTTAGGGTTAGTGTTAGTATCCAGTCTGAACAACATCCCTAAAGTCTTTGCTGTATATTCTGGTGAGGTGGATCAGTGAGGTGGCTAACAACTGCCCCACTCTGGAACCTGTAACTATAGGTACTCTTTACAATAAAGTGATGGTTACTGTTTGAGTCTGAAAACACCAGAAACACAAACTCAAATATCCAACACAATGGTGTGATGCCTTTCACAGCTGGCACATAATTAATGCAAACTTGTTGACATGTGTGGATAAGACTTTACTTATCAGCACATGTTTTATTTAAAAAGGCTCTTGTGTGAAGAAAACAAGATAAATCATGAAAGAACTTTGAGGATAGATGAAAGCAAAGTGACACACAGATCATCTTTGAAGGAACAAATATTTTTAAAAAAATAATATTTTTCCTCAAATCTCCCTCTCCCTCCCTCTCTAAGGTGTCTGTCGTTTCTTGTTTGTGTGCAGTGAAATTTTAATTGCCAAGACTCCTGAGAACTTGAGCGTGTGCAGCTAAAGCTGAGATAAATCCCAAAAACAGATAGACACACACATGCTGCTGACGGGTTTGCTTTATGGATTTATGGATTTGCCTCAAAAGGTAAATTTGAAACTTGGGTAATGGTGGATGAAATCTGTCAGCCAGCCAGTCACACATAAGTCTATGAAGGATTCTTCACCTTGTCAGAGACAATCATAAACAAGGGATTGAGAGGGGCATAAAAGCTGTCTCCTGAAATACTCCTCCGCAAATCACACACACACACAACTACACACACATACAGAGTGTAATGAAATCTGATGTGACACAAACTAAAAATGCCAAAAATGAGTGAAGAAACATCAAGGCAGCAACAAAAACTCATATATCTGTGGTTGAAGATACATTTGGTGTTGATGCATGAGAGTAAAACCTGTTTATATGTTTGTTATTTAGCTCTTTATTATATTTTTAGCCTCTGATGGAACTTAACCATCCTGCATGTAAATGTGTATCTAACACTCCTCTTTAGGCTGTCAGCCTCTTTGAGCTGAATAATTACTGTTTACATCCATCAAGTGAAGGAAAGCTTCCAGTGAAGTGCAGACAAAATTAAACAGGGCCAGAAAAGAAAAACATTATTTTTATTTTTTGTCAATATACTTAAGAAAATGCTAAGTTATTATTACAGTTATTAAATGACGTGTTTATCTTTTGGATAAAGAAAATGAACTTAATGAACATGAAAGCTTGCCTTGTTGTTCTAATATTTTAAAACACTCACGGTTTATATTTGAGGACCTGAAGATTTTCTAACCCAAACCCTGTT
This sequence comes from Nothobranchius furzeri, assembly GCF_043380555.1. Classification (NCBI taxonomy): domain Eukaryota; kingdom Metazoa; phylum Chordata; class Actinopteri; order Cyprinodontiformes; family Nothobranchiidae; genus Nothobranchius; species Nothobranchius furzeri. Next base: position 52,411,461 of record NC_091743.1, on the reverse strand, counting down.
TTTCAGTATTTCCGTTTGGACCAATAAAGATGTAATAATAAGTTCTGCCCCACATCCGTTGAATGCAGGGATCTGCTCCTACAAACCAGATACTATGGCAACAGTGGAAGAAGGCAGAGATGCTTTATCTATTTTAATATATGTCAGCAGGTTAAACTTGTGGTGTTGATTTGGGAATTGCACTTGCACCTCCATTTTTTTTAAGTCAGATCCCGATTTCTGTTTCACCCCAGCTCTCTAGAAAACCTGCAAACATCTTAGAGCCACAGTTGTCATGTTTATACCCACCTGCCCAGTATGCCGACAGATGACCCTGTGACAGGTTACTGTGCTGCTCTCACAGCTAGACCTTTTGGGGATTTTACACATCAGTCGGCCCGGCCTAGCCCTGGTAGGTTAATTGTGTTCACATCTGGGAAATCTGCATTTTCCGGGTCTCAGTGAGACAGCTGGAAACTGTGTGCTTCATATCAGAGTCTCCATTGCTCACAGCCACTTTGGTTTACTAATTTAAGGAGAAACCAGGAACTTTTCCATACATCTTTTGGCCTGCCCACATGCTTGGAGACGTTTGCATTCCTGAGCAGGCTGTGTGAACAAAACCTGTCCACGCGGACCGGGCCAGGCCAGAAGTGACAATGCCAAAATGGCATTTTGATTGAATGTGTTTCTCTTAACCCAATGGGTAAAAGGAAAGTTCTAAAGGAGTTCATTTTAAAAAGTTTAAAAACTTGTGACTCGGCTCAATTCTCTAAATGAGCAATGAATAAAAAAGAAGCCGTCTCTGCATCCTTCTCACTGCCTGCAAGACTTTACCTAAAACACCCGACAAACACCTTTACAGACATTGACACAATTGCAGTGCATTCCTCCAATCTGTGCAAAGTGCTCTGAGCTGTTTCAAGTTTTAAATGCGGATCATTTCAAAGTCTCATTGATCTGATATAGAGACAGAATTTTACATTTAACTTAAGAGACTTTCAGAAGACTCTTTAGTCAGGAATGGGATCTTCTTCAGCGTGGATTCCATCCTGTGTATGACATGACTGAGTGATGAGCAGCAGCTCAGGAGGTAAAGCCGGTTGTGCGGTAAATGTAGGGTTGCCAGGCTGATCCCAGCTCCCTCCAAGGAACTCTGCCGTGGTGTCCTTGGGCAATACACTTCTGACTTGCCTACGATGGTTAGGTTTATTTACCTCGTGGCAGCAAAGACCTGATACTTGAGCACATTCACATTCAGCTGTAGTTCAGAAAACAAGAACAGAGTGGATGAGATGGGATAAAGTCAAGCATAAGAAACAAAGTAAACAAGAACAGAATGCAGCCAACAAATGCCAGAAGAAAATCAAAACTCCAACACGTCACAGTCCCCCTTACAGATTCAAGTCAAAAGACAAATATGAGGAGCTGAAAAGAAAACCAAAGGAAGTGGGAGATGTTTCCAAGTAGCTGTATAAAAGGAAAAGCTTTTCATCTATTTAAAGGTGAATCTTCAACAATGCCTGGAACATTGTTTACCATCAGAGACACCAGAATGTGTTAATGAATCAAATCTTCCTCGTTAGGTTGTATTTCTCTGAAATCTGTTTTCATTCAGGCGGAGCTCTGGAAAGAACAATCTGTTTCCTTTCATGACCAGGAGTTGCTTTTAGTTAAACACCTTACAGTAGAGGATATCTGTGGCAGATTAGTTTTGGGGTGTATATTGTTGTACAAGTTCAAGAGCCTCTTGAGTTTATTCTTTTACACTTTTTTTAATTTAAAAAATAAATTTACCACAAATGACTCAACGCTAGAGTGATGAGAGTTTCCAGGTTGTTTCATTAAAATACCACAAAGTGGAGTTAATCGGCAGCTCTCACTGCAGATTTGTACTGGTGTTACCAGGAGAGAAGGCTACATCTTTTCTGTCTTCTTCTACCGACCCTTTCTGTATGCATTTTCACTTTCCTTTCCCACGGAAGACACGGTATCTACCACCAAGATGACAAGCACGTTTTCTCCATCTCACAGCCTCAGAAGATCATCCCCTGACTGTGAAGCAGCGCAGGACTGATATGGTGGCGAGGAAGTTAGGCCTACATCAGACATCTTCCAGTCCCTCAGTCACACGAAAGCTTTTATGATGTATCACTTGATTCTGGTTCTCTTTGGATCTGGAAGGTGTCAGAGCTTGTGAAAGGGAGAAAGGAGCGATGCATGTGGAGTGCGATCAATTTGACTCTGGAATGAAAGTGCCAGGGAAAGTTTTTTCCCTTCTTCTTCTCTACATGAACACTTTCTGCAGCATTTGTGCAAAATATTGTCAGTGTTTCTTTTTCTCTCTCTCTCTTTTTTCTCAGATGAATGTTGGAAGTAAATATGTGCTGCAGTTTCCAGGTTACAATTGCAGCGAGAGCTTAATATAAGCATCTTTGTTTTCCCGTTGGAGATGCTCCCTGCTGATCAGCTGTCTTTTATCTAACCGTGGCAAAGATCCAAGTTTAGAATCAAGCGGTGTGCGCTCTAACTGTTAATGGAAATAAAAAGATGATCCTAAGACTTTTTCGCATGCTGCTTTTGGTTCTATTATAGAAGAAACCTTGATGTCCGTAAATCTCTTTGTATAATGGCATTTGTTTAGAGCATGTTTGCATAAAGCTAGGTGTTTGTGCACAAAATATTCTTGTACAACTGAGTCAAAGACTAAACCGTATAAGCTAACTACGTAGAATATTACAGAGCTACTAAGCAGTTTTGCTTGCTTTTAGCACCCCCTAGTGTCCATTATTAATTCACTGTAGTTATATTGAAAGTGAAACTTATCTCCTCACTGTGAGTTTGTCTTTTTCACAACTTGATCCAACAGCTAAAATGTCTCCCCAGCCTTCATTGGTTTCTAGACAAGCGATTCATCAATAAATTAAATAAATCAGCTGTGTTCATGGTGTAAAACATGCAGGAAACGTGCTGGAAGCAGACTCCAGCTCCACCATATCAGCTCCACTCAACTCCACAGCTCTCCCCACCAACAGGGACCAGACCGGCTACTCTGAAGTTGCAAGTGCGGTATTCTGGCCACAGGGGGTGTTGGGGTCTGAGTGACATTTCATTAACCTGTAAAGGGTTTTAGCACATAATGGCTCAAGAGCATAATTTAAAAATATGAAAAAGTTGCATAGTATCCCTTTAAGTGTTCCAATTCAAAACAAAGACTCAGGTGCAAAAATGTGTGTTTCAGATATTGCATTCAGTTTCATTAAGCATCACAGTCATTAAACTTGGAGGTGTTTTATTTGATCAGGGGTGTCAAACTCAAATTCACAGGTGAAATCTTTTTTTCAGAGGCCAACAACATAAATAAAAAAAAATAGTAATTCTCTTAAATGAAAATGCAATCTCACCTATTAACTTTCATGCTTTGGAGCAGAAAAAGTGCATAAAACCAAAAATATTTAAAGCTCAGTTTGCTCCACTCTGATTTTCTGTGATGCTCACCTGTTCTAGCCAGACACCTGCATAAGTGGGGTTGGGCGTTGAGCTGAGGAAGAGACCCCTGTGTTGTTTTGTTCATCTTTATTAAAAACAACAGTTGCTCACATAGGGTTTGTGCTGCTGAACATGGAGAGCATTTGAGCAGCTTGACCACACAGTTGGTCAGTGTGTCAGGGAGGAATGATAAACACTGCAGCAGCCATGGAGTCATACTGACTTGAGTGTGTTGCTAATCTGGGTTTCAAAGTTGGCAAATTGCTGAATAAACTTGACGCTGAGTAAGAGGGGTGTTCTCAGTTTCTCTGAAGCAGAGGAAGTAACGCTGCAGATGCTGATGCTAGTAGCATGGATGCTAATGACTGTAAAGACATACTGGTTTTTCTCCTTGAAGCATCAACATGTTCCATCTTTGTTGAAACACCTTCCTTCTGCATCAGTCTTTCTCTTCCTTGACATTTTGAGATAATTTGTGGATAGTTATTTTCACTTGTTGCATTAATTAAACATGAATGTCGATACACTGTGACCTAATGGTGAAATACTGTCACTGCACTGGCAACACAATTACCATGCATTATGGGAAATGTAGTTTATAGTCAGTGTACGCTTTGAAGCGGCAGAAACCTATTTTAAGACACTTGAAGCTCTCGCGGGCCACATCTGGCCCGTGGGTCTTGTGTCTGACACATGTGTGTTACATACGCCTGTGTTTTCATCAAAATTAATGTTTACTGATGTATTTATTATTCTGGTTTGTTTTGTTCCCACAGAACAATCAAGGTGGAGGTGTATGACTGGGACCGGGATGGTAGGTGAGTGTGATTACTGAGTTATCATGTTAGAGCCCACTGAGATCCAGATTTTAAGATTCATCCCAGGAATGCTTTAGACGTTTGACTATCCCTTTTTTCTCCTAACTGTTGTTTCTACTTTGTGTGTGTGTGTGTGTGTGTGTGTGTGTGTGTGTGTGTGTGTGTGTGTGTGTGTGTGTGTGTGTGTGTGTGTGTGTGTGTGTGTGTGTGTTCATTCCTCCTCCCTAGCCACGACTTCATTGGGGATTTCACGACCAGTTACCGGGAGCTAGCTCGAGGGCAGAGTCAGTTCAATGTGTATGAGGTGAGTCGTTCGAGTCATTCGAGTCTTCTCACCACTCAACAACATGTCTGATGACTCCTGAAACACAAGAGTCCCAATGTGGCACGTATCTGGATTCATTTCTGACGTGGATGGCACTTCCGTCGTTCAACATCAGAGTTGCTCTGTTTTCCTCTCACTTTAGTCCCCCATCCACCCCCACATGGATATTCTCTACTTCTAAATAAATACTTTTGAAAAATCGTCACAAAACCGTGTTGAAAAACACATTTCAAGCTGTGCTGCTGTGGTTTTCCACAACTCTGTTTATATATAGCTCTGACTTCTCCAAGCAGCTTTACAATGAAACATCTTCCCCAACCGTGATTTATTTATTTATTTATTTTTTTGCCACTGTCATCTTCGGGACGCCTGCGCGCATAGAAATTGAACCATTAGCAGCGGGATGAAACAGGATTAATAGATAAACAATTCTGAGATTTATTTGGATTGTGAATCGTCATGCTGCTACAGATCTTTGAATGTTTAATCCAAAACTAAACTGTTGTTCATCCAAATCATTATTTTTCTTCAGCCTAACTCAGTTTACTCATTTATGTGAACAATGCAACAGTTCTATGATGATAGCTGTTTGGTCTAAATTTGAAATGGGCCCATTAGAAGGGATTAGAAATGTTTGAGTGGCAGTTAAAAGTCATAATCTTTCCAGAAATAGAGGACATGTCAATGCCTTCATGCCCCTGTGGTTTGGTGGCCTTCAGCGAAGGACAAATACCTGTCTTTTAGATGTCAGCTCCATTATGCTCCACTGTTGATTCCTCTCTACCTCCCAGGGAGACTGAAAGGCCCTTTAGTTTTTGCATCAGCAGATTGTTCGGTGTGTCAGACAAATTGCCATCCCTCCATGTTAAATTAAGGCCTGTCACTTTCATGCCTCGCAGCCATTGAGAACTGAGGTAATGAGCTCAGACGTCTTTGGGATCTAGATTGGCATTTCTTTCTTGTTCTAGAGTCCCTAAAATGCTTGTAAACGTTAAGTCTTGTGCATTAAACCCATCTCGCCCATTGAATGTTTACAATCTGAGATTCAGGTTTGAGTGAGTCCACGTTCTTCAGTCAAAGGTAGATCTGACGTGTACATTTTTTAGGTGAGCTAGACGTTGTCGTTGGACCTAAATATTACTCCTTGGGTTCATTCTTTGACTTGAAATATGTTCTATCAGACTGTTTATTTCAGACAGGGTGAGTGGATGGATGGATGGATGGATGGATGGATGGATGGAAAAAAGTCTTAAAATGTTGAAGCTTTCAATTGATTGTTTTTTTTTATCTGGCAAATTTCTATCGCTTTAGCATTTTCTGCTCTATACCTAATGAGTTAATCTCTTTATTTGGTTTAAAATTGTGATAACATCTGTCTGCAACCAAAAAAATGAAGTTGAATCCCTGACTCATTATAACCTCAGATGTAGATAAAATACTACAAACTCATCACATTTAGTTTGTTTCTTGTATCATTATGTTTTAAGGTGATCAATGCAAAGAAGAAAATGAAGAAAAAGAAATATGTCAACTCAGGAACGGTGAGTGGGGCTCCAGAAACAAATCAAACAGAAAATCCGATTTCTGTAGCTTTTATCCATTTATCTTTTTTTGATCTTTTTCTATGACGAGTAAAAATCACATGATCTTTGCATTGTAGGAAAAAAAAATCTTTCTTGTCAATTTCCAGGTTAAACATTAAGCAAAAGTAAAATGAAGAAGTAGATCTGAGCTGCATTACGTGTTTCTACTAACTTGTTCTGCAACATTCTTAGACGATACAGACATGAAGAAAAAAATGCTGGCAAACTTTGCAATTCCGTTAGAGATAAAAATCAGCTGTGTAAAAGATGTAAGTAGGAAATAATAAGGATGAAAACTCACAAGTCTAAAGGCATCAGAGGTCTGAGTGACACCGATGACCATTTGAACACCAATTTTTGAGCTTTCAGAGCTTTACCCAAAAGCGTCTGCAGCTGCAGGTAATGCATACAAATGCATCTCATCTTCTCTTCAAACCTGTCCTCTGGCATTGCAAACATGTCAGTCACCTGAAAAGCTGTTTGGTTTCATTATTTCACGTGTGAGAATGTGAAGAGCTGATTTAAGTCAATATGAGGTGGTGTGGGATGCAATGGTAGGAAAACATCTATATCAATGGCTTTAATCAATTCTGTCTCCTTCTTTTGAACTTACAGGTGACCCTGCTCTCCTTCTCAGTTGAGTCAGAATTCACCTTCTTAGATTACATCAAAGGAGGGTGAGTGGGATTAACAATTTGCACACTTGAAGAAACCATCAAATGGCTTTTTTGTTATATGGTTTTTCCATGCATTATGAAGATGTCAGGGATTGGCACATAAATCACCTTTAGACTGGCACCAAAGAGGAAAATCTTTCTGAGAGGAAGAAATACAGAGGACGTGGAGGGCAGTGTGCAAAAACATGCTGCAGGACTTACTATCTTATAGATTTAAAGCATTTTTATGTCTCTTTTTATTTATATTCTGACCACAATCATTAAAAATGACAGTAAATGGGTTAAATGACACAGACAAAAAGAAAACACATTCCACATGAATTCTCTGGAGAATGTGTTGTTGTCGTCACATTTAGGGCTCCTTTAGAGATTTTGCAGTGTCAGCTTATACATAAAGTCCTTCTGCAAAAAGTCTGCTCAGTCTGGCATTTGTGCTTTCAAGTTTTTCTGGTGTGTTTATGAAAACAGCTAATTAAAAAGTTACATCCAGAATGAGTTCAGCCATGATCATTTCAGACGAATCAGGGACGTTTTACAAAAGAACTTTTTTAGTTTTTTCATTGAAAGGTAGGTGCACTTAGAAACTTACTTGTTCTTTGCGGAGTATGATCGGTCACCCTATTTCCAGCGTTAGCTGCAGAAAGAAAATAAATGGGGAAACTCTTGTGCCATAAAAAACCCCAGTTAGCTGTACTGTACGACCTGGAATGTACTTGCTGTTTAATGATGCATATGCATGTTTATTATTATTATTATTATTATTTTTATTCCCGTGTCCTGTCTGGCTGTGAAGCAAACAGAATTGATGTCTGAATGCTGGTGACAAGCCTTACAGATTTACTCTCAGGTGGAGCATCAAAGCGTCTGCTTTTAATGTCACGCCTGATACTTAAAACTTTATGGTTACTGTTCTTGAATGCTTTTTAATTCCGACCAGACATCTACGGTACAGCTGCTGTCTGTTTTCATGTTGTGATCTCAAAATGAACCAGTTACTGATCTCTTCTATTGACGCCATGTTTGTTTTGGTTGTACCTGCAAACTCGGCTCTCTGTCTGGTCTGAGTAACCTAGTGTGTCCCCTAGTGGAACACTCCAGTACTACATGCAGTGCAGTGCCATGCAGCAGCAAGTGTGTGAACAAAGACGCAAACTGCTGCCTGCACCAACGCGGCGTTAAAAGCAAGTATACTCCAGCCCTAAGCTAGCATTCATGGACTCACCAATCTTGGCTCGTGACGGGGAAGGCTGTTGATAGTTTAGTGTCCAGAAAAATACAGAAAATGCCTCGACTAGTAGAAGCTAACCATTAGCCTTAGCAGCTCCACAACATGGCAGAACTCCGTCAGGCTTGTGTTACTTGTCGAGGTAAAACATCAACGTTGCAGAACAGAGGCGCTAGAAAAGTTGTGTTTTTGTCAGCCAATCAGAGATGAGATGTTTGTATCTCATCATTATTATTGAGTAACACGAACCCTGCCATTTTCTGCCCTCCTCCCCTCTCCTGTAACAGGAGCACTAGAGCTTCTTTCACAGAGAACAACTCACAAGAAAGTCCTTCATACCAGTGACCACTGCACAATGTTTAAAATAATATTATTAAAGAGTAGGTCCTCTTTAAAAAAAACTATTTATGTTTGCTGCAGCGCCGCCCTCTCCACCCACCAGGTGATCCCTCCTTTTGGTGCATGTTTTCAAAATGAAAGTGTGGGTGGAGTAAAACTGGTAGGGGGGTGACTTGCTCTTTAAGGTATATCAAATATTGATGCTTACATAAGTTGAAGTTAAACTGTCATTACTCAGGTGTCAGGCTAGTTTGAACACTGCAGGTGGGTATTTGCCTATCGAGTATTTCTCAGGTAAAGTGTGGCTTTGATCTCAGCTGTCACTTCACAGCAGGAGGGCTGTCAGAGGGCTTTATGTCCTGTGGCACAGCTGACAAGTGTGACAGATTTTGCTGACAGTTATTGGCTTTAAGTTGATTTATGATATAATAACCTTAAGGTTTAGTGACCTCAGATAAAAAACAACATCATCCTCACCCAGACTGCAGCCTCACATTACTCTGGCACTCACTGGATAGAGTTAAATGGTACAAAGGCACAGGCTCCTAGGCTTTAGAAAGAGAAGATACTCAGAATGTTGTTCCACCTGCTGCTGCAGCTCTCATCTAACATTTAACTTTCGTTTTATTTGGCTGTGATTAAAATTAGCACTGATGACTTGCCGTATAATTAAACCAGAAGAATTCTGGAGTATTTAAATAGCAGCTGAAGACATCACCAGGCTGTGATTTTTTAAAATTATTATTATTGCCAGCTTTGAGGGTTTTGAACATGAAATGTTTAGAATTTCATGAGAGAACATCTCAGCATATTGATTCTGGTCCTGAGCCTTCCTGTCAGTTTCATGATTTGGATGAAATTACCCATTACCAGCCTTGAATGTAAATAAGAAGGGAGTTAAATCTTAATGACCGACGTGCCTGTTCATAGAACTCCTTTTGAGAGTAGACCTAAAGGTGTGTCTGCATTTATGATCCTTAAGATAAAGGCACCAAGAAAGTAGTTTTTTCATGTCATTACAAGAAAGTGTCAGGTGGGATCAATTTAAGAGCAAAAATGTCAACACCTGTAGCAATTTTTTTTAAATTTCTGCCGTTTAACAAAGAAAAACTAATTAAAAAAAACTAGAATTAACACAGATCTGTGATAGGTATGGTTTTCTAAACCTTTTTTAGATGCAAATAAGGTAACTTGTTACAAAACTCTACATGAATCAATCAAATAAAGCTAAATTAATACTTAGTCAAGCTGTATCATATTTTTTGTCTCCACACCAAGCTGAAAGGTCAATGTGAACCTTTTCTTCCCCTTCAGATATAATAAGAGGCTGTCGCCTGAGCTCCTCAAGGCCTCATATTGCTGCTGTAAATTAGCAAGATGAGGGGAAAGCTTCATCAGTGGGGAAAATTAGATTATGATTTCCTCTTTAAGTGCTCCATCAGTCTAATTGCTTGTTACCTGTTTCTGTGTCTCAAAGGCACCTCCTGCTTCTTATTGTGGAGGTGAAGCTCGGATGCATGAGATATAATCTCCTGAATCTGATTTCATAACTGATCAACCTTTTTCACAGACCAGAAACACCATTAAAATGTAAACTCACTCCTGCTGTAGCCAACAGTGTATTTTCTTCTTGTCACAACTCCAGTCTGAATAATTTCATAGTGAACTGTGCAAACACTTCTTACATCAGTTTCACATTACAAAGTTTTTGACTGATTTCTGCCCTTATTTGGAACAGCAAATGTCACTGGTGCAGCTTCCTGCCAGATTAACTGTGTAACATGAATTAATTGTAATGTAATGATATGGTATGTAAAATAACATTTACAGGAACCAAAGTGATATTATTGAGACTGGGGATGATTTAAGATGGATGCATTACCATTTGTGGTGTGGCTATAGCAGCTAGTAGCTGTTAGCACATAGCCCTTTTTACAAGACACCGTGCCAATCAGCGTAATATTACAGCAACGGCGTGTCTTATAAATGTGCCATGCCGGCACGGCAATGCACAAATTTTGCAGTGTTTGTTCCACCTCGCCTGTAGTAATATTGCGGTAGTTGTCTGTCTTATAATTGCACCTTGGCGCAACAGAGGGAGGTGTCATGATCATGTGGGGAGTTACTGCAGAGCTCCAGCGGCATCCATATTGAAAATGAAAGTAAAAATTGGCCATAAGTTTCACTGTTGTAAACAGAATCAGCTGAGACAGCAAAATGGAGCAATGTAGCACTCCAGGAGCTTCTCTCCGTTAGAACTGGAGCTCAGATCACCAGAAACTGCACGGGGACTGGGGGTAGACATCTTTAGGAGCAGCTTGTTAAAAGAACTTAGTGATCTCACCTTCAATCACAAAAAAAGCAAGATAAAGTCTTTGGCAGCACAACGACCGCACCCATACCCCCACATGCCACCATCACCTAATCTTTTGTAAAAAGGACATGATTGTGCTACATTACAGCCACGGTCTGACAACTTATAAACAACCTAACGACAGGCTTAAAGTGACTATGTGTAGTTTTTACCATTCATCTCTGGAACTATCCATTGAAATGTTGATGTAAACAAATTTAAAAAGCTACACAGTTGTTGAAAAACATTGATGGTTTCATAAGACATAACCATAAAAATCAAGTCTAAAATACACGAAGCGGGTCTTAGTTTCTAGACGACGCCATATTTGATGTTTCCTTCTACGGAAGCCCACCAGGACAGAATTTATTTACTGATTTGTAACAAATGGTTACAAAACTTTCAGCATTAATAAACGTTGTTTTGCACATCTACCTCTTCACTCATTGCCAGTGATGAAAAGGAATCTGACGTTCTTGTTATTTTGCTGGAGGTTGTAATTCCAAGGATTTTTTACCCTAATGGCCATAATGCTTGCTTGCTATGATTTAGGTACCTACTTCCCCCTTTCGTCAGGGAAAATACGCACTGTCATTTTGAGGCTCCCTATATGCCGCCACGGCATTGCAGCAAATTGATGAAATTGTTTTAGAAAAGCGGCTTTTGTCAGAAATAACCTTTTATCAAAAGTGCTTCCAATCTAACGTGATACTTCTCTCTGAGCTTTATTTTGGAATAAACATAATTGTTTAATCATTTAGTAATTGTTAATCATTTGTTAATTGATTTTATTCTTGGCCGGCTGGGTGCTTGTCAGTTTTTCTATTTTAAAAAGGCAAAAAGGGACGTCTTTGTTTACAATCTGTTCCACCTCCATACTTCCTGGTTCCAGAGCCAATCATATGTAAGCCTGTGAGGTTGCCTAGTTGCATCAGTAAAAGGAATGACTCAAAAGTAATTTCTTGTGCCCCGAAGAAGCCATGACATCTTTTGGTTTTACTCTAATATCAGGTAAAGAACCTTAGAGTCTAACATTGAGTATGCTAATGGTGAATTACACACAAAAAAAAGTTTGCTCTAAAAAAATCTCAGGCTACGTTATTTATTACAAACAACTTGCAGCTTACTGTGTATGACTCATCCTCACTCATCATCTAGAATCTTCTGGGGCTGATCTGTAGCTGGCAACAGTTGCTCAGAACCATTTGTTTTGATGCATGGACTGCAGTACCCAAATCTGACCACAGGATGTCATTTTTACTGCATGCACCTTTAATTCCACAGTGACATGTGTAATCTTACTTGTGTGTGGGTTTGACCTGACCGTGTACAGATTAATAATGGAATCTTCGCTTTTATTCGGTTTCATTTGCCCCTTCAGAAGCACCCTCTAGTTTGTCTTGCTGTAATATTCCAGGCAAAACAGCTTAAAGAACTTTTTTCCCCCCAGAAAAACATAACCTTGACCCACATATCCTTCTACTACTCAGGTTCCCTGCATAAGATAAATTAATTTTTGAATTGTTGGAAACAGGCGAAAAAAACCTGTAGTTTTTTTGTTTAGATCATAAACTGACCTGATTTTTTATTCTGTTGTGTTGAATAAACTGAAATGATGTGCAAGTGTGAAAAACAACAATTAATTGTTTGTCTTGTGTATTAATAAATTTGTTGTGGTTGTGGTAAAAGGATTTATAGATTTTACCCCATATGGGATATGATAAAACATATTATGCAATGCTTAAATGTATTTAAAAGAAAACAAGAAGCACAGATGTTAAAAAAACAAGCTTGGAATGTTGTTATTGCTGTCTGATCTCTGAAGTTGATTTAAAAAATGTTTTTTTTTAATCCCTTTCAGAACACAGATCAATTTCACTGTGGCCATTGATTTCACAGCATCAAACGGTGAGTGATGCGAGCACCAAAAAGTGTGTTTGGATGTAGAAGGGCAGGAATAGATAGTCGTACTCTTTGAGTGTGGCATGTCCAGTTTTAAAATCAATCTCACAACTAGGTAGTGCAGCCTCACAGACATAATATGTTCAATAAGGTAGAGGCTTCTCTGGAAGCATCTTTTTAAATGTTTTGTCGATAGTCAGCATGGGTATTTTATTCACATTTCAGTGTCATTTTCATTTTGGAGGCTTGCCCTAAAAGGAGCACATGTAAATGAGATAAGGTGATATTAAATACATATATGCAGGTCAGAATGGTCAGTGTCTTTCCTTTTTCATTTTGAAATTATTTGTTTTGTTTCCTTTAACCCCGGGTTTCCACGGGAGCCGTCAGCAGCACGTTACTGCAGCAGCACGTCTTGCTCGCGTAAGCTGCTGCTTGGCCCTTCCCACGAGACGCGAAGCAGCAGGGGAGCAGCTGTCACCGACCGAGCACGAAGTCACACGAATGACTTCGTCAGTAAACACAACAACAAGCAGGAGAAAACTACAACATGGCTCCAAAATGTTTGTGTTTTTATGTTCTGTCCGTTTTATAATCGCCAATACGGACCTGAAAAACAAAGGAGACCGCTAGCTAGGTGATAACTTCTCACGGGGACGCACAGTTAGTAACCTTTTTTAAAGTAAAGCGACCGGAAGGCAGTACGTTCTTTATTCTGAAAATCTCGGGAGCTTCTCTCCATTTCCGCGTCCGATTTCCTGTCTTTCCTTCCCCAAAAATGTCGAACTTGACCCGTTTCAGAGGCGTCGCGCGTAGGAAATAGAACCGGCGCGTAAAGGCCGCGACATGCTGCTCCTGAGACGCGGCCGACTCGCGCTGCTGACGGCTGCCGACGGCTCCAGTGGAAAAGGTTCTGTTGACCACAGCCGTTCCTATCAGCAGCTATGACGTGCTGCTGCAGTAACGTGCTGCTGACGGCTCCTGTGGAAAGCCGGGGTTAGTCGATTTTACATTTCTTTCCAGTCAAAGTCAGAATTGTTTTATTTAATTCAGAAAATAAATAGTTATAAAAAGTAAATAAATTACCTGCATTTGTAAAGCACACGCGCACACACACAATAGCCTTCATTTACATAAAATTGTACTCCTAAAAGTGGGGGTACATGTCCCCCCATACCCCCCCCCCCCCCAAAAAAAAATAGGAAGCCTGTGCCTTAAATGCTAGAAGAATGAAGATGGCGACACTAGAACAGCTGCTGAAAGATTTATTGCTGGATGGAGTTAGAGTACCAGGGCCACTTTATCCCTTTTTGTTGTTGCACATCCTGACCAGCACCATTTAACTGAGCATGATGCTAAGATTCTGTCAAACACTCCCAGAAATACCCCAAGAGAGTAATTTACACTAAGTGCCCCCATGATGAATGGGCATTTGAGAGGTTCGAGGTCAGTACACTGCAGCTCTCTTTTACAACGATCATGTTAATTATGATTAATGGCTACAAAAAATATTTTTTCACCATCATGCCCAAAGTACAAGGACTTGATGTTAGATTTCCACGTGAACACCATAACAACCTTCTGATTGATTATCCTGTCTGCAGGAAATCCCTCTCAGTCTACTTCATTGCACTACATGAACCCGTACCAGCTGAACGCCTACGCCATGGCCCTGAAGGCTGTTGGGGAGATCATTCAGGACTATGACAGTGACAAGATGTTTCCAGCTTTAGGTTTTGGAGCTAAACTGCCACCTGATGGACGCGTGTCTCATGAGTTCCCTCTGGTGAATCTTCATCACACCATAGATAATTCATGCATGCTTATGTCGTCGTTGTCGTCGTCTTCCTCCGCTTATCCGGGTCCGGGTCGCGGGGGCAGCATCCCAACTAGGGAGCTCCAGACCGTCCTCTACCCAGCCTTCTCCACCAGCTCCTCCGGCAGGACCCCAAGGCGTTCCCGGACCAGATTGGAGATATAACCTCTCCAACGTGTCCTGGGTCGACCCGGGGGCCTCCTGCAGGCAGGACATGCCCGAAACACCTCTCCAGGGAGGCATCCAGGAGGCATCCTGCCCAGATGCCCAAACCACCTCAACTGGCTCCTTTCGATCCGGAGGAGCAGCGGTTCTACTCCGAGTCCCTCCCGAATGTCCAAGCTCCTCACCCTATCTCTAAGGCTGAGCCCGGCCACCCTACGGAGGAAACTCATTTCGGCCGCTTGTATCCGTGATCTTGTTCTTTCGGTCATTACCCAAAGCTCATGACCATAGGTGAGGATTGGGACGTAGAACGACCGGTAAATCGAGAGCCTGGCTTTCTGGCTCAGCTCCCTCTTCACCACCACAGATCGGCTCAGCGTCCGCATTACTGCAGACGCCGAACCAATCCGCCTGTCGATCTCCCAATCCCTCCTACCCTCACTCGTGAACAAGACAAAGAGATACTTAAACTCCTCCACTTGAGGTACGACCTCTCCCCCAACCCGGAGTTGGCAAGCCACCCTTTTCGGGTCGAGAACCATGGTCTCAGATTTGGAGGTGCTGATCCTCATCCCAGCCACTTCACACTCGACCAAGAACCTACCCAGCAAGAGCTGAAGGTCAGAGCTGGATGAAGCTAGGAGGACCACATCATCCGCAAAAAGCAGAGACGAGATTCTCCTGCCACCAAACTCGACACACTCCACACCACGGCTGCGCCTAGAAATTCTGTCCATAAAGGTAATGAACAGAACCGGTGACAAAGGGCAGCCCTGGCAGGGTCCAACCCTCACCGGGAACAGGTCCGACTTACTACCGGCTATGCGGACCAAACTCACACTCCTCTGGTAAAGGGACTGAATGGCCCTTAACAGAAAGCCACCCACCCCATACTCCTGGAGCGTCCCCCACAGGGTGCCCCTGGGGACACGGTCATAAGCCTTCTCCAAATCCACAAAACACAACTATCGATCGGACCCTCCTCTCCAGTACCTTGGAGTAGACCTCTCCAGGGAGACTGAGGAGTGTGATCCCCCTATTGTTGAAACACACCCTCAGGTCACCCTTCTTAAAGATGGGGGCAACCACCCCGGTCTGCCACTCCACAGGAACTGCCCCCGATGACCACGCAATGTTGCAGAGATGTGTCAACCATGACAGCCCTACAACATTCATAGCCTTGAGATACCCAGGAGAAATCTCATCCGCCCCCGGGGCTCTGCTGCTGTGTAGTTGTTTGACTACCTCAGCAACTTCTGCCCCCGAAATTGGACAGTCCATCCCCAGGTCTCCCCGCTCTGGTTCCTCCTCGGAATGCGCATATGTGGGATTGAGGAGCTCCTCAAATTATTCCTTCCACCGTCCGACTATAGCCCCAGTTGACGTCAGCAACTCCCCATCCCCACTGTAAACAGTGTGAGCGAGTTGCTGCCTTCCTCTCCTGAGGCGTCGGACAGTTTGCCAGAACCTCTTTGGAGCCGATCGATAGTCTTTCTCCATGGCCTCACCAAACTCCTCCCATGCCCGAGGTTTTGCCTCAGCAACTGCCACTGCTGCACCCCGCTTAGCTATCCGGTACCTGTCTGCTGCCTCCGGAGACCCACAGTCCAGCCACGCCCTGTAGGCCTCCTTTTTCAGCCTGACGGTTCCCCGATCCTCTGGTGTCCACCAGCAGGTACGGGGGTTGCCACCACGACTGGCACCGGCCACCTTGCGAACACAGCTAGCAACAGCCGCCTCAACAATCGCAGAGTGGAACAAGGCCCACTCGGAGTCAAAGTCCCCCACTGCTCTCAGGACGCAGTCAAAGCTTTGCCGGAGGTGGGAGTTGAAGACCGTCTTAACAGGTTCTTCTGCCAGGCATTCCCAGCAGACCCTCACTATGCGTTTGGGTCTGCCAGGTCTACGCGGCATCTTCCCCTGCCATCTGATCCAACTCGCCGCCAGGTGGTGATCAGTTGACAGCTCTGCTCCTCTCTTCACTCGGGTGTCCAAAACATACGGCCGCAGGTCAGATGATACGACTACAAAGTCTGTCATCGACCTGTGACCTAGGCTGCCCTGGTACCAAGTGTACCGATGGGCATCTTTATGTTCGAACATGGTGTTCGTTATGGCCAAACTGTGGCTTGCACAGAAGTCCAATAACGAAACACCACTCGAGTTCAGATCAGGCTGGCCATTCCTCCCAATCACACCCCTCCAGTTCAAGCTGTCATTGCCCACGTGAGCATTGAAGTCCCCCAGCAGGACAATGGAGTCCTCTGATGGTGCACTATCTAGCACTCGTCCCAGGGACTCCATAAAGGGTGGGTACTCTGAACTGATATTTGGCCCATAAGCACAAACAACAGTCAGGACCCGTTCCCTGACCCGAAGGCGCAGGGAAGCTACCCTCTCGTCCCCCGGGGTAAACCCCAACACACAGGCAGAGAGTCTTGGGGCTAACAAAAAGCCAACCCCAGCCCTCCGCCTCTCACCCGGAGTAACTCCAGCAAAGGAGAGTGTCCAACCCCTCTCAAGGACTTGGGTTCCAGAGCCAATGCTATGTGTCGAGGTGAGTCCGACTATATCTGGCCGGTACCGCTCAACCTCTGCCACAAGCTCCTGCTCCTTCCCCGCCAGCGAGGTGATGTTCCATGTCCCAAAAACCAGTTTTCTTGTGCATGCTTATGTGTCACCTCCATATCCATTTATTTTTATTTCAGGTATAAATTGCCAATTGTTCAATTAATTATCTATAATCTAGATCAGGGATGCTCAATCCGAGTCCTGGAGGGCCGTATTCATTTCCGTTGTTCCTCTGCTCCAACACAAAGTGGCTGAATCACCTGTTCAGCAGCTCATCGGCCTCTGCAGAAGCCTGTTAATCAACTGCTGATTAAAAGTATGTGTGTTAAAACAGGGAAATAACTAAAATATGTTGGATACTGACCCTCCAGGACCAAGACTGAGCAACCCTGCGCCAGGTTTTAGAGTTGTTGCGGAGGACCTATGATCAAAACCAGTTAACTGTTTCTAATTGGACTTCATACAAATTAGGAGAAAAGCCTCTTTGATTTTAAAGATGTTTCACTTTTCACCCAAAGAGATTTCTTAATTCAAACCAAAAAATGTAGACGAACATTAAACTGGAGCCAGCGCTTCATTAATGCAAGCTAGTTTGCAAATCAAATCTCTTGGATTTTATTTCCTGGTGGTCATTAGGGTCTTCGTTGTCCATTTGTGAAATGTTTTAATCACATTCCTAATGGTATAGATTACTGAGGAACCACATGGGGTTTATATTCAGGACTGCATTAAAAGTGTTGTAGATCAGTTTGCAGACTAGCTTTCATTAACAAAGCTCTTACAGTTTGAAAATGTGTGAAGTGCTCGTGACGGTTCTCATTGTCAATTCTGACTGGAATATGGGAGAGTCACGCTTACAAAGTGTAGAGGAGGAGGCCTCAGGTTTAAGCTTTCCAGCACCTACAATACAACTCTAAACCTAATTCCAAAACAGTGTCAGTCTAGGTCACACCCTTCTCCATCTAATCAAAACAACCATTCTAACACAATAGGACCTAACGACATTGATGACTCATCAGGTGGGTAGGCAGGAGGGGTATTCATATATAATTTCAGCTCATTAAGCAACAATAGACATCTACAGTTTAAAAACTTGACTCTCCCTTATTCCAGTCAGAATTGACAAAGTTTTGAGTTTTATAGGAAAATTATTTTCAGAAATGAAGTGAAACACCGTCAGGGACAAAAAGTAATCCTGTTGCCCTTTTGTGGACCTAGGATCATCTTTCCCCAATATTTACCAGCATGTTTACACAGATACTGTAACAGTTTTTACATTTTTTAAATTAGAACCATGACATTGCTTCTCTGTCTTTTCAGAATGGAAACATGGAGAATCCCTACTGCAATGGTATTGAAGGCATCTTAGAGGCGTACCATCAAAGCCTAAAGACGGTTCAGTTATACGGGCCGACTAATTTCGCCCCTATAGTGAACCATGTTGCCAGGTTTTTACAACTATTTTTAAACACATTTAAAAATCAATACCAGATTGTGTTACCAGATTCCCCTTCATCCTTGTTTATGATGAAATTTATTCAACCCTGATTCCTCCAGTGCCCTGAAAAGATTGCAACTTTTTCATATTTTTAAATAATTTTCTTGAGCCAGTTTGTGCTAAAATGACCCTTTACATGGTTAATGAAAGGCCACCCAGCACCTATCGCCTGCTGTGTCCAGAATATTCCACTTGCAAATTCTGCGGGCCACTAGGGGGTGCTAAAAGCAAGCAAAAACGGCCTTGTATCCCTTTAAAAGTAATATTTTCAAATCTACAGTAACACATCTCTAAATGTTTATTTTTATTAGTTTAGGTGCTGATCTAATATGAGCAAAACTTTGTAAACATTAAATGATTTAGAGATTTTTTCACTTTGTTGTTCTGGTTAATACTGGGCTATTTTAATGAGTGCCATCAATAAAATGATGAGATGATAAAAACTCCTGGTTTGTTGTCATGAATTATAATTTCATTCATGTTTTACAACTGTTTGATTTTACCTGTGTTTGCAGATATGCAGCAGCAGTGCAGGATGGATCTCAGTATTTTGTCCTCCTCATCATCACGGACGGCGTCATTTCGGACATGGCCCAAACCAAAGAAGCCATTGTAAATGTAAGAAAAAACTGGTTTTTTATTGCGTCTTTGCATGCTAGACATGCCTTGTTTTTGAGAAAATGTTGCTACTCTGTCATAAAGAGACACAGCTATGTTTCATTCACAGAAAGATGCATTTATAATGAGTAGATGTGTATCAAAATAAAACAGATGTTTTGGTATGTTTATTAAATTGTCACATACAGTACTAAAATCCTCCATCAGGGGGCAAAACACAGGTTAAAAATCAGAAGGTTTGAGAGGAAAGTACTAATGCTGTTTTAGAGGTAGGGCTCTTTAAAGTTGGCAAATTATTGTAGTTCGTCCATCTTTGTTTTTAAAATGAATATAATTTGAAATAATTTCAATCAGTATATAATAGTTTGTTTGCTAGATTTGTATTAATGATTGCACATTATTTCATTATTTTGGAGGTAACTTGATCAGAATTAGACTATTTGGCTCACTTATTATCTCTGGATTCACGCAGGCTTTGCAGCTGTCACACCTCAGCAGGAGACAAGTGACAAATCCAGCTTCTGAGTGCAGATTCATAAGCCCGCATGTGGTGACTTCACGTAGGAATAAAATCCAAAGTAATTGTATTTTTGTTTTGTTGCTTTTGATTTATTTATTTCTGACATATCAAACCCATTAAATAGACTTTCCTTCTTTCAAGCTATAGATTATTTTTTACCCTCCACACGACTCAAGAGCTACAATTCAGTTGAAAAGGTTTCGTAAACAAAACGAAGATTTACTCCTGACAGTTTTTTCTCCAACTTGTCCTCACTCCTGTTTTTTTCCTTCTAGCTGTAAAAAACAGATTGCATCTGTCCTTTGTTTTGCTCTCTCCTTCCCTTCTGCACTCCGCTTCCTCCTCTTTTTCCCGCCGCAGGCACAGAACACCCAGCAGACTGGATTTAAAGGGAATTTGCGACTGTTAGTCAAAACATAAGAACAGCCACACCTTCCTTTTAAGATCTTGCCTGCTGCTCTGTCTCACTGCCTCCAGTCCTGGGGTCTACTGATGCTTGCTGCTTCCACCGCTTTTCGCTTTAGCTCTCCACGGGTGGGGTGGAAGGAGGACAGGGTGCTGAGGTTAAGCGAGTCGTTCCTCATACTAATTCATGCTTGAAGGTATGTTCAGAAGATACTTGAGAAGCACTCACTAAGCTTGAATGTGCCATGCAGCTCCACGCCAGGACATTTTGTTTGTATCAGAGGAGTGAAGAAGAAAACAGATATCCACCTGGCCATCACCCAGCAGCCTCTTTTTCATTTGTTTTCTCTCTTTGAAATAGATTCCCTCACTCACAAATGAAAAGATTTGTTCTCTTTCTCGGCACACTAAAAGATCTAAATCTCCTGGTCTTCACACTCCAGTCACCACATTCAGTCAGTAACAAACCCCACAGCTGCCTTTATTTATTTTTCTTTCCTTCCTCATCTTCTTCTGTTATCCGTGTGCATTTAGTGCCACATCTAATAAGGCCCTCAACATTACTTCACTTTACCTTTGCTCACCTTGTAATAAATTAAATTGCCACATTTCGCTTTAGATTTTTCAAACTGGAAGCCAAACGGAGACGTGAGGAGGTGACATCAAGTTTAAGAACTGCTGACTCCTGCACACGTTATTCCAGAGATGGATTTGCCTTCATGTGTGAATTTAGAATCATTTAATTGTGTTTCACGTATTTCAGTCTTCATGATTCTTCACACCAGCATGCATACACATCTCACATAGCAGCTTTGTGGGTCCTGATTCAAAAGAAAAGCCTAATTATCATATAAATAAACAGATTTGTTACCTGTGGTGTTGACGCTCTACCTGTGTCTACATGCTCACTGTGTACACCGACACAAAATGCTCCTGAGGATAGAGTAGCTCAGCAGATGCTACACAAAACCTGGCTCAGATATCGGCTTTAAGTAACAGTCGTAATGTAGTCGAGGTGTCATGTAATTGTCAAATTACATCTGCAACAGCTGTTACTTTATTTTCAGTTACTGTTTTATTTTTAATTCACTAAATAAAATAAAAAACTCTGAATCTGTGGAATCTCAGAAATGCTATTAAATGGTGCATTCATTGGGTCAGTTTATAACAGAAAAACTAACTGAGGAACTGCTGTTTTCTTCTGTGACGTATCTGGTCAGAATTATCATTTTCCTCTTTGGTGTCCTTCTCAAACAGAGAAAACTGTAAAAGTCCTGAATAAATGTTTATTCCTTATATTAGAAACTAAGATGTGACTCTACCTTCTAGCTGGATGTGATTGTATTTTTTGTCTGATAATTTCAATGTTTATCAGGACAAACAAGGAAAATTAGAAGAGTTATAACATACAACGCTTAGATTAAAATGACACAATAGCTCAAATGGTAAATGGTAAATGGCCTGTATTTGATATAGCGATTTCTAGAGTCCTGGAACCCCCAAGGCGCTTTACAACACAATCAGTCATTCACCCATTCACACACACATTCACACACTGGTGGGAATGAGCTACGATGTAGCCACAGCTGCCCTGGGGCGCACTGACGGAGGCGAGGCTGCCGAGCACTGGCACCACCGGTCCCTCCGACCACCACCAGCAGGCAACGTGGGTTAAGTGTCTTGCCCAAGCACACAACGACAGACTGAGCGGGGCTCGAACCTGCAACCTTCAGATTACGGGGCAAGCTCTTAACTCCTGTGCCACCGTCGCCCAAGCAAGTTTTATTTCTGGGAAAATTTATTGAACAAAAGTAGATTGTAGAGCTAATTTTACGAATCTAACTGTGTAGTTTTAATTAAAGATACATGTGACATTTTTTTTAACAAGTGAAAGTTGTAAGCATACATTTTTTGTACTTTTTGCAGGTTTACATTCCAATTTTTTTTTACGGTACCAAGTTTCACAAACAAATAATTTAAAACAGTACTTTTAGAGAAGAGAGAGCTGAGCCAGAAGGCGAAGCTCTCGGTTTACCGGTCGATCTACGTTCCAACCCTCACCTGTGGTCACGAGCTATGGGTAGAGAAAGAACAAGACCACGGACACAAGCAGCTGAAATGAGTTTTCTCAGCAGGGTGGCTGGGCTCTCCCTTAGCGATAGGGTGAGAAGCTCGGTCATCCGGGAGGGGGTCAGAGTAGATCTGCTGCTTCTCCACATTGAGAGGAGCCAGTTGAGGTGGCTCAGGCATCTAGCTAGGATACCTCCTGGACGCCTCCCTGGTGAGGTTTTCAGGCATGTCCAACTTGGAGGAGACCTAAAGGTAGACCCAGGACATGCTGGAGGGACAATGTCCCTCGGCTGGCCAGGAAACGCCTTAGGATTTCCTCAGAGGAGCTGGCCCAAGTGGCTGGAGACAGGGAAGTGTGGCCTTTCTGTTTAGGTTGATACCCCCGCAACCCGACTCTGGATAAGCGGACGAAATATGATGGATAGACGGATATTTTTAGAAATGTTATCAGAAGCAGTGCAATGTACGAGTAACGTGTTACACAGCACGAACAGAGCACAGTTCAATTAATTAGTCTTGAAATGTTGGTTTTATTTGCCGTTTCAGGCAGCTGGTTTTTAATCAAGTCTGTTTGGGGACATTATTCTCCTCAGCTGGCAGGTGAACCATGGGCATTTGACTGGAGGTGGAGCTTGGGGGTGGCTTGGCGGGTAAATGAGGATGGCTGCTGTACTCACCGATGCTGGCACCTCCTCCCCTCCTTCTCCTCCCGGCTCATCCATCTGCTGCAGCATAAGACCTTATCAAGCTGTTTGCTAACAGATTTGTTCATTTAATTTTCTCCTGCCTCTTACAGTGTTTGCAGCTTAAAGTTCGATATTTTGTCCTGATGGGATGTGAGTTGTGAGATAAAATCCTAACATGGTGTAAAGCATGGTTTACATGAATAACTCTTGTTGTTTAGATTAGCTGTGGGGATGTTAGCAACAAAAAAAATGCTGTCCCGCTATTTTATATGACCTTGTTACTGTTGGCAGTGAGTCTAATCCAACATCCAGGGTGAGATCACTTCCATTCAGACTGCTGTACCCAGATAAGTGACGGGGTGCATTTAGCTGGGAGAAAACAAATTAAGGTCCATAAAATATCTGGAAAAGCAAACAGGTTGAGCTTCGGCTGAGCATGTCACCATGTCAGCCTCTTTATCATACTGGTTTCCTTCGACTGCACATTAAAGGTATTTTGAGCCATAAAATGTTCAAATAGAATGACATTGGCGTGATTGTAATTAAAAACATTACAAATAGCACTAAAATGCAATGTGAAGTTGAGCTTTCACATTAATTGGTAAACATTTTTATCACAGATGAGAAAAATGTCATCACTGTTGTCTTGATTTTTTCACAGGCTGCCAAGCTTCCCATGTCCATTATTATTGTTGGAGTGGGCCAGGCCGAGTTTGATGGTACAATATCTTTATTTTCTAAATGCAGCAGCCATTGAGTGATGAACATTTCAATTATTTTCCACAGAAATGAATAAAAAGAAACATTGTCTTTACTAATTGTGTTAGATTAAGAGGTTCTAAAAGCAGCCTTTTATTTGCAGATGTCAGTCTTAGCTCCTCTTTCCTTCCTCTGCATAAGACCTTTTAGCAGATACTTTGACTTGCTTTAGTAGAAAAGGAACAGGTGTGTTAAAAAGGGCTGCATTCCTCATCTGCAGGTATGCATGTTAGTTTTCTGTAAAATTGTTAATGAGCATAATCTTTTCTGAATGGAATGTAGCCCTTGTTGTCTATAACAAGGGCTACATATCTACTGTATGTTGTCTGCTAGAAAAATGCTCCATTCAGAGTTACACTTCAGTTCCACTGGGTGGAATGGTCTGGGTTGGACCCCCTTACCCATCCCAGACCCCTCAATGGAACCAATGCTTAGAAGTACTGTTTTAAAAGTAAAAGAAAGAAAATCACAGCCTACTGCAGAGTCTGCATGATGATGAACGATTTACTAACCATCTAAAATAGGTGCAATATGTAAGAATGAAGTAAGAATGGCATCTTGTGGTCAAATCTGGTTACTGCAGCCCAATTTTCCGAACAAAAAGTGACTTATTGCACACTGGAAGCAAATGCGGTGCAGAACGGTGGCAGAAAGGTTTACTCGCGATGCTCACAGCACTCAAGTGCGCACTGGGAGAAAAGCAGCGAAGCGGCTTCTCTGCTGTGCTCCTCCCTCGACTCACGAGATCACAAAATCCTTCAAGACTTCTTCCAACCTCCTCGCGAGATCACACAATCCGTCAAGACTTCAAAGGTTACATTTTGTTTATGAAATCCGCCATTAAACCAAAAAGAAGGAAATCACATGTGATATCACTGTTTGACATCATATATGACGATGTTCTAGCCTAGTGAACTAGACCAAATTCTTGCTTTGCAAAGAATGGTCTAGGCATGCTCCATTGGAACCTCAGCAGCTCCTACCAGGACTCTGGCTGGCCAATCACAGCTCTCTAGAGGGGTTTCAAACTCATAAAGAGCTGTGATTGGTCCATAATGATGGACAGTCATAGTGCTCTATCTGCTTAGTGAACAAATCACAGAGCTTTATCCACTTTGTGGGCCAATCAGGGCACTCTATATGCCTGGTGGGTGGGATGATGCAACAGAGTGAAACAAGAGTATGTCACATTCACTGTCCAGTGGAATGCGGAGATCATTTGAAAGACAACGGTAGAACCCGCCCCACAACCGAGAGCCATCAATGGAGCATGGCCAGACTAAATAATACATTTATTTATAAATGTATTATTTAGTCTGGCTTGCCAGGCTAATGATGTTCCTCTCCATGGCCAGGAGTAAAGCCATGAAAACGTACACCGCTGCACATCTGGAACAATGCTGTGAGTAAATAAGACGTTAGGTCACACGTAAGCCTCATATATATGAAATTGCATAGCTGCAATACTTTTATTTTGCAAAATACCAGGGATTTTACACTGAAATTGTGAGTGATTTCCTGCCTAGCTCTATGTTAACTGCAGTAATTGACGCATCCCAGAAGCGGCTCGCAGAAAAAATAGAACCCGATCCTGTTTTTAGTGGCGCGGTGCCTTCCTTAGACCATATTGGATTCTATTTGAAGCGGCGCCGTTTCACTGCCGTTCCGCACTGCTTTTGCTTCCAGTATGCAGTAGGCGTGAGCTTGCTGGAGACATGCCAACTTCACAAACTAACTCACTGTAAATGGTAATGTCACTGTTGTTTTTAAAGGAGAAAAAGTGACAAACCCCCAGCTGGCTGAGAAGGAAATCAGTTTCAGTGTTACCTTACTTCCATTATGATTGAGACATTAGACAGTTCACTGATTATTTGAATGTAGAATTCTTACATATTGCTTCTTTAATTATGTCTCAGTTTTAAATTTACGTTATTTCATTCATTGGTCACCAATCTCTCCTTGTATTATCATAAATTTCAATGTATTTTGGAAAGAAAGAAAATTTAAAAAGGAACTAAACGTGTTTGAGATATTTGCAGCTATGTATTATTTTGAAAGGAAATTTGTTGCAATTGTCTTCAAATATTAACGTTTGTGTAAACACAAGATGGAGGCCCATTTATCCTCATGAATGTTGTAAGACTCTCAGGAAACTTCCTGATGGAAACCGTTCACCATTGTCACCAGCAGCTTCATCCCAGTGAGATAATGGTTTCATATTAAATGAAACATACACATCTCTATAGAAATGAGAGAAACACCTACATGTTGCTGTTGCTCTAAAAAAAATAGAAAAAGTTAAGCTGTCCACAGAATAGTACACCACCTTTAATGCGTCATACGTTCCATGCAAATCACTTCCATGGAAGTCTGTTTGTTGTTTGTCAAAGAAAGATTCTGCTCAGCGTGCTAAAATAAATGAAAACATTAATAAAAATCCAACCCATTTTTTATAGTTACCACTAAAGCTAAAGTTGTTGGCAGTCAATCAAAAGGAAAATTACTGTAGAAACTCGTCAAAGTCAGGAGGGAAAGAGGATGCGTAGGTGGACACAGATATAATTGTAGAAGGGATGGTTGAGGTTAATTGGTGGGTTTGCAGTGTTTAGAGCAGCTGATTCTAAATTACACAGACTAAAATAAAGGACTTATTAGTTGATTAGATGCAAAATGAAGACTGCATGGTTCGAAATTTTTCACGTTCAACAATGCTTTAAGGGTAACATCATCAAACCGTTCCTCGGTTAAGGCAACAGAATCTAATGCTGTGATCTTGTGTCTTCCAGCTATGGTGGAACTGGATGGCGATGACATCAGGATCTCATCCCGAGGGAAGCTAGCAGAGAGAGACATTGTTCAGGTGGCTGCCTTTTAGATTCTTTAGCAACGTGGAAATCTGACAAGATGTGGAGTTTCTATTTTAGTGATTAGATCCCAATTTGTAGGCAAGTGCTTTCATAGTCCATAGTTTTGCTTTGGCATGTCACATTCACTGATGTGCAGGTACGTCAACACACCGTCTGTTCATAGAGTCAGATGAGGACAAATTTGATTCCAATGAATCACATCAAGACAGGCATGGAAAATGTTTCATATTTTGTCACTCAACGAAACCTGTTGTCTCTAGACACCAGTCAGGCTGTTTCAGCAACAGCGAGCTGTCATCTGTCTCCATCAGAGGTGTCAAAACTCAATATGTAATTGTGTTGTGAGCAAATGACGATGTGGAGAGTTTCTAAAATCCTTTTTAGCTGAGGTGAGATTGATGTGTGTTGTTATGTGCTATTGACAGTAGTGGATATTCCTTTGGCTCTTCCCTATTGGATAAATAGATCACAAGTTGAGATTTAGTTGTTTCTGACCTGCAGTTTCTATATTTCGTAGAACACAAAAAGATGTTTTGTACCGGTCCTAGAATCTAAAACTACATTTACCTTGTTGTTGTTTAAAAGGCAGCTTGGCATGTATAATGTAGCATACCGAAAAGGCTGTGCTGTGATAAGTAATGTCGCTGAGAAACGGTTCATTCTGAGTAAAACTGGTGTTGACCAATCTGCTATCACAGTTTGTGTTTAAAAGCTAGCTTGTTTTGCAGATTTGCCATAGCAGCTGCGACACATAAGCATAGACACACACCCTTACATTTGCATGTCCCAATCAGGGGCCAGATATTTTTCGTATTTGACTGTTTTTTTAAACGATGACGGAAAAATCTGAAGGCTGTCCGCCATTTTGACAGATTGCATATGCACCCTGACTCATGCTAGTGGGCACACAGTTTAAATGTTACACACAGTGTGCATCGCAGAGGTAACAAAATCAACAAGGAAAACATTCCCATCAGAGCTTATTATCTCACACTTGGACATCATTGTCAATGCATCTTGCTATTGACAGCACGCTCAAGTGGACAGCACCCTGAAGAGCTATGGACGGGAGGCTTTGGAGCGCATCTGTGACAGACCGGTGCAATGGAAGCACCGGTGCACACGAGTGCATGCGGGACATAAGGAAGGGTATCCTCAGGCAGCAACATAGGGTTATTGGGGTAAACCGGCCAATCAGGATGTAGCTTACAGTATTTAATATTCATCTCCTGGCTGAGTGGGTGGGGTTAACTAGTCTTTTCATTGTAATGCTTCATTATGCGGTTGTGTTTGGTCATCTATAAGGGAACATTTTGAGCCCCAACTAAGTTTCATGTAGAGGCATAAAGAACAGTTTCCAGCTCTAAACGAAAAACTCTTCTAGTATATCTTTAAAGAGCAAGTTACCCTCTACCAGTCTTACTCCACTCCCATGTCCTGTTCAAAAAATGCGCAACAAGAAGGCGTTTCCTGGTAGCCTGAGAGGGCAGATCCGCTAAAACACACACACACACACAG
This sequence comes from Nothobranchius furzeri, assembly GCF_043380555.1. NCBI lineage: Eukaryota > Metazoa > Chordata > Actinopteri > Cyprinodontiformes > Nothobranchiidae > Nothobranchius > Nothobranchius furzeri. The sequence goes on along the minus strand of NC_091743.1, from coordinate 52,383,278 downwards.
GCTTACAATGACATTGTGACATCATATGGTACCAGTTACTGTCATGGGGTATCTCTTAGCCAATAGCGATGGTAGATTTAAATTCAAATGTAGTGCAGAGTTTTTACCTGAAGAGCGTGCAACACTGACAGTTTTAGTCAGAATATTTAAATTTCAACTAAGATGCACTAAAGTGACACATTATTGACAACACTTGTCTACAGAATGATGAGACACTCATTTATAAAGTTTGTAAGCAAAAAAAGTTGATTTTGATTTGAAGTATTTTTATTGGATTTATCCCACAATCATGAAATTATAATTTCATGTTTATTTTTTGCGTTCAGTTTGTCCCTTTCAGAGACTACATGGACCGGACAGGGAACCATGTATTAAGTATGGCGCGGCTTGCCAAAGATGTTCTAGCAGAGATCCCCGACCAGTTCATCTCCTACATGAAGAGCCGAGGAATCAAACCCAACCCTGCACCGCCTCCCTACACACCACCTGGACACACACACCACCACACACAGATCTGAGGCCCTGTTCGTTGCTTCTGAGAACTGATAGCATGCAGCAGCCACTCTAGAGTCCAGTGGGAACTCTCTACCTCCTGATTTTTTGGTGTTCATGGGAAGCAGGGCACCATGATATGGGTGTACAATCTTGTGCTGTACCCTCCCAGTGACTACAGCAGCAGAACCCCGTTGTTTTATGTTTTTTTTTTTCTTCTGTAATACATTTCTTTGGAGCCTTTCTTCAAATAGGGGGTTGACCAAACTTTTCAGGACTTGTTGGTAAAAGCCTTTTGGGCAGTGACTGTTTCACGTCTGATCTGACAGCAAGTTGCTTCACAAAGGTCATGTTGTGGTTAAAACTTGTGCCTGTCTGTAGATGTTTCTCTCAGTGTTTGAGGACGTACAAACCTGATCTAGGCCTTGCTCGTCAGTCATTGGTGTGGCCTATTACAGTAATATTTCATAGGCACCTTCTCGAATAAGTTTTTATATTAGAGGAAGATTTCCATATCAGTTATGATGCTTTTTACCACCCACCGCCACCTGTCTGCTTTATTAAGTAAATGTTTATATGAGCATGTTGTATGAGAAATGAAATCCCATAATCCAGTGTTTATTCTCAGATGTTTAAGCATGATAGGTTTATTTAAACGCACCATATCCAACTTAATCCATTTGAAGCAGTTAAACATTCATAACGACTGCATTTAAAAGCCTGCACACTAATTATTGATTGTACCAGGTTAATCACATTCCATCCCTTTGAGTGCTGCTACTCAATCATTTTTAAGAAAGTACAACATTTATTCACAATGGCCAAAATGTTTTGCACTACGGCTATAATTTATGTTAAACATTCATGAAAATTGTTGCATTTTCACTTTGACTCAATGCAGATGCATTTCAGTCACAGGGGAAGCTGCTCATTATGGCATGAACTATTTTATTTATTATACTTTTGAAGCATTAAACCCTCCAACCTTCCCAGCAAATGAGTTTTACTGCTAATAAATATTTCTGAATGTGTGTTCAGCCAGGGGTCAGAAACTTGTTTAGTAAGAAAATAGGTTGTCGTCCATTTTTCTGTTAAATTACAGTTTATAATATATGGAATTAAATTAATAATTTAACTACCTAATGAAAGTCTATTTTGTATAACAGATTTTTAATAAGACTTAGTAATAACCTCTGAAGCTGAAACATTAGTGGTCACTCACCAGTAGTTATGTGGCCTAAAGGATCATAAAACCAACCTTGGAAATTTTGATTATGATAGAGCAGTTCTTTCTCCCAGTGTTTAACTGGGACTGTAACAGTCGAAGGTTAAACTTTCTAATAATGTGTCCGCTGCATTCAGAATGTCTGATTACCAATTTTCATTTAAAGTGGCCCTGTGTAGTTTCCTGCTGCTCGGGGGCAGTACATACATTTCAGGTTAGTTTGACACCATGTTGCTGTGACTGTCGCTAGTTTGAACAAAAAAACATTATGGTAAATGTTGCTGCCTGTGGAGCAGAAAGCATGGGACCTCGGGGTGACTCCTCAGACTTTGATGATCCTTCAGTTAATCCATCTAGAGAATGCAATGCTGATGCTAGTTTTCTGGTGCTATAGTTTCCGAATTTGCTCGGGGTCCTGCGCCTGTTGATGATGTCATCACGCCACAGCAACGCTGCTCAGCCAAAATATATTGCATCTGTTTTTCGATTATGTTCGTTCACATTGGTTTTGGAAAGAGTCTAGTTTTGTTGATAAATTCACTCTTCTTTCTGCCCAAATATTACTGAACATGGTAACATAACATCTGTAAGTTGCACGTTCAGCCAGTCATCTAGTTTGACATCATCAACAGGCACGGGACTCCAACCCGACCAGAAGGGAACATGATGTCTAATATGGCGTCCCCCGAAGACGCTAGACCCGCACCCTATGTACTTTAGACCCAATTTTTATGGCTATATGTTACAAAGCCGCCGATGTTTATCAACAACTGGGCATAATTTTATTCATTTTCAACAACGATGAATATTTTGAGAGATTGATGGTAAAAACTACACATTGTCTCTTTAAGTTCTTTTCAAAAACATTTAGTTTGTCCTGTGGAAGCAGTGGCCTACCCATTAAAGGTAAAGGAGGGGAATGATTAGCTCTGAGCATTCAAAAAGCACACAAGCCAAGGCCATGGTGGATTATTAATAAGTTAATTACTACTATTGTGTTCTTAATGTGGGAGCATAGTGGCAGTGCATCCATTATGAGCTGTAGTGGCTTTATCGCTGTTAAAAGACAGAGAACACCATGAACCTGATCGATTTGTAGATCCAAATTTGTGAGAAGAAAAAAAAATCTATTGCTGTTTCCAAAACTGTTTGCAATAATTGTGTAATTTCGCCAGGATGGCAGATTGTAATCACACATTATAAATCAATATTTCATCTTCATTTCAGGATTCAGGCGCATCTAAAGGCTTATACAGATTATTTTCAGTTAGTATAAAATGGCTCCTCCATTCCTAAAGGTTGCAGACTCCTGTTCTAGTGTAATAACAAAACACTTGGAAGCTTGTTGCTAAAGTATAAAGCCCGGAACAATTTCTAGCTGGTAATTCCTCAGCAGCACCATGGTAGCATCTCCCTGAAGGAGGTTTTGCTGCAATAGTGACAGATTGAAGTCTTAATCCAGCATTAAGTGGAGCCAACATCCTTGCTATGTACAATCATGCCACAAGTATTGTTTGCAGTTCTGTAAATGACAAACTCATGAGATAACTTATTAAGTAATAAAGCTACAAAAGACTACTCAAAAGGGAAATCTGACAAACTTAAAATTTCATTTTATTCGATGATATTTAGTTACAGCAAATCTTCTCACACAAGGAGTTTAAATTTACTTATGAATAAATTAATTAGCAGGCATGTAGCTTACATTCATGAGATGTGTTATATTTTAGTTTTGTCCACTTTTATCACTTTGCACGTGTGTGTGCGCGCGCGTGTGTGTGGTTTTATTCTAGTAAATGTGCTCTATAAAAGCAGGTAATCTTGTGTTTTGAATCAAGTTTTAAAATGCTGAAACTGATTTCTGCACTATGTTAATCTGGCATATTGGATAGTGATGTAGGAAAGCACCGTGTGACAACATAAACTCCGTCTAATGTCTTCAGGAATTAGCAGCTTCATTAAAGGCTAACACACATGGGATTTGGATTTTTTACCATTGCTGTACAGAATACAGCAAGCAAATATGCAGCACGCTTGTTTTTCATCAGTTTATTTAAACCTGACTAACCATTGCTGCCTGGTTGAGTCTGTTTCTGAGTATTAAAAACCACAATGTAAAGAATTCCCAAGGCCCTGCATCCAGAAACTAGCTAAAACTCAACCATTTCATTCTTCTTTAAACAGTTACAGACAAAACTGGGCAAGGAAAGAATACCCTAACCCAGGAAATCTGAACACTAACGCTGAATGGGTAACACCGTAATTATTCTGTTTTTGTTCAAGACAGTATCATTATCACTCAGAAAATGTGTTCAGAGTAAAAAGCCATTATCTCTGCTCTATGCAAATGCATTCCCTGGCAACGTTTTCTGAATCATACCAGAAGGAATGCCTGTTGTCAAAGAGAGCCTATTTCCTGGATTCTTTCACTTATGTCACAGAAGATGAGTTGTTGCAAGTCTCTGGTGGGACTGCCTCATACAAAACATCACAGGGAAGAAAAATGAGATGCAGCATTAAAGGAAGCAAACTGACATGAGCTAGGTTAAAGTGTGAGTGTTGGAGGTCAGTGAGGAAAAGCACAACATGCAGTGTCAGACGACCTGCTCTCACATAGAGCCTTTACTGGGCCAACATTTACAAGCTTCGTGTGTTTAAAAAGATGAAAAGAAACACATTGAGGAAAATGCTTCTCTTTTTGCTTATCAGAGGAAAATGATGTGATAAAACTGGACTCTGCCTTATACAGTAGCTTCATTAAAGACTCTACTTCTGGCTTTCTACTTGAAAAGGACAGGACACCAGAACATCACAAAAAAGGCAAAAACTGAAAGCATTATTCACACTTTTTGCATTAAATACAAGATTCACTTTCCACCTTTCTTTTGATTTCTACACCGTGTGCAGATTTATGAGTAATTGTTATTTTTTAGCTGCACTTTATAAGTTATATTAGCAACCTTGCATGAAACTTTTACCAGAGATGTTTCAGCTTTTAGGTCAGTTTGGACCTGGAGCTCATGGCGGGATCTGCTTTATTCTGTCTTTGAATAACTCAGTCTCAGTCATTGCTCCATGTTTGAACTTACTTGTGTAGACTTAAGCCGTGTTTCTACTGAAGGAGTTATGGAAATGTTGAGAGAGGGGGTAAGGTGACAGGGAAAATATGCTGGCTCGGTCCAACCAGCATTTGTGTCTCCATACAAAATTGTCCCCTTCAGGACTTTGCTAAGACGTCAGCATCATGTCCATTCTGGCAGTGAGTGATGTGCTATGGACATTTTAAAAAGTATTCTGTCAAAGTATGCTGTAATTACATCTATTCAGAGCACGGGGAGAGAACCTGTGTCATGTAAGAAGTAACATTCAATTAACCAGAAGGTTTTTTTTACAGTGTTTTGTGGACCATTTAGTGGCCACAGTTACAGACATGTGGGGGTTTTCTGCCACATTGTTCCGTATTGGGAGTTTAGAAACTGATTTTATAGCATCAGTGCTTAAACAACCATTTGGTGGTTTAACTCCCAATCTAACCCCTTTTAATGCTGAGTTTCAAGCAGGGAGGCATTGGATCAAATTTTCTTTCAAAGTCTTTGGTATGACCCGACCCGGAGTTAAACCCTGATCTCTCAATCCCAGGGAAGACAGTCATACCCCTAGGCCACTGAGCTGTTATTGACATGTTTGTGGTCCTTTGGGCTTGCCGTAGAAGGACATGTAGGGGTTTATGGGGGTTGAAGAAGAAAAACAAAAGAAAGAATGTAAACAATGTTTTGGGATCTTTTTTATTTAACATAAACACAGAAAACATTTTCTTGGCAATCCATGTCATTGTTTGTGGAGAAAAGTGTGAAAATAAAAGAACACAGAAATACCAGTGGAGCTGGGTTGGCGCATGCACTCTGGGAGCAGTTCTGGTATTTAGCCACAGCTCTGCTTCAACAATGATAACCTTCATGAGGGAAAATATCAAACATGTTTAATATTCATGCAACCGTAAGCTTGCTGATCGGGAGCTGGCTGTGAGGTGTTAATCTCCTCCCGTTACTTCTATACAACGCTAAACTCAACCCCGACCGCAAAGATTCTCACACAAGAGGAAAATTGGCTCAAAATTAGCCAAAAATCCAGCAGTGTACACCCAGCTTGAGTTAGAACCAATTAGCCTGAGTTAACCACAAGCCCCACCCAGTGAAGTGAAATGGTCTGGAAAGTGGTCCTTTTGGGCCGGCCTGGTGAAATGGAGACACATGCATGCTGTGAAGGTCCGGTAAAACCTCTCAGAGGTTCAGATGGTGGAAACAGACCTTTAGAAGCTGGTGGAGAAGGTCAGTACTATCTGTCTCAGAATAAGAATAGTTCTCATAATTCTCCAGATTTTTACTGCGATCAGGTGAAAAGGTGCTTTTCTGAAAGCTTTTTGTGTTTAGTTAAGCTGGTTTTAGAAATATGTAAAACGGGTAAAGTGAGTTGACATTTAAAACCAACACCGCAGAATCATTCCCATCAAAAACACTCTTTGGAAGATTTGTTGAAGCACAAAAGTTTTTGGATTTCCATCTCCAAATTGATGTTGCTGCCTTGCCTCTCTTACTTCACAGATTACACTGTAGAAACCTCTCTTCTGGTAATGCATTTGACTGGTAATGAATTCAGTTTCCTGGCTAATTTGGCTCTAATTAACAAAGAGAAATAGATATTTGATCATTTTAAGCCAACAGAGAAATGAAGAAGCAGAATTTATTTCACCTGAGAAAAACTCTGAAGAACTGTTTAATGTAGCAAACTCTAAAAGCCTTAAATATTTAAAATGTGGTCATTGATTCTCATTTAGTTTGCAGCTGAGATGGATGTATGTGTGGTCTAACTGCTGGTTTGTATTCAGATGCACTCACCACTCTCCTGGGAAAAGTTTTCCCTCTTTTCGTTGAGGCATGAAGCAAAAGAGCTTTAAATAAATTATTAAGATTAATCAAAGCAGTATGACAGGATCACGCACAGGACCTTCATCCATAGCACCGAAGAGGGATTTCAGAAACATTTCTGGTAAAAATGTTTAATTATGGCAAAAAACTTTTGAAGAAAAAAATAACTGCTTAAACCTTAAGATGAATGCCTATTGTAAATGTTTTATATATATTTTGGGAATATTTCAGTATTTATTAGATTTGTTTGTTCTTTGTTTTCTTTTTAGAAATTTATATAAAGCCATTGCTCTTTTATATTTTTAAACCTGACGTACTGTTTTGTCGATTTGCATGTTTTCTAATGCTACAGTAGTAAATTACACTCAGTGCCATCCTCCAGTGGAGACTCTGTCTCTGTATCAGGCATGGCAGAAACAATAGACTGTATGGTATTTCTTCTTTCTTGCACCTGGTTCCTGAAACACTGTTCCTGTCTTATCAGTAGTATAAAATACTAAATAGATAAAATAAAACTACCTGTAGCTGATCTGCATGTTACATTTAACACATTTTATGTTGCCTGTTCATTTCTTGAGTTTTATTCCACCGTTTTACTTCATTGTTTGGTTCCTATGAGTTTACCGGTTTGCATGACTTCCTGTTCTGACATCTCAAGAGTTTATCTTGTACATGATTATTGTCATATAGTGGGTTGTGAAATGGTTTGTATTGAATTGCCTTAAATGAACATTATTAAAAATGGCTACTTTTATAAAAGCTTGTGGAGAGTTTAATTTGAAAATTTGTGACTTCAATTTGACATAAATGCGATGGAAGAAGATCCTGCCGTGCTCTTCAGGAGCTACAAGCCCTGTGGTGCCTTCCTGCACTCACATAAGGTTTTAATCACCATTATGTTTCCAAAACATGCACCACATCCGAAGGGTCAGTCTTGGCACAAGATTACACCACTGTAGCATGTGATGGTCACCTAATCTAAAACTAAAGCCTGCACGACCAGTATGGACTGTGGAATGCAGTTCTAGGCCTATGCGGCCTATTTTCATTTAAAACTCAATGATTTTCAATCCTGGTCCTCAAGAACCGCTATTCTACTTGTTTCCTTTCACCAACGTACCATTGTCTGTTTAATTACCTTCTAAACGTGATTTAAAGGGCCTGTATCAGAGCCATTTATCACCTTCCAGAGCCTACGATAGGCACAATTTAAGATAACACACTGTTAACCCCCTCGGGCTCAAAATAAGTTTTGATAAAAGGATGAACAACTAAGTCCTTCAGGAGTACTTCTGAGTTGAAGTACGTATGTGGAGTAACCAGGTAGGTAGGTTTTAACGTTGCAAATGTGCAACGCCTGCCTCCAGAGGGTTAAGAAGAACCTGTGTGAATTCCTCCCATTTCCTAACGCATCCCTAGTATAGCATATTTTGCGACATGCGTGCCAGCAGTGAGTTATCAGGAGCACCAGGACATTTGCTGGTGGCCTGGCCGCTTAAATGTCCCACTCAGCGAGTGCCAAACCCAAACCCATTAAGGCATTTCAGTTTTGTTCGTAGTCTATTTATCCACTTGTGTAACATACCAAAGGCAAAGTATTTCAATCAAAAATTACCAGAAATTTACTTTTTCAATTGCAGACATAAACACCCCATCTGTCTGGCCTCCAAACAAGAAAGTACTCCACAAGGCCTCGTCACCGGATAAAGGAGACATAATAATTCCTAGCTACCTTATCTTGGCTGAAGCAAAAGTCATGCAGAAAACGAGACTGTCTGGACTTCCACTCTGAATAAATTTAATCTTCTTTGAATCATAAATGACTTTTTAAAACTTAAAAATTACTAAGTTCCTAAGTTTGTCTTACTGTTTCCACACCCGCCTTATCCATCAACAAAAAGCTGCAAGAGAGAAGCAGAGGTGGCAGAAAAATCCCTCTGATGGTCCTGATAGCTTCCTGCAGGAAACAGTTTTTTCTCATCTTTTCAAACCTTTGGATGTTCCTATTCCACTACTTAGTGTTGTCACTGCTGTTACATCCCCTCTGGCATCTAGGAGTGGTGAGGGGAGAACACAGAGAAAAATAAAATAATGAAAAAGAAAAACGGGAATGAATCACCGATGGATGGTGTCTGTTTGTGATGGTATTTAAGTGAACGGAAGGAGGTTAACGCAATGGTTGTTTACAAAGGTTTATTTACAAAAAGTTGGATTAAAAGTAATAAGTAAACTAAAATAAACTCCCTTTTCTAAAACAGGGAGCAGCAAACCAATCATAAACTTAAAGCTCTCTCTGGTGTTAACCAGAGAGAGGAGTCCAAAGAGGGAAAATACGCCTAGTTGAACTAAACCAACCACTAAAGAAACAAAATGTTAACCCTAAACCATTACCAAAACCAAAACGACCCACAAAACAGAAGCTAGAAATCTCCTTAACTAAAAATCCTTCAAAACAAAACAATGAGCCAAGTTAAACTGAGGATTAGGAGATTAACAGTAACTGGAGGCAAAAAGACACAATTTATCTATATCTTTTATCAATATCAAAACTCTGGGGCACTAACTGCAAACCAAAAACCCAAGAATGGAGATCACAGTAACTAGTAACAGTCTTATGAGAGATCACAGTTTTTACCCTGGGTCTCCTCTGTAGCTGTGTCTCCCAGAATGATGGAGCTGGGAGGCTTACCCCGGCTTTCCACAGGAGCCGTCAGCAGCACGTTACTGCAGCAGCACGTCATAGCTGCTGATAGGAACAGCTGTGGTCAACAGAACCTTTTCCACTGGAGCCGTCAGCAGCCATCAGCAGCGCGAGTCGGCCGCGTCTCAGGAGCAGCATGTCGCGGCCTTTACGCGCCGGTTCTATTTTCTACGCGCAACGCCTCTGAAACGGGTCAGGTTCGACATTTTTGGGGGAGGAAAGACAGGAAATCGGACGCGGAAATGGAGAGAAGCTCCCGAGATTTTCAGAATAAAGAAACGTACTGCCTTCCGGTTGCTTTACTTTTAAAAAGAGTTACTAAATGTGCGGCCCCGTGAGAAGTTATCACCTAGCTAGCGGTCTCCTTTGTTTTTCAGGTCCGTATTGGCGATTATAAAATGGACAGAACATAAAACACAAACCTTTTGGAGCCATGTTGTAGTTTTCTCCTGCTTGTTGTGTTTACTGACGAAGTCACTCGTGTGACTTCGTGCTCGGTCGGTGACAGCTGCTCCCCTGCTGCTTCGCGTCTCGTGGGAAGGGCCAAGCAGCAGCTTACGCGAGCCAGACGTGCTGCTGCAGTAACGTGCTGCTGACGGCTCCTGTGGAAAGCCGGGACTAAGCTTGGTTTATGCTTGATGCGTCCGCGAGATTCGCACGGCTCCGCGCGGCAAAATTGCGTCATTTTAACAACCGCGCCTCCGCACGGCCCAAACTTTCTGCACCGTGCACCTAGGAAATTTTCTAACCACGCGGACGGTCGGACGCGGAAAAACATGGCGGACTGGCAAGAACTAGTTATGGCAGAGGTTCGTAAATACAGACATTTGTATGATTCAGCTCTCAAAGATCACCGTGATCCAGGGGCGCAGATAGGATTTTCAAACTGAGGAGGACAAAGTTCCAATGTACCCTCCCCCAAACACACACACACACACACACACACACACACACACACACACACACAATTGTCTATTTTTTGCTCATTTAAAATACACTCAACAACAATATAAACACAACACCTTTGTTTCTGCTCTGATTTTTCATGAGATGGACTTAAAGATCTAAAATTCATTCCAGATACACAATATTACCATTTCTCTCAAACATTGTTCACAAATCAGTCTAAATGTGTGATAGTGAGCACTTCTGCTTTGCTGAGATAATCCATCCCACCTCACAGGTGTGCCACATCAAGATGCTGATCCGACATCATGAGTAGTGCACAGGTGTACCTTATACTGCCCACAATAAAAGGCCACCCTGGAATGTGCAGTTTTGTCTCACAGCAAAATGCCACAGATGCCACAAGCATTGAGGGAGCATACAAATGACATGCTGACAGCAGGAATGTCAACCAGATCTGTTGCTCATGCATTGAATGTTCATTTCTCCACCATAAGCTGTCTCCAAAGGCATTTCAGAGAATATGGCAGTACATTCAAACGGCCTCACAACTACAGACGAAGTGTAACCACACCAGCCCAGGACCTCCACATCCAGCAGGTTCACCTCCAAGATCGTCTGAGACCAGCCACTCAGACAGCTGCTGAAACAATTGGTTTGCATAACCAAACAATTTCTGCACAAACTGTCAGAAACCATCTCAGGGAAGCTCAACTGCATGCTCGTCATTCTCATCGGGGTCTTGACCTGACTCCAGCTCGTCGCCGTAACAGACTTGAGTGGGCAAATGCTCACATTCGATGACGTCTGGCACGTTGGAGAGGTGTTCTCTTCACGGATGAATCTCGGTTTACATTGTTCACGGCAGATGGCATCGTGTGGGCGAGCGCTTTGCTGATGTCAATGCTGTGGATCGAGTGGCCCATGGTGGTGGTGGGGTTATGGTATGGGCAGGCATCTGTTATGGATGAAGAACACAGGTGCATTTTATTGATGGCATTTTGAATGCACAGAGATACTGTGATGAGATCCTGAGGCCCATTGTTTTGCCGTACATCCATGAACATCACCTCATGTTTCAGCAAGATAATGCATGGCCCCATGTTGCAAGGATCTGTACACAATTCTTGGAAGCTGAAAATGTCCAAGTTCTTGCATGGCCAGCATACTCACCAGACATGACACCCGTTTAGCATGTTTGGGATGTTTTGACCGGCATATATGACAGCGTGTACCAGCTCCCACTAATATCCAACAACTTCGCACAGCCATTGAAGAGGAGTGGACCAACATTCCACAGGCCACAACTGACAATCTGATAAACTCTATGCAAAGAAGTTGTGTTGCACTGCATGAGGCAAATGGTGGTCACACCAGATACTGACAGGTTCCGAGTCCCCAGACCCCCCAATAAAGCAAAAAACTGCACATTCCAGGGTGGCCTTTTATTGTGTTGAGGTGATTTGGGCATTTGATCAGGGTGCCTCCTGGAGGCCTCCCTGGTGAGGTTTTCCGGGCATATCCAACTGGGAGAAGACCTACTGTTGGAGGGACTATTTTTCTTGGCTGGCCAGGGAACCCCTTGGGATTCCACCTGGAAAAACTGGCCCAAGTGGCTGAGAAGAGGGAAGTCTGGGCCTCTCGACTTAGGCTGCTGCCTCCATGGCCCAGCCCCAAATAAGCAGAAGAGAATGGATGGATGGATGGATGGATGGATGGATGGATGGATGGATGGATGGATGGATGAATGGATGGATGGATGGATGGATGGATGGATGGATATAGTACCAATCTTGTTTTCTATGCAAAAAGATTTTGGCTAATAACTCATTCGCTGCCAGCGTTTCTCACCGTTTTTACTGTTTTTTAAAGAGTCACAGAACGTTGTGCGCTAGGATGATATCGACGCCAAAACAACCAAAACAAAGAGGAGACTCACCTCTTACAACAGGAAGAATCCGTGTGTTTCGAGCGTTATCCATTCTTTCATAATCCGTTGTTGAATTGTGATTGGCAGACGCTTTTCCGGTTCGCGCCTCACCTTTTTTACAGGAACGGCCCAAAATGATCTCCTAACACATGGATGTTCTGCTTCCTGATCACATGATGTGTGACGTACGCGGATGAAGATCGGGTTCAGGGCTGAGATGTTTGTTCTCTCAGCACCGGGGCTTGTTCCGATGCTCAAACAGTAAAAAAAAAATGCAAATGACGACTTTAGTTGTCATTGGCAGTGAACGGTTGCATCTAAAATGACGGCTTTAGTCGTCAATAGCAGTGAATGAGTTAATGAAAAGGGAGTTTTAAAAAAGTTTTAGTTTTTCTTAGGGCTGGGACTTGATTAAAAAATTTTATCTAATTAATTACAGGCTTTGTAATTAATTAATCTAAATTAATCGCATTTTAATCGTTCAGGAAAATGTGCTCTCAACATAAAACTTTTGATTAAAATTATGAGACAGAGAATCAAACATTAGACATGGTTATTACTGTAAACTAAAGCTTTTAATAAAAAATGCATTTTAATTATTCAAATGTCACTGTGTGATATGAAACAAAACCCAAATCAACTAAAATTTATAATTACTAATAGAAAACACCTGCAAAGGGTTCCTGAGCCTTTAAATAGTCTCTCTGTCTAGTTGAATGACTGAAATAAATGTGATTTTGCACCAGATTCTAATTTTTCCAGTTTCACTTGTTTGTATAATTGGGATTTTTTATTAGCATTTCTACTCATAATGTAGTAAAAACACATAAAATTAATCCTTCAAAATGACAGTAGAACAGGCACAAATATGATCTAGGACTTAAATGTACTAACTTTTAACACCAGAGCAGGCATGACATATTCTGAGAATGATCAGGAACACTAACTGGTTCCAGTTGGATGACTGGAGGATGATGGGATGATAAAAGATCATGGCGAGGAAATGAAATAATGATCTGACGAACAGGTGAGCGGACCTTCCTTACATGGGAAGTCCTGATGTCACGTCAAGAAGGGGATGCTGCAGACCTGCAGATTCACGCCTGCTGCAGCGAATCTGGTGTGATCTCCAGCCTGATCACAACTTTCTCGTTCCTCGCTGTCCCTGATACACTTAAGCATCTGCCCCTTAGCTGATGACAGCTTCAACACACCTCGCTGCTTAATGATAGTAATGCATGTAATGTTTAGACAGTGACTCGTCCCAGAAACATATAACTCCCCGACAGAATAGTTTAGAAAATCATCAAAAAAGTTTCAGAGTGTTTCTGTTTTAACTTAAACTTCTGTTTTCAACTTTAAGACACGTTGTTTGTGATTGTTTACAGAGTAGTGAGAACACGGAGCTTTCTCCCAGCGGCAGCCAGGTGCCTCTCGTTTGTCTGACTACTTTCATAAACTACTGTTAGGGCACAGAATTATTCTGTCTGGTGCTTTCAACGCTGCACAGATGTTACGTAAATGTTAAAAATATAGCTTACTTTTGTAAAGTTTCCGGTGCCGCCGGGCAGCCGCAGCAGTGACGATCTCTGAAAAATGTCCACGGCACGGACTCCGTTGTTGTCTGGAAGTTTTTTTTTTCCAAGTTAAGAAAAGAGGCAGACGTGTTTCCTAAATCCTGCATCAGTCCAAGCAAGGCAACTTATTTCTGTTTTTATTCCGTTTTAGTAACCATTAGCAATGTGCATTGTTGTGTGCGTCAGTGATATTCAGTCTACAAGGAAGTTGGGCAATGACAAAGGTTCCAACGTGTTTGAAATGCAAGCTGCGATTAAATGTGTTTTTTTTTACGCGTTATTTTTTTCTAATTAATTAATCGTAATTAACTCGTTAAAGTCCCGGCCCAAGTTTTTCTATATTTCTCCCCTAGACAGAAACTTGGAAACATCTCCAGTTTGTTTTTGTGTTGCAGAAGTGTGTCCTTCATTTATTCCATTTGTATAGTGTTGTATGTAGGAGTGTGTGGGAGTGGCAGCAGTGGCAGCTGTAATAAATCAAACCTAAAACCCACGGTAAAACAATACTGCTGCTACTTTCAATGTGGCTCATAACATCATTGCTAAAAATAAAAAAAAGTCTAGTTGTGTCTGACCAAGAGGCACCTCTACAGACGGTCTGCTCATTTATTTTCTAAAATAAAAAAAGCCTCCTTAATACATTCAGTCAAGTCTGGCATGTATCTGAGCTTTGCTGGCCACCTTTCAAGAGGGATTTTCTGTCTAAAGCAGGTACACTCCAACATCCTTCAGAGATTCTGGGAATATCTTTAGTTTCTGGGTCAAGAGGAAATAACAAGGTGGAGGAAAAGCAATTTTCAAACTTTCTCCAATGAAATTCAGCACAAGTTACTACGGCACATTATTCCAAGATGAGAGAATAATTCAAATAGATTGACACTAATGAGCATGAAAGCTTATCTGAGAAATGGTTCTATTTTTAATAAAAATAAAAAAAATATTTAAAAGAATAACAGTCTCTCCTGTGACACGAATCTCGTTTTTCATGGTGTGAGAGTGCCCTTACTGGTCACAGCAGATTCTTAAACGCCAAGCTCACTCCCAAGAAAAATTACAAATTTAAAGTTATATTTGCAACACTTAACAAATATTACCCATTTAGGTGTCAGCAAATGTCAAATTTATGCAAAAATCAAGAGGTTTTTAACTTGAAGAGCTGTGTTGTTCAAGTGGAAACATTAACCAGTCCGACTGCGCTTTCAGAATGAGGCATTGAACATAAGTTGAACTATTTTTGCCAGAAAATAGATGGAAAATATGGCAAATGGCAATGATGGCTATAGCCAGCTGATTGGTTCAACTCTGTTCAAATGGAAATATTGAAAAGCAGCCTAGAGGACCTCCATCACTGCATGGTGCCGAAATAATAATGCTGCATACTATTGGAGAAATGCACATTTTATATATTTTATTGTGTTAAAAAATAAAGTTATGATTGTTAAAGATTGGAGAAAATAATCGTCCTCTGTTGAAAGGCAAAACATGGACAGTAATGACCAAACTTGGATTTTTGCTTATTTTTATATTTGTGTTAACAAAATAACTCCTGAACCGTTGAACAGATTTTAAGAAAATGTTGAACAAATATTCACTTGGATGCAGGTCTGTAATGGATTATCTTTTAGTGTTAATTCAATTCAAGACGCCACCAAATGACCTTGACCTTAGAAAATTCAAAAAACCCTAGACCTTGGACAGTTTTGCGGATATTGAGCTGCAATTTGGTATGATAGCTTGAGAGGCATTTAAATGACATGCACTACTTATTTTCTTAAATTCTTGCAAAAAACATTCCATTAATTTTTGGAGTTTGTGAAGAAAATATCCTCTGAATCACTGGAAACTACCATAAAGTAGTCCCTGGATTTGCACACACGGTATATATATATATATATATATATATATATATATATATATATATATATATACAGTATATACAGTATATACATACATACACACACATATATATATACATATACACACACACACACACACACACATATATATATACATATATACACACACACACACACACACACACATATATATATATATATATATATATATATATATATATATATATATATATATATATATAAACAGCAGTATACCCAGGCAGCATTCTACAGTACAGTATACCCAGGCAGCATTAAGTAGGTTCAGATCTGAACTGTGATGCGTCTTGTTTTCTGCATCTACCTCAGGTCACAGAGCTGCAGCTTGTGCCCTTGCTGTGTTTTTATCCACAGCCGACATCAGCTTCCATGTACACCCTAATGGCTCTGTGGCGATTCTGTGATTGTGCTCTATAGCTGCTGCTTTTGTGTCTGAATTCTCACACAAATGAGATGTTGTTAGAAGCAGCTTGGAACATTATCTGATCATTGCCAAAACATCAGATTTGTAACTTGGCTGTGGTTCCTTCAGATGCTTGCCTAATCTCACAGGCGTTCAGCTGAAGAAAACATGAGAGAGCTGAGTTTTTGCTCTCGGTTTGATTCTTACTCCTGAGTGTTTCACACAATAACAGATGTGCAACTGATGCATTCAGTCTGCTGCTTGGCAATCATTCATCAGTTGGGGACATATACAAGGCAGCACTGGGGTTACACTGTTTACATAATTACAGAAAAATGACTAAAGTTTATTTTGTTTTCTGCAAGAGAAGATTTTGCTAAAGGTATCGTTTAGAAAATTCCTGACATAATATTGCTTTTCCCTCAAATGTTTGTCGCGAATTATTCTCATCACGATGACACCAAATATATCGTGTGCAACAGTTTTCCGCTTTCTGTTTTGTCGTCCTTCAACAACAGCAAATTATTTATGTTTTCTGTCACAAACAATAAAGCTCTTCACATTTTCTAATAAAAATGTTTTAAAGCTGAAAGGGACTTTAAAGGTTTACCTCCAAATACAGTAACATTCTCTCATTTGTATGTTGTCTCATGAGAAAATGATTCACTGTCAGGATTCATTTCTGAGCAACAACCTCACTTTTCTGCTGTTGCATTTTAAAGGGGAACTAGGCAGTTTTGGCTTGCTTTTAGCACCCCCTAGTGTCTCTTTGTAGAACCGAATATTAAACTTACCTCCTCGCTGTGCGTTCGTCTTCTTAACACCTTAATCTAACAGCTGGAATGTCTCCTCAGCCTTCATTAGTGTCTACAGGAGTGATTCATCAGGGTGGCCTTTTATTAACCCTGTAAAAGGTCATTTTAGCACATACTGGCTCAAGACCATGATTTCAAAATGACATAAATTAGATAAGTATCCCTTAGATGAAATAAAAAAAATGCCTACTTCAGATGCTGACCAGGATGTTAGGTAAAGGTTACTGAAAAATGTTGGTTCTGAAGGAGTTGAGTCTTAAAATGATCAACGCACATGTGCCTTCACCTATAGAATATCTCCATGATCACTCCCAAACCTCAACCCCTGCATGTTCAGGTTCGTAGCACCGACTGAACTACATGTGCAGATCAAGCTGTTAGAGGTCAAGCTGCTCTGCACGGCAACTGTGTCCCCTCTGTGTGACACGAAGGGAGGAGTATGAAGCTTTCATGCAGCTGATTCCCTCTCACTGAGAAAAAATAAACTGTTCTGGTCATGGAAGTTCAACAACTAAAAGTTTAACCCAAAACTCAGATTTTTGTAGTTTGATTTGGTTACAGTGTGCTCTAAAGAACTGCCACCAAACATTAAGTAATATATCTCAAGAACTGATTGGTGGATATTAGTGAAACTCTTAACACTAATTATTGCACATTCATCAACAATCCAGAATAATTAGCAAACACAAAAGTATATCTGGCTCAGTTTAATAGATGATAGTTGTTTAGAGCTGTTTACCTCTGTGTGTTCAGATATCATAGAAGATCTAAGAATTTGGCTTGAGACCAGCAATCAAGTTACTTTCAAAATGGCTACATGTAGTCATTTTGGTCAAATCCATGGCCATGACCCAAAGACACAGTCGTGGGGACAGTGAAGACCAATCAGAGCAATGGGATGTATTCATTCAGTCAAAAGTTTTGAGAGCAAAAAAATGGGATGTTCAAACAAAACTTCCAGTTTATATATTTTTAAAGCCAGGTGTACAATGTGTGACTTTTCCACTCGTAGCATTCAGCTCCGTCTCAAACTATACGACTTCCTTGCAGAGCTAAGTTAACGAGTCATGTTCTCACACTGTACAATGCTCGGATGGGACCTGCTCACACTCTACGTGTGGTAGCAATTGTCACGGTCTGGGGTGAGTCCTCCTCACTAATCTGGTCTGAGCTCTTTTCTGCAGGTGGGCGTGTTGCGGAGTGAGACCAGCTGAAGACAATCAGCTCATCAGTAGGCCAGGGACATTAAGCTACTGAGAGACGTCTCCATTTGCTGGATGATTAGTGCAATCTGGCTACCAAAGAATCTCAGCTGCCTCTCAAGCCACGCTAGAGAACTTCTTGAATTTTAAGCCTTGTACTCAAGCTGAATTATTGCCAAGCAAGTATTTACCTCCACACTCTCTCTAACCATAACAGATCTCAACCCTATTGACAATAGAACACAGACAACCTGGCCATCCATTCTCGACCAGCTACCATTTCCACTTTGGACCTTCCAGTACCTCCAGTGCTCAGCCCTCGGTTAGGCTCAACCACCTCTCCTCCTGTGGATGGGCATGTGAGCTCAAAGATTGGAAACACAGACTACATCCCTCTTTGGCCACTTTAAAAGGAGTAAAAGTGATTACGCCCAGCCAGCTGTGAAGGAAATTTGCTTCAATATAACCTTTTAACACAATTGAGACATTGGATCTTTTTCCACTATGAAATACTTGCACATTTTTCCTACCCGTATACACTCCTAGTGCAATTTTCTGTGCACACAGGTGTGTTTATGTGAATAATTTTCACAAGATGTGAAAAAACTAACAGTTGAAATGTCTCCCCAGCCTTCATTAGTGTCTGCAGGAGTGGTTTGTCACTTAAAATCAGTTGTGTTCATGATCTAAAACAAGCAGGAAATCTTCTGGGAGCAAACAGCAGTGCCACGTATGTAAGCTCAATGTTTTTCTAAGTGTAACAGGTGCCAGACAGGCACTCTGAAGTTGCAAATGCAGTATTCTAGCCACAGAGGGTGGTGGGGTTCTGAGTGACACTTTAACATAGTAAAGGGTTGTTTTAGTACATACTGACTGAAAATTATTTTAAAAATATTTTTTAAAGTTACATAGTGTCCCTTTAATGGTTTATAGAGATTTTACAGTGATTTGCACTTCGGTCATTCGGTGAACAGTTCCTGTGAACAGTTCCTTGTCATCTAAGCACCTCTTTACCCAAGAACTTTTCAATGTTTTCATACTTTTCAATTTAATCTAAACAATTGTAAGATTTATTTTTTTCCTTTGGGCTACTCAGTTTCTGTTTTTTACCTAATCTGCCCACTGGATCTACTGGAACTAGAACTTTTTCCACATAATAATACCAATGTGAGTGATTTATGTTGAATCCAGTCAGTGGTTTTCATTAAAGCAGCTCTGCTGTTTATCTGGAAACGTGATCCACTCACAGCTTTTACATTAAAGGTAGAATGGGTTTTGACTAGGTTGGTATTTATTGTTTATTTTTCTAAACTGACACATTCCACCCACAAATAAGAAAAACTCTTTTGATTTGCCCTTTGAAAAGGGCACTTGCACCCAAAGAAAAAAGGGCAGAAGCTTTTGTCCTTTCCATCATACCCCCCACCCCCCACCCCAATTCGGCTCTGCAGATATCCTCACCGAGCATACACATCATAAACAGGATGATACATGTGATATGGCATAGAGGTCACCATGTCTGGTAGATATTCAGCTAAACTCCTGAAGCCAAAAAAAGTTATTGAGCACAGACTTACTTCAGAAAAACTCCCAGCCCTGGTTATTTATTTAAACCGTGTCTTGTTATACGTAGCTGCTCTATTTCCTCCTCTTTAAAAAAAAATTACCAAGAACTGATAAAAAGGTTTTATAATAACCAAATATTAGTTTTCTTGTGACAAAATCATTAACAGCACCAGCAAAAGCAAATACAATAACATGGCGATTAACACATTTGTTGGTTTTTTATTTTGCGGTTTTAAATTCTGGATAAAAGGGAATCAATGAAAAAGATGAAAGTCAGAAGTCTAAACTTGGGAATTAATTATGACTCAACTCTTTTGTATCTTTAATCAGATTATCTAACACAACAAATAAATTATTACATGATTTTTTTTATTTTGATATTGGGATGCTTCAGCTTCATAATTCCAACCCATAATGATAAAAAATGTGTGTTTATAGTGTTTTTCTGTCTGTTTCATGAGCTTTTGGTAATCAGTTCATTAATGTCTGTGTATTTATGTAGCTTGAAGCTTTAAAAATTGTGTTTTTAATCTGACAGGAAAATCCACCTCACTTGAATAAAGAGTCTGATCATTTATTTGTTGTCAAGTAAACCTTTGGGACCATCACAGCTTTGATGTGTAAATCTTTTCCTGCCCAACATTACTCATTCAACAATGATAAGCATTAGACATTAGTTTAGCTGTTGGCTAACACCAATAAAAACAGTCAAATTATTAATACTGATATTATTAAAAGGTAACATTTATGATTCCAGCTAGACTGCTCTTTCTTTGGTCTGATTAATCTTCGTCCTTTGACTCCAGCCAGTCCGTTTTCTGCCTATACCTAATGCTTTTATCCAATAAAGGTGATGAACAGAACAAAGTCAGAGGAAAAGCAGGTCATGTGAGAAGTAGTAGGAAATAAGCAAAAAAAAAGTTTAGCTCATGAATTACATTTTTATACAGCCGTAGCAAGTGAAGAGAATCTGTTTGTTTGGTACACAGCATCTGTGGATGTGGTTAAATCTTGCAGAAAGAGCCAATGAGCATTTAGTAATTTTGTGTATCAGCCATTTTCATAACACAGAAACAGCTCACACCCACTCACAAATATTATTCTGATGGCTGTAGAGTCTGATTTTCATTCTCTGTTATTAACTTTAAAATAATTTCCTAGCATCATCGGCAGCTATATTACTTCCATAAGAATCACTAACAAATCACTTTATTTATTTTTCTTCTCCAAAGAGGAAACTATTTGCTGAACTTTTTTCAGTCACTTTGCATCAGTTAAAAGTGGTGTTCCACAGGGTTTGGTCCCGGGCCTCCCCTTTCTTATTATCTCTCAATTTCCTCTCAGTTTTGATATCTGAAAACAATATATTCACCTTTGCTGCTATGCTGATGACACCCAACTCTAAACCACTCAGATGTGGTATATTTGGATTTGGAGGAACAACTGGATCCTGGACTTTCTGACTGGAAGGCCTCAGTCAGTACGGATCGGGAACTGCACCTCCAGCACCACCACACTAAGCACGGGGGCCCCACAAGGCTGTGTGCTCAGTCCTCTGCTGTTCACACTGCTGACTCATGACTGTGTAGCAACACACAGTTCAAACCATATCATTAAGTTCGCTGATGACACAACCGTGGTGGGTCTCATTAGCAAGAATGACGAGTCAGCGTACAGAGATGAAGTGCAGAGGCTAACGAACTGGTGTAAGGACAACAACCTGTCTCTGAATGTTGACAAGACAAAAGAGATGGTTGTTGACTTTAGGAGGATACGAGGTGACCACTCACCGCTGAGCATCAACGGCTCCTCTGTGGAGATCGTTAACAGCATCAAATTCCTGGGAGTTCACCTGGAGAAAGACCTCAGCTGGTCCTTCAACACCAGCTTCCTGCACAAGAAAGCCCAACAGTGTCTCTTCTTTCTGAGAAGACTGAGAAAGGCCCAGCTTCCACCACTGATCCTGACCACCTTCTATAGAGGAACTATTGAGAGCATCCTGAGCAGCTGTATCACTGCCTGGTTTGGGAACTGTGCAATATCTGACTGTAAAACCCTACAGCGGATAGTGGGAACAGCAGAGAAGATCATCAGAGTCTCTCTCCCCTCAATTAAGGACATCTACACCACACGCTGCATCCGCAAAGCCACCAGCATTGTGACTGATTGGTCACACCCCTTTCACACACTCTTCACACTCCTGCCATCTGGAAGAAGGTACCAAAGCATTCGGGCACACACATCCAGACTGTGCAACAGCTTCTTTCCACAAGCCATTTGTCTCCTCAACAAAAAGGGACTGGACTGATAAACGCGCACATGCACACACACTCACACGCACGCACACAAACACGCGCGCACACACACACACACACACACACACACACACGCACACACACTATCACTAAGCTCAACTCAACTACCTCAAAGCATGGAGGCTGAACTTAATATTAACCAGTTAATGCTTTATTTTTGCATGTTTACTGCTCCTTCACCACCTACATACTAAGTATGTTTAGGGTTTTTCCTTTGCACTACCTCCTTGGAGAGGTCATGTCATACTAGGTCAGTCTGTTCTGTCCTTAATTAGATAGTTTAGTGATTTCCCAGTTATTATATGTTATAAATTTATGTTGCATGTAGCACCTTGGTCCTGGAGGAACATTATTTCGCCTCACTGTATACAAACCGTATATGGCTGAAGTGACAATAAAGTCCAGTTGATTGATATTTGATCTTATAGGGTGAAATTTCTTTAAAACTGGCTGAAAATATGTTTATCTGGATATTATTTCCAGTGAAACTTCAACTAAAAATTAAAAGAAGAATTCACATATATTTTTGTAACATGATGAAGGAGCTATTCCTCAAGGTTAATTATTCACTATCCACAGTTGCCTTTGACACAGCGCCTCCTGTGGAGGATGACTGACGTCAACCCCCATTTTCTTTAAATGGAGATGCTGCTCTCTGGTGGTGGATTACGAGATTGCCTCGTTTCAAACCAGAAACATCAACTTTTTTTGTTTTAAAGAGTTTTAAATGTCTAAATATGTCTCAGACTTAGCAAAAAGTGTCCAAAAATTTTGCTAACTCCTGGCTGGCTCGCCATTATGTAACATTATTAATTCACATTTAATTAAGGACCACAAGACATAAAATTTTCATATCTAGTATGAAATCCATCTTGCGGACCACTAGTTTATGTAATCAGAAGATTGGAACTTTTTATTGCAGGGATTTAGATGACACCTTGTATTAACTGAGAGACAAGAGAAGAGAGAGAGAGAGAGACCTTCAATGTTTAAGATGGTTTAAATAGTTTAAAACAATTTATACAATACTAACTCTGCTAATGATGGATGTTCTGTTTGAATGAGGTGTGAGATGGTTGGTGTGTGTGTGAGTGAGTGTCATTCAGAACCCTCGTATCCAGAGAAACAAAGTCTGAGTGGGAGATGATGGTTTGGTCCTAACTGATCAGAGTTTGAGACTGGTAGTCATAAACACATGAGATGCCATTTTGTTGCATCCACATACCCTCAGTGAGACCTCCAACGATGGATCCAGAATGCCAGGTCCACGGACCTTCCTTTTGGTACTGGAGCCAATGGTAGAGCGTCACAGCACGACAACCCAGTCTTTGGATAGTCTCCAGGTAAAAAGCGACAGGTGGTTCACAGCGTCAAAAGGGGACCCTCCTTGGGTCAGCGAGTTAAGCTTTTCTTCTGAAAGGCACTGTTGCTTGGTTCACAAAACAGCAGATTTTTCCCAGCTTGATGGTTCTCAGCTTAAAAAGAGAAGCACAGAATGGCCGGTCCAATACTTCACTTAGCATGCGGTGAACTCCATGGGATCTTGAGAACTGAACTAAGATGACGTTGGAACTGTTTTATTAATCTGGATGTTTTTGATTCTGGTCGAATCAAAGCTGGCAGATTTATAAACACCACAGAGACTATGCCACGCTTCAGACTAGGAAGGTTCTGATTGGATCAGCAACAACAATGTGTCATGTGATTGTTTTCCTTGTGTGTCAGTGTGTGTAGGGAACTAGATCAAGTCATATTACTTATTAAAACACACTAATCATAATATTGTGATTTCACAGATCGGTCACATTGTATTATTGACTAACAGTTGTTTTGATTAGCTTTACTGAAAATAGAGTTCTTTGATTTAATAAAAGAAAAGAGTCTCTTCATCTTCTGTCTTCTGTTTGCTGGAAAGTAAACAGTTTAGAGGCAATATGCATGACCATGAGGCTGTTTCATGCACTCTGGCGCTGTGTCAAAAGCAACTATGGATACAGGATAAATAACCTTGAGGAATAGCTCCTTCATCACGTTACATATTTTAATGTTTGTGGTCTACTGTAATACGTTTTGCTTGACCTGGTGAACATTTTATTCTACAGCAGAAACAGACATCACAAGCATCAATAGACTCATGATGCCAGTCATACATTAAATAAATAAAATCACAGCTGGGAGACATTTTCTAAATATTAGTCAGCTCTAACCAAGTTTTGATTTCCTTTAGGAAGAAATTTAGCAAGAAAACAATGTGAAAACAAAAAATGGCCTAAAGTCAAGTAAAAAAAGGAGTAGGCATTGGTATTGAAAGTCCACACACTGAATTTGGGCAGTGGTTTTTTTCAGAAGACTTTCAGTACACACTTGTCTATAGTTGTTCTTGTATAAGATAGACATATTTGATTTCCAGCATGCATCAAATATTTACTCATTAAATACTCAAAAGGAATTTGTACATTATGTTACAAGCTTTGACTGATCTTTCATGTTACAGCAGCTGTAATGTGAAAGTTAAAAGTCTAACAGGCTTTTCTACTTGTATTTCAATGGCGCACAACGATGCTTAAAAACGACCTTGAATTTGTCGTTGTATAAAAATAAAAACTGGACAACAGCAAATGAGAATAAAAGATTTATAAGAAAATGTGTGAAGTAACGCATAATAAGACATATCAGATTGGAAGAAATGCAGAATACCGGTATTACCAGAAACTATTTACTGGTGGCATTTGGTGAAAAACATAGGTTGTGGGGCCATCTGTAAGATGATTACCCTTCTTAGTTCATTATACGTATTCAAATGAACAGTTGGGAAATCACTACAGTTACAAAACAATCACATATGTCCCTTCTCTAAATAGGCAGTTTTACAGATAGTCTATTATCTGTAGTAATCGGAACGTAATAATACTCAAATATCTACAGGGTTCTATCCATAGTCATATATAATGGGTACTAGCCATAAATATATTTAATAGGTTCTATCCATATATATGCACAGTGGCGCATTTGTTAGCACTGTTGCCTCGCAGCACGAAACTCGGCTGTGCCCTTTCTGCGTGGAGTTGCGTGTTCTCCCAATGCATGCGTGAGTTTCCTCCGGGTACTCCGGTTTCCCCCACAGATCCCTACATTATAAAATGTAAGTCGCTTTGGATAAAAGCATCTGCCAAATAAATAAACATAACATAAACATATATATAGTTCTATCCATAGACAAACATGATAGGTTTTATCTAACAAAAACATTTCCACCCATGTTTGTTGCTGCAGAAATACAGTATGGCATGAAACTACGATTTTTGCTTGACATTATAACTTCTCTCATCTTCTAAGTGGCTATTCCTGTTTCTCAGTACATGCAGTCAGCTTTAACTCTCCATGAGTCAGAGCAGGTTTTATAGGTTATACATTTTTATTTAAAGTACTTTTGAGCTCCATATCTATTCTCTTGGCTGATGTCTAAATATTTTCAGCACGTTTGAAAGACAACAAACCTCAGTCCTTACTGCTTTTATATGTTACATGTATTTTTGTATTCTATTGCAGTTTATTATTTATTTATTTATTTATTGCACCATCTAAGATTGTTCAGCTACTGCACCTGTAATACTTGAGTGTTGTCATATAAATACTGTATGGTCAATGCATGAAAGCTGTCATCTTTTCGGACATTTTTACAATTTCTTTAATTGTTTTTATATCACTAAACAACTCAACATTACAGTATTTGATCCTATGACTTAAAAAAGGCATATTGCTCTAAAATAATGGTAATTTCATTTCCTTTTACTCTGAATCAAAAGAGCTTAGAAATGTGGATGAGCTGAACTCTCTGCTGTTAATTTCTTTGCAATGCTTCAGTTGATTTGGTCTGTAAAACTACCTTCATTAAAATGATTCTCAGTGGACCCCTTGGTGCTTATCCTTGTGGTTAAACATTGCCACCAATGACACAAGATTAATGAAGTGTTGAACACATGGCAGCAGATTTAATAACACACATAATTGTTTAAAACTGATTAATATGTTGCCTGAAACATTCAGAAACTTAGAACTGTTTCTAGCTAAATGAAATGGGATTTTATTTGATCATTAATCTAATAATAAACAAAGGAAAACTCTGAGTCGCTATACCAGTGATGTTTAAAACTGTTTCAGTTGATTAATTATTGTTTAATACACATGCATTTAGATATTTCTCTATTTGTAAACAAGCCAGAGATGGATGAGGAAGGGTTTGTGTATAGTCTTCTGGATATACAAATGTTATGTGGCCTGCTGTAAAAAAAAAATTGAAATAAACGTGTTGTAGCTGTTCAAAGTAAAAGCAGATAAGTTTATTAGTATCATGGTTTGTTTTAGTTGCAGTTATGAACGTTCTTTTACTTTCAGTGACTGTGTGCTAGTGTGTTTGCACCTGGGTGGGGCACACGTCACCAAATGTGGTGCTTAGCTTAATACTGCCATATCATGGTCATTGCATGAACTGCATCACAAGACCAACTTTTCAACTTTTAAATTCTAAAACAAATATGAATGATCAGACATTAGCTAATTACTGTATTAGATAAATAATGGTTATTTAGAGCTCAGCTTGTATGTTTGGGTTTGGTTTAGGGTTAGGCAGCTATAATCACTCACAGGTTTCAGGTTCTCAGTTGTGTGTAATAAATAGTGCTGATGAACTTGTAATTTACAAATGACTGCAACGCTTTGAGAGCGCATAGTGCATGTACTTGTGTGAGAGTGTGGTGAAACGGAATATTCTTAAATTATTTATTTCACTGGTTATTATTTTTAACTGAATTATAATAATTATGATGATGATGCTAATAATAATAATTATTATTATTATTATCATTATTATTATTATTATTATTGTTGTCGTTGTTGTTGTTTTTATTATTATTATAAAAACAACTCAAATACTTTTAAATGTATGAAATATACCAAAGAAATGTCACTTTTGAATTTGATGATGTGACTGGCTCTATCGCTTTTACACAATGGTGGTCTACGTGTTTCTGTATATTCCTACTTGAAGGGCTTGAAAAGTCGTATGACTACGTCATGCCTGGCTTAACCAATGGGCTTGACCAGCGAACACCACCCCATCGGTATGCGCACGCGCGAAGGACCACGTCCTGGAAGGAGCTGCTAGACTTCGACACAATGGCTCGTGTAGATCTCGACGTTAAATACATTAAATGGCAGACGTCTTTGGTAATTAAGTGTTTACTGGATGACGATGATAAAGTGGGGAGTCGTGAGTTCTCCAGTCTGGAACATGACGGTCCTTCAGGTGAATTTATTTTCACTCCCATAAATAGTGCTTAGTCTTCGGTACATTTGCAGTTTCCCTGTTATATTATTGACTTATTTATTATAATGCCTTTAATTGTGAGGAAATTCTTTATTCGTGTTACGACAGGAATGGCTCTTCATTCAGTTTCGTTTCTGTTTGAGACCAGCCCTTACAGAACACCTGTAATACTCTCGCTTCACTTCTTCCTTCAGATGATCAGTTTGATCCCGTTTTGGTTGCTGATAAACTGAGAACCATCGCGGATGCCATGACTGAAGACCCCAGGTTGCAGGTTGTTCTGAAGGAGCTGAAGCAGGCAGCAGCACAGGAGGTATCAGACTAGAAACATGAAACTGAGACTGAAGAGATGTTTATGGACCTGTTGGTGTAAACATTGGCTTACCATAGATCTCTTTCAAACCCTCGTGATCAACAGTAAGCATATAAACCAAGGAAATAGAAGATCAGAGTCTGAGTGCAGCAACCTTTAAACTGTGTTAAAGGGAGCATTTATGGCTGAAGTGTCATCAAATGTTCTGACATGACTTTAGTGGAACCAAATTAAAGCTCTCAGCTAATGGAGAGTGTTTATAGTATGTGTCACTTTTACAGATATTCTAGTATATGCCATATAGTTGAAGTGCAGATTTCAACTTAAAAAAACTAATTTGTCAACTAAACTACAGCCCTGCTTTAATAATACGGATTTAAGGTGGAATATGCCCTTAAGGGGGTCTTGGAGGGTGCGTGGGAGTTCACCCAACCAATCTACATGTGTTTTGTGTATTTGGAGAAGTCGTTTGACCGCGTCCCTCGGGAGGCCCCGTGGGGAGTGCTTTGGGAGTTTGGGGTACCAGGCCCTTTGATACAGGCTGTTGGGTTTCTGTATGACTGTCGGAGCTCGGTCCGTATTCCTGGCAATTTATACTTCTCCTTCAGCTCCACGAGGGAGAGACACGCACGGACGAAGATGTGTTGCTCTCGGACTTTTCTGTCTCCTAGGGAGTGTTGCAAAGCAGTTCCCCGCCAGGACAACAGAGAGATTCGTCAAGCTGCTCCGTGTCTGCCTCTAGATATCCTCAGTTCTCGTTATGCTTATGAGGGCGCAATGGTGGCGCTGTAGACGACTGCAGCGTCCTGACCAATCACAAGCTTGCGTTCTCTGTCTCATGAGACGATGTTTAGAAAAGAAAGCTCGACTTTGTCTGTCCTTGCGAGGGCTCTCCAGCAGGACAAAAAATGGCATTGCGTGTCTCCGTCCCGATGCAGACGGAGAAGTATAAATTAGACTTTGTCATCGGTTCAGTTCATAACACTTATGGACAGGATTTCTAGGTGCAGCCAAGGTGTTGAGGGGATCCGGAACCGTATAACAATTTGGCTTGCTAGCTAGTATAATTGTGATAAAGTTGGTGGGAAAGTTTTAGCCTTCTTGGGTTATTACTAACTTTAAAATCCCAGCAGCTCAGCCACACCAGCAATTCATACAAACCCCTCAAACAACAAGTCAAAATGTCCAGATCCAACTTGGACCTCCTCACTCACCCTGCCCTCCCAAACCCCCACCACTACAACACACATGCACACACTTGCGTCAGGCAACAAAGTGACAGACAGCTCTGCCAGGCAACAGAAGACGAGCTGTGTTACCAGACAACAACCCTGTCACCTAAACATTTCCCTACAGGAACAGAACCAGACTCTAAACAAAACATGAAAAAGATCTTCTTAAACGAAATTTGCAAACAGAACGAAACATTCCATCCATGACACGAGGCAATCCGGTTATGGCTTCACTTCACTGCCAAGAAAGTGTGAATCGTGCACATAAGAGTGGTATGCCAGGGGGAGGGACAGTAAGAGGACAGTTTTATGGATGGACCAGGATCCACTCATTAACGCAACGTTCAGAATTGCCCCATTTCACTGTCAAAGCTTCTGCGTGATTTTACTGGACCTGTGTGGCATGAGTGTGTTGCCTTTTCACCGGTTGGCCCAAAAGGACCACTTTTCCAGGAACCAACTGAACTGTATGTACTGGGAAGTGACCCAGTAAAGTTGTTGGGTTGGACTTGTGGTTAACTCATGCTGATTGGTTGTAACCCAGTAGGAAATGACATCAGCAGACATCCATATCTAGTGAAGCAGAATGGAAGGAAGAAAAAGTAAACAGCATTCACACTGATTTAAAATCACTGTTTCTCAACACCTAAATGTGGCAGAAATCCCCCAACAACACCATCATTACTTTGTGGTCTCGCATTGCACCAAAACAAAACAGAAATTCTGTTGGTCACTGAAAGCAGCTTTTCACAGCTTTCCTGGCTCCCTGAATGGAATAAATGACGACATACTTTGACAGAGTCAAACTTAATGGTTTTGGCATCTGTTGACTCCTTTTGGAGCTGATCAGTGAACTCACCCACTCTCCAAAGCAGTCACAATATGCTGACGTCTTAGCAAAGTCTTGAAAGGGACAGTTTTGGATGGAGACACGACGCCTGAGAGGACAGCCAGCATGTTTTCATGGTCACTCCCCCCCCCCCCCCCCCCCAAAAACAAGCTCCTGATTGGAGGGGATTTTTCCAGGATTGTACGTGTTAAGAGAAAATTGAAAATTGCCATAGGTATGTGCAAGCATTATGGCAAAACATGCTCCAGAAAAATATCTACTACTATTTAACTAATGATAAAAAATACTTTACTCAGTTGATAGAAAATAAAAATTTCCATCAGTTTTGGTTGAACTCATGAGGTACTAATGTAAAGGACAGAAATGACTCTCCTGCCCATCTCCCCTTGCTATGTATTAAATATAGGTTGTGGATCAAGCCGTCAGCAAAGGTGTGGAGACTCTGTGTCAGGCTCACGCCTCTAAAGGGGCTGAAGTGGCTCCAGAGATGCAGCTGATCAAAGCCTCGGTAGCGTTTGGACTCTATGTGAAGAAATCTGCCCCAGAGCTTAAGGCTCAGGTCCAGTCTGCGTTGACCAACTTCCTCACCAGGCGTGTGGGTTCATGGGTCGCTCAGCAGGGTGGATGGGTGAGTAAAGGTTTATTATTTTAAGATGCCAAACATCACATTTAAAACCAAAATGAGTTGTTATTCCAAACCCAGTGTTACCTGAAGCCAGCAATACATTTAAATGCACTTTTAATGTCTTTACAGGTTTACTAGCAGTGTGTATTTCACAATATGGTTGAGCATTGCCATAACTTTATTTTACAACTACATAATTGGGAAAACAAAATACTTTTAAATTGTCATTTTAAACCCTCGTTGAGGTTCTTTTCAGACGTTTCTAAACATCTCATGGTTTGTTCTTTTGCAACCCTCTTCCTGTTAATGAGAAATATAATTTACTAAGTTCCTATTTGTCAGATGTCTGAAGTCAGTCAGCTGTCTCCACACGCTGCCCAATGAAGACTGATCAGACTCGTTTGAAACGGCAACTAGATCTTGTTGGCAAATAGCAGAGAAACCTGTTGTAGGAAAGCACACTGGATCGCGTGTGTGTGTGTGTGCGCGCGCGTGTGTGTGTGTGTGGGTGGTTTTAAATATAGAAATGTAACAAAAATACAGTTTTCATTTGAACTTTTCCCCCACTGTTAATAATGTCATGTTTGTTTTTATTTTTTATTCATTTGAAAATTCATGCAGCTAAAATAAGATCTGTTTGTGTGTGTGTGTGTGTGTGTGTGTGTGTGTGTGTGTGTGTGTGTGTGTGTGTGTGTGTGTGTGTGACTGACTGTTTTACTTTTTTCTGTTTTTCAGGATAAGGTGCAAGACGCCTCATCAAAATAGTTCCTCATAACTGAAGCCTACTTCCCTCTTTCCTATTCACTCTCTCTTTCTTAAATTTTTTTTAATCACAATTGTCTATTTTTTGCTCATTTAAAATATATTTGTAACCATTTTCTAAATTCTTTTTTATATTTTTACATTTTTTTTGTTTTTGTGAAGCGCCTCATGATTTTTATCTTGAGAGGTGCTATAGAAATGATATTTTCTTCTTCTTCTACTGCCTCTTACCTGCAGCATTAAAGGATTTGTTGTGTGTGGAATGTGTAGAAACAATAATTATGCCATCTGTTGTTGATGCAACAAGTTGAACAAACTCAGATTCTAGAAACAGAGCTTGGTTCTGACCAGACTGGCGAGCTGACAGCTTGTCTGAGCAGGTGATTGTTCTCCTTAAACTAAATAATAATCAAGTAACATTTATGCTGGGGCCAGCTTTGCATTGTATGGTTTTTACATGGAAGTCTGTGGTAATTTGCATTAAATACAGGATAATTCTGCAGTTTGTTACCAGTAACAATGACTCAGGTTAATCATGTGAAAAAGGACATTTGGTGCCAGCTCACAGAGGAAACTAGCGTAGAGATAAAGACAAACACAGATGTGGTCATGTCATTTGAACTTTTCATCCTTATAGTTTTGCTAACATTCAGCTGAACGCTGTGTTCTGGTGTTTAGCGTATTTTAATAGAGACGATCCTGGACCTTTACATTAACAACCATCAGAAGTATAAATGTTTATAAAACATAGTTTGCATGAACTGCTGCAAGTACCGGTACTTAAAGGAGGAATATGTAAGAATTTTACAGTGAAAGAATCACATCTCACTTCATTACAAATTGCACCTTTAAAACAGAGTTGTTTTAGATGATGATCATGATCGTTATTTTCCAGTCAGAGTCCACCTTATATTTCTCTAAATATCATTCAAAGAGCCTAGCATTGTATCTACAACAAATGATAATTGGTTGTAACCTTTCCAGGAAACATCAACTGTAAAATTCTCCAAATGTTTTCTTTTAAAGAGCCACACAAACACACGTCAAAGTCTCGCTCTGTCAGATGTGCATTCAGGGTTTTGCTCTCTCACCAGCACAGATAGAAATGCACTAAAATAAAGCTTTCACATTCCCTCTCACACACATAATGCTCAGGTTCATCTATAATGTTATCATGAGCTCTTACTACTACATGAGCTGCTGGGGTTTTAGAACAATCTAGAGTGTTTGTGACTAACGCAGCCTTTAATCCCTGCATGTATTTATTGAACGATGTGTAATTCCATCTGGCTCATCTGTATGAGTTGTATGAAAAATGTTTTCAAGTGAATGTATCTGCTTTCTTGTTATAGGAAGTTAATTTATAAGGGTTTTGTCTTTATGTATAAGAACAATGGGAAACTGCTTACATAATTTATTGTGTTCTTACTTTTGCATGAATTTGATTCTAAAACAAAGGTTTGAATAAAACTTAAGTGTAGGTGATTTTCTCATCTTTTATACCATTCTAGCACTTAGGAACATTTGGGTTTTCTAATAGAAATCAAGCTTGATTTTAAATCACATGCTGTTGTTTACAATGAGGAAAATGTAAATGATATATGTTTGTTGTTGGTGATCGGTGAGTGTGTGCGCACGCATGTGTGTGTGTGTGCGTCTTGGCTTTAAACATACGGTGCACTTCTGCATGTTCCTTCCAAAGGATTTTCGCAGGTAAGAGCCAAATACAGCTAATGTTGTAGGAGCTTTTAGGGAGTTTTTGCACATTGTTGTGAAATAAATATTCATGTTTTTGGGGTTTTTTGTAATTTTATAATGACAATGACATTAAAAATATTGACTTGAACCCTGGTTGTTTGTTAGTTTTTGAACTTTGTGAAGCTGGAGATGTTTTCAGAAAACAACAAAGGGTGAAATGCACATGTGAAACATGTAAATAAACAGTTAAATGGAATATTAAACTAAATAATTTGTTTATTTAATTGGGTGGCCTACAAATGACTCACATCTAATGACCACCAGGGGGCAGCAGTGGACATGAGATGATTAGTCAAGGATAGAGGGGTATTTAAATAAACAAACCCTGAACTAGTACCATTGCATCTGCATTTTTTCTTGTACAAACGAAAGTGTTTACATTTTTTATTGCCTTTGCTTGATTCATTTCTTGTTTTTATGATCTCACAACCTGCTGTTATTCACACGGACATGTGATGGCAGCTGGCTGTAGATTCCCGCCTCAGTGAGGCAGGTGGGAGAGTCCAGTGAGAGATTAAAAACAAGAAATCTTTACAGACAGTTCTTCTTCACACCTGCACCTCTGCAGGATAATTTAATTTATGGTTCATAAATAGGCTTGTCTTCAATGTTTGGACCCAAATGAACCTAATGCATTCTTTGCCTTGCAGATAAATTGTTAGTAACACCTCCACAGACTGCTACCTAGCACATGTTAGAACTCCTCACAAACCCTGTGGGACCATATGGGGGAATGCTGGAGTCATGAGAGAAACAAAAACACTACTGGGTAGAGATTCAAATGCAGGAGGGCTTTCAGGGGCACCAGAGGGAACTTGGAATACAGTTCTTGGAATTTATAATAGGGACATTTCCAATACACACCATGAATACCATTCAGCTTTCTAACAGGGCGTCCTGTTGAAAGAGTTCAAACAAAACTAATTGGGTTGCATTACATAATACAGCAAAGACTCTGTTCACGCTTTGTAAACATACAAATTGAATGCTGTCCACTTTTTTCCCTTCAGAAAGACTAATGTTAGCTTGTTAGTGCTTTACACTACCCAAGTGGTGACCAAAGTGCTTCACATTTAAAATGAAGTCTAACTTTTAAAAACCACATTAAAACAGCAATAAAACTATAACATTTAAGTGCTAAAATCAAGAGCAGAACACTGAATACACATTTCAACACTCCGGAGTATTTAAAAGCTCTGCAAAAGACGCGTGAAGATTTAAACAGTAGTCGTCATGCTTAGGTCAAGTTTGGTTGCACAGCTTTGGAGCTGCCAGCGAGGATGAGCGATCACCTTAATGCCTGTATTTAAATCTTGGAACATGTCAATAGAATTGAGCAGAAGATCTTGTTTCTCTACCATGTTTTTGTAATGAGAGGTTGTCAGAGAGATACGGATGAGATCATCTACACCTTTAAAAGCAAACAGAATCTTGAACTCAGTCCTACATTTTACATGGAGTCAATAAAGTGATGAGAGAACCGGGATGGTGTGTGGCCGCCCAGGGGTGTTAGTAAGCAGCTGTGTTGCAGTGGTGGGGATTTCTCTATAAAATCAAACCAGTAGGCTGGAAATCAGTTGACTGTGTGACATTACGTGTAGCATGTTGAGTATCATCCACATTACCTGCTGAATTTAGTTAATAAATAAAAATGACACGTGAATCTAAACTCTGGTGCAGGGCGAGAACGACCGTTCCTCTGGTGACTAAAAAATAATTCTTTATTTTTACATCTTTATTTTAAAAAATGCAGTCAAATTCTAAACAGTCTAACATCATCCATCTGAAGTCTTCATAACGAAAGCAGCACGTTATCAGAACTGTACTGGAATCATTTCCATATTCAGCAGAGACTTTCTGTCTAGACTCCATCTACTGCTCCTTGTCTGCTAACATCCCTCCAATGATATGCGTTGATGAAAACTTCTCACAAACTCGTTATAAAAGCGTCTGTGGTGCTTTCTGAAGGTTCCCAGGCCCCTTTAATGATTGGGGTGAAACAGTCTGCATGTTTTGTGTCACTTTTGTGATTTTGTTCTCATCAGTTTTCACTCAGTAAGGATGGCTTAGCAAAGAAAGGCTAAATATTCCATCTACATGATATCCTTTTCAAAAAATGTGCAGACCTGTCAGCTTCATTGTGTCTTACAAAGGTTTCAACAACATTATTTTGGAGTTTTTGTTCATTTTTATGGTCAAAATATTAAAAATTTATATAACGTATTTTATTTATTCTGCTAGATTCTTCCCTTAATTATAATTCCTTTAGTTGCACTGCCTACCAACCTGGTAAACAGCGTTGACTTGTACACATGTTGCTTTCTTCTTTGGCGTGGACACCATAATTATGCGCTATTTGAGCTGACCAAGAGACAGTATTGTTGAGCAGACTGCTCAGACTGAGCAGACCGAAAGCAAAGATCTGTTGGACTGACAGGCAGGATCACCCAGAAGGACACGGTGGATGATAGGTTGGACAGTGCACTGACTGAAAGGACATGCGTGAGCTGTGTTGAGACTCTGAACTCCTCTAGGAAAGAGCAAGTGAATAGCAAATGAGGGATTCTGCAGCAGTCAGCCGAGAAACGCACTGTGCAAGTGAAATAGAAGTGTTGTAAGAAAACGGATGCTGGAAATGGGAATGAATGGGTATCTGCTGACTGTGGTGCAAAAAATGGAGGTATGTTATACTGGTGCAAGAGCTCAGAATGACCAGGTGTTGAATGGGAGCATGCAAACTTGACAGGACTGCAGATTTTAAACTGTGGCTAAAAGTTCCGAGAATGACAACAACAACAAAAAAACACATAAGTAGCCAATTTTATTATTAGTGTCATTCTCAAAACCGGTGGCCATAAATGTAGCAAAGCTTTGATGTTTGAATTTTCTTGGACAGCAACTGAGACAGTTCCATGGGGATGAGTTTAGATCAGCTGACTCTGGATCAGGCTTTAGCTTGGTTCTGCAAACGCAGCATAAAAACAAATAAATGATGCAGAAATAACAGACAGGGAGCTGAAAAGACTCAGGTGAGTATTAGGGTATTAACAAATCAGTTTTTGGACTAAAAGAAGAGTCCATGTCCATCTAGATATGGGTCAGAGTTTGTTTTACAAATCATCTTAAATTTATGGGTTAGCAGAAATAAGACTATTTTAATGAGAATTTATTATGTAACAATGTTAAAGGCAAAACACAGTAATGTTACTTTTAAATGGTGTAATTTACCAAACACCTGCTTTAACCACTGATTCATTTTATGTAAATGAAGAAACTTGGAATAATGCATCTAATTAGAATAATAGAAGCAGTTCTGCCACTCGTCTCATTCAAAGGAAAAATATTAGATTTTCATGAAACTTCAAACAACATGTAAAAACATTTATTGTATAATTTTGTTGTGACTTGATACACAACTGTGGTGCTCTGGATCTTACATTTACAGCAGCAAAAGGCTCACGGGGAGAAATGTTGGGAGTAAAATCAATGCAATGATGCAAGCTGTGCCACGTGACAATAATAACAAGAAGCTGTGTTTTCATTTACTTTTAATAGTTTTTTTTATAAAAGTTTAAAGACCCCATATTGTGTTTCTCACAAACAGCTAGAAAAACCATCACAGCAACAAGTGTGTACATTCACATTATTTATTACATTTTTCTTGTGGGAACATTGCCGTTTTTAAAACAGACATTGATACACTCCCGCTACTTCCTTTGTTTCACAGTTTCTGACTTCCTGATTGCTCAGAATTTAGTGCTCTTAAGGATCCTGCTGATCTGTGATGCAGATTCGTGAGTCAGGATTTGTTTAATGACCTTCTAAGACGTTCCACAGGAAGCTAAAATTAAAGAGATGGTGAATTTTATTTAGATGTGTGTGTGTGTGTGTGTGTGTGTGTGTGTGTGTGTGTGTGTGTGTGTGTGTGTGTGTGTGTGTGTGTGTGTGCGCGCACTGTACAGTTCACACCTGCAACCTGATAGAAAATACAACATGTAGAGCTTTAATTTAAGGCGGCTTCAATGCTTTTAAATTTGTAAACTTTTGAGATCCGTTCAACCACCAAGATATTCACCAATTTTGTAAAAAAAAAATTTAAAAAGACAAACCAACAAGATAACATAACATCTGGTTTCCTCAGCAGAGCTTTACAAAAAATCATGGAAAATAAACGTTTAATACAAATTTAAATGAGTGCAAACAGCAACGTTTTTGCCCAGTACAAAAACCAGAGGTGCAAAAAGATCAAATTGTTGAGTCTTTGTTGAAACAACAGCTGTAAGCATCCACTGTGCACAGCTGTTCTCTCACTGAGGTTAAAGTCTTAATATTACCCCATCAGTACCTAATATTAATCATAATGTTCATGTCAGAAGCATGTCTTATTACAATACATCATCTAAAAAAGTTAAATCTCTTTTATGAGAAAAATAAATGAAGAAATTTGCTCTTTTTTAATGGTGGATCTTTCAAATAATAACAATTTAAAGTGACTGTGTGGATTTTCCCTGGCGATAGGGGGCAATACCTAAATCATTGTAAATACGTGTTATTTTTGTGTTCGAGTAAGACCTTACCGACGGATGCCCATTAGGGTCAAAAATCACTGGGAGAGCAACCTCCACCAAAAATAAAACAAGCACATCAACCTTTCATCACTGACAATAATTTAAGAGATAAATGTGGAAAACAACAATGTTTATGAATGGTGAAAGTTTTGTAGCCGCTTGTTAAAAATCAGTAAATGTATTTTGTCTTCACGGATTCACATAGAAGGAAACATAGCGTCTAATATAGTGTCACCCAGAGACTTAGACCCACTTCCAGGTATTTTAGACCTGATGTTATGGTTATATGTTACAAAGCCGCCAATATTTTTCAACAACCGGGCATCATTTAATTCATTTTACCAACATTTTGATGGGTTTTTCAGGAGATTAACGGTAAAAACTATGCATCGTCTCTCTAATAATAACGTTTAATTAAATTATGCAATAAAAAAGCACCAGCATCTTTTAGATTCACTGATTTCTGTTCAATAGCCCGTCTGACCACAGTTTAACATCTACTGGATCTCTATGTTGTTTTTCTGCCCATTTCCTGATTTTACAGACTTTTGAATAAAAGAAAAACGTTTTGTTTTTTTAGTGTTTGCAGGACAGATTAGTGTGTATTAGTCATTCTGTCAGTCCAATGGACTCAGATTCATAAAAAACACAACCTTCACATTTGGAAATGGACCAAGCATCCATAACGTCTTCATGAGTCTCTGATTAGTAAGTCAGAGGTTTGATTAAAGATCCTGATTTGAATATTTCACACATGATGTTGGACCCTGTTGACACACCGAGCTGGCAGTTCCTCCTCTCTCCTTCCGTTTTAACCTCCATTCCTTCTCTCCTTAAGGCCACAGAAACAAGAGTCCTCATGTAGCACATTCTGTTTGTAGATAAATATTTACGGTAAGTTGAAGGCTGTTGATTTTAATAAATGCCAACAACATACTACTGTTGGACCCACCTGCTACAAATGTCCACTTACGTATTTAAGTCCATCGGGTTGGATTGCCTTGAAAGAGACAAATGCTCCGCTCTTGTGAAGCATCTCTATGAACTTGTTCGCCAAAGAGAAGTTGAATTCTGAATTGAAGTCTGACTGTAATTCAATGAAATTCCTTCTCTCCATCATTGATGTCCTGATCCGGAACCCCCTCATGCTAAAAGTCCACTTAAAAATGTCCATAAGACCGCAGTACAGTCAGTCACCGAAGGTCACACATCATCGTCGTCGTCATCGTTCTGTCTTAGCCTCGTTTCGTTAATACGTCCTCTCTGACTCCCTCTCTGTGGGAGTCGACCAATCGCATCCTGACAAAGCATGTACTGTTTCCAGATCTTCCGGAAGGCCGTGCGGAATTTCTTGATCCGGAAGGCGTAAACAATGGGGTTGACAGCTGAGTTGGCATGCGAGAGAATGATGGCAATGTAAGTGATGTACAGTGGTGTGTTGCAGTCTGGGCAGAAGAGCGTGATGCAGTTGTGGATGTGAAGAGGGAGCCAGCTGACCGCGAAGAGGAAAAGAACCAGGGCCAGAGACTTGGCTAGTTTCAGCTCCTTCCCAAAGTAGCGTCTCGGATCTGTGTGGTTTGCTGTCACCTGTGAAGACGTTTTGAAAGACCATCAGTGTGTTCATTCACCCGTTTGAACTTTCTAAATCTTAGAAAAGGAACAGGAAGGGCTCACCTT
Source organism: Nothobranchius furzeri (assembly GCF_043380555.1). NCBI lineage: Eukaryota > Metazoa > Chordata > Actinopteri > Cyprinodontiformes > Nothobranchiidae > Nothobranchius > Nothobranchius furzeri. The sequence continues at coordinate 52,344,215 of NC_091743.1, read as the reverse complement.
TTTGTTGAGCTGCTTGTGGATCATGTAGAAAATCTCCAGATAGATGGCCAGCATGAGCACCAGAGGGGGCAGCACCCAGCCAAAGAAGTTGAAGTAGACCATGTATTTCATGCTGATGACCGTCTCAAACTTACAGATCACCATGGAGTTGTCAGTGATCAAGGTGCCGTTGTTGCGGAGGTTCTGCAGGTTATTCCAGCCCAGCATCGGCGTGAGGCCCACAATGATGGACACCAACCAGCACAATAACACTGCTGTCCCAGCTCGCCGAGGGGTCACCACTTGCTTGTAACTATGGCAACATGGGAGAAGATGAGGCATTGAGAAGAAAATCTCTACTGACAGACTCAGTATGAGAGTGCAGGGTTAAAGTTTCACTATTTCTTATCTGGGAAGACAAGATTGTTATCAGAGCCATTTGTGCAGCGCTCTGTCCACTTACAGGACAGCCTGGGCTTTCAATAGATCTGCTTTTGGGATTTTAAGAAACTAGCTAAAGGACCTCATATAAGAAAAGAGAGGTTCATTGAATAACAATCTCCAAAAAAGTTGCAGTGTTGTGAAACGATGACCAGAGGAGGCTAAAAGTGAACCTATGAAAGCCCAAAGGTGATTAAAACCCACACTGTTCCTTCAGTAAGGCACGCTTCTGGCAGCTTAATCCTGTAGGGATTTTCTCAGCCTTCCTGAGAAATGAGACTGGGAGGCAGCTTCATGGAAATACATGTCAGTGACCCTGACCATGCTGCTAAAGCTTTACTTGAGTGGAGGCATTAACATGTCCTGCAACAACCTGGTTAAGGTAAAATCAAGGTCAAGGTCAAAGCTGGTTTCAGCTCAGGCTCCTTTCATTTGTCTTCTCTTCAACTGCAAACAGACAAAGTCATGGTAGAAAATGTGATCAACGTGTGCTTTCTAATTTCCTTTTTTGGTAGGAAAACTATTTGCTGTCAAACTGAGACAGCACAGCTTATTTATGGAAATGAGGTTTTATGATTACTGTCTTTCGTTTATTTTATTTTCTGTTTCAGATAAAGACAGAAAAATACTTGTTTTATTCAGTGCAAATGCCAAATTGTCCTAAACCATTCATAAGAAAATATTCTATTTCTAAAGATGTTTGTGATACCATGTTTTATTTTAATGATGTTTCAGGCCGGGGTCGAGTGTATTGGTTTGGTTCTATTTCTTTCAAACATTCCAACCTTGTGATTTCTAAGAAAGAAAAAATCTCTAAACTTTGATTGAACCAGCCTCCTGCTCACGCCCAGCCACATTCTGGTACGGACATGAACAGGAATGAAGGAAACTAAACAAACTCCGATGTGAACTGGCTTTTTGTCATGAGGACTTTGGGCCAGATTAAAACCCTCCTTTGATAATTTTTGAAGGAAAATAACACCAAAGCAGAATCTGAATTGCAGATCACCAACCCTCCCTTTCAGCAGCCATTCCTTCACCATAAAGCTCCAATCACTCATAGATGTTTCCACTGTGACCTCACCATCTTGCGTTCTGAGAAGATCTGGTGTAGATTTTTGGGCAAAACCCACTTAAAGCCAATTAAAATGACTAAGAATCAGAAAACACGGTGAGGTATTTAAATGCTTCATTATTACTGTGACAACAAAATTATAAGTGTGTTTTATCAGCAGAAGACAAATGTTTATAAGATGTCTGCATGTTTGTGTGGGTCTTTGACCCAGAACTGTTTACTCCCAGTGATGGTTTAATAGGGTTGAGTCAGACAAAAGAATTAAATAAAGATTAAAGAGATCTTAGCTCAACCAGGACTCTTCATGTACGACGTCATCGTTGTCTTTTCTCATCTTGACTTGTGGAATGTAGCCGCTGCAGCTGCTGGTAAAGCCTTCGCTTTCTGCCTGCATACAGATCAGGTCTGCCAAAATGTGCTCCCTGGATGTCTGTCCATCCCTGCCTCTGACAGGGATCTCAATCCTCATATCTCCCACCTCCAAACCCGTTCCAAGCCCACCCTGATGTGGAATGGGGAAAGTTTTAAATCTGAGTGTTCTTATTGTTAAACCTCATCTCTGAACAAGGCCACCGGTGTCCCTCTAGAGGGGAGGGTGCGGGGGAGGGGGAGGATTGATTTCTAACTCGAATTACCAGGAAACAGTAAAATGCAATATACTCATGTCTGAAATCTAAACATGCCTGGATGTTGGTAAATCAATCTTCTATGAACAGTCGTTAGCAAACTTAATTTTACAAATGTAGAAATGCCAACTGATGATTGCTGTACATCATCATGAAACAAAAGGGCGGAAATACTGCAGCATCCATGCAGCAGACAATAAGATTAGAAATGCTTCTCGAGCAATGTCACTGTAACCTGACTGTGTGTGTGTGTGTGTGTGTGTGTGTGTGTGTGTGTGTGTGTGTGTGTGTGTGTGTGTGTGTGTGTGTGTGTGTGTGTGTGTGTGTGTGTGTGTGTGTGTGTGTGTGTGTGTGTGTGTGTGTGTGTGTGTGTGTGTGTGTGTGTGTGTTGGTTTCCCATCCCAACAAATTATGCAACCCGTGAAGCAGCCACCATGAGCCTATTGACCAATCATCCCTCACAGACTCCTACAGTCTGATTCAAAGGGCTCAACTTGAAGTTCCCAGAATTGTCATGAAAATTTATATAAAGAATATATTACAGTAAAAGAATGGAAATGCACATGACTTCAGTGTCTCCTCTGCTAAGAAGGGAAGTATGGAGACTTTGAAAATTTGAGGGGGTCATCTATTGTGTCATTTTATGGCAAGTTTTTTTTTCTCTCTTCCCATCCAAAACTTTTTTCCCACTTAGTACATGAAGGATGAGTGAAAAGATGTATTTTCTGTTGCTCTAACTGCTCTATAACAGCTACACTTCACTAAAATCAAAATGTTCAGAATGTAATATAAAATTGACATTTTCAGGCGGGAACCTTGTATTATAACTTTTAAATGAACTCTAATTAATTAAAAATAAATTCAATGTGAACTTTGTAGTTGGAAATCAATAGCTCTTCCTGACATTTTTTTTTTCATTACATATTTTGCCATAAACCACAAACGGGTGTGAATGACAATCAATAAAGATGATAAATATGAATGTTACTAACAATGGGGATTTGAGTTTTTGGTCCACCAGTCAAGATGCATGTTAAAGGTTGAATATGGAGCATGAACACATACAACATCCATAGAGGTAAATGCAACAATAGACCAAGGCTTCCAGTCGTCAGGATGCCAGGTTTGCTGCCCATAGGTGACATGACCAGCCAGCATCCAGCAACGAATCGTACAAAATAAGGTCAAATTTTACTACTAAGTTTATTTTACAACAATATTTAATGTTAGAGCATCTTCTGGGCCCAGAAGTAGCTGCTTGACTTGACAAGCCAGCCATTTTCCACAGTTTTAGCCTCGTTGTGCCAAGCGGACTGTTTACCGCAATGGTGCCCCCTATTGGCTGTAAGCAAAAACCTGCTGTGTCTGGTAAAATAAATATTTGATTGTTTATTTAAAATCTACCTTTTAAAGGAAATTATGTACTTTCATTCTGCACACCTCTAAACACCCTGTGGAGGTATTATGTTTATTTATTTTTTAATTATTGTTACATTGTTCCATATTTAACCTTTAAATTTAAACATAAATGTGGTGTTTACTAAATTGTATGGCTTTGGATCACAAATAAAAAAATTAAAAAAAAAGCAGAGCCTTTATTTCATGACAACATTTTTCAACAATTGTTCAGTTATCCGTGTGCAGGAACCAGGGACAAGGCCACATGGACTATGGTTAAACACACTCAATCAATCATACAATCAAAGAGACTGGGTTCTTGTTTTTCAGCCTGAGAATGCATGCTAAATTATTTATAATATATAATTATTATATTTATATTTGCATCTTACTCTTAATTTTAACACTGTTATTTGGGTTTGTTCAATGATTAGACAAACCGATATCATGTTCTCCATTAAACTGTAAATGTGGTGAAAAAATTACTTTATATTTTTGTACTTTCATGAAAAAATGTGACAAAATTTGGCAGTAATTCATTTGACATATTACAGCATAAGCTATGAGGTGCTGATTGTGAAATTAAGCATTAAATCTGAACAGAGGGGTCGTCAAATTTTACAGTCAGTGTTTCTGGAGGATAACATTTAAAAGATATTTCTAACAATTATTGAGGAAAAACTAAAATGAAACATATGTTTATAATGATGGAATTTACATTAGGATTATAAAATAAACCACTGACTGTTTTGTAAAAACACTTCAATCTACCATTTGTGCAGAGTGGCACATTTACAGGACAGATGAAAGCTACATTAAACTCCAAATAAATGTAATGTTCTGTGTCCCTGTGGTCCCCAACCCCCTCCAGGTTCCCTCATATGTCCTCTAATCTTCTGTGCCCCTTTTGGTCCCCAGCTTCTCCAGGTTTCCCTCTAGTCACTCACTTACTGCTAGTTTTCTGTTATTTTAGATGATCTAGTTCATATCTCCCTTTAGTGTATTGTGTTCCCTCCCCAGCTATGATCCCCTCCTGCCTTCCAGTAGTTCTGTCACTCTGAGGTCATTAGTTTATTTATCTTGAGTCTTATTTCTACAGTATTTAGGCAAATTTACGTTCGGTAGCTTTGTCTTACAGATTTTAGGTCTGGTTTCCTCACCTGCCCTGTTCTGCTCCTCCTCTCAGTTATCAATCTCACCTGTGCCCATTTCCCTTAATCACTCAGCCCCTGTGTATAAAACCCTGTCTTGTGTCTCAGTGTTTGTCGGTCCATTGTTGATGTCAGTGTTGTTCTGTTCCCCCTCGTGAAACTCTAGGTTTTGCTCATCAAGGAGCCTTTTGTTTTTGTCAGTCAGGTTACTGACTTTAGGCTTGGCTTCCTGCCCCTTTGGAACTCACTCATCATCCAAAATAAAGGAGTTTTCATTTATGCGACTGCTCCTGCAATGAGTGATTCTGGTGTTCTGCATTTTGGGTCAATCCTCCTCCTCCTCAACATGACAATAAATGGATTATAGTCTCAGAGGGAAAGTTCACAACTGGTTATAGCTATTTGACTAATGGGAAAAAGTTAATCCAAACAGAAAGTGAAAAATCAGAACTTCAGATAATTAAACATGGAGTTCCACAAGGCTCAGCACTGGGACCAAAGAGTTTTACTCTGCATTTTCATGACATTTGTGAAGTTTTAAAACTATCACAACTCATTTTGTATGTGTACGATTCAGTTCTGGGATTTATTTAAAAATTAAAACATTTGTGAGATGTTGAATATATTATGGTGAATTTGAATATTTAGAATCAATGTGAAATATATCTCAAATTAAATTTAAAGCATAAAAGTGGCCATTTTAAACTAAATATTTAGCTAACATGATTTCAAAAGAGTGAAAAAGTAGATAACCAAAAAAGAGCTAAAAGGATGAGCTCTTGTCATATTAGATCTCAAAATTTCGTTGGTGGGTGTTACTGCTTGTGTGAGAACCCAAACAGAATTACACAATCTCTAGTCAACGTTTGTAAGCCGATCTCTTAGCTGACTTTTATTTTGGTAGGGTGCTTCAGTTTCAAAGTTTAGATTTGAATTTTGCATGTTTTAAAACCGCGTTTGTATGGTTTAATTTTTTATATTTACCTTACATTTATAATGGATTTGTGTTTTAAATGAAAGACTAATGTTGTAAATGTAAATAAACGTGGCTAAAAGGTGACGGTCCTTTCTTTTCTTTCTTTCTTTCTTTCTTTCTTTCTTTTTTTACCAGCAGCTGAATGAGACAAAGGCAGCTGTTAATTCCAGCCGGCGCCCCATGTGTCCTTGGTCCAAGCAGCAGCGGCGCAGACACACAGGCTCCAGAAACTGAGCTTTAAAAAAATATAGTGGAATTCACCTTTAGGGCCTACCTCATGGGTATTTTGACTCTCAGGTAGCGATCGATGGCGATGGCCAGCAGCGCAAGGATGGAACTTTGCGTGAGGACGAGCACCGTGCAGGCGAACAGCAGACAGCTGTAGAAGTGCGTCCTGAGTTCGATGCTGATGGTGATGGCGAGCGGGATGACAAGAGCCCCGACCGCAATGTCAGCCAAGGCCAGCGAAACGATGAAGCAGAAGGTGGTGTCTCTCAGAGCGCGGTTGATGCGCACAGCCCAGACCACCATCACGTTCCCGATTACCGAGGACACGGCGATCACCACCTCCATACCGATGTAGAGAGCCGTGGACAGATCCGGAGTCATGGTAGGTCCTTGACGCGTTTGTGTGTGCGCGCGCTATGATCGGCCAGAACACATCGATGGAGCTCCCTGTTTGAGTTTGGGGGCATCGACTGAGACACCCGCACTCTGGGTTCGCATTTTCCTCTCTTTTTCTGGGTTCACGCGTGTTTATATAGCCTGTCTGGATGCGCGCAAAACTTCACCGGTTTCCCGAGAATGGACGTGTCCCGACCAATCCCACCCAGCTGTTAGAGAGAGGCCGGATGAAACCGGGACACCGGATGACTCACGAGCAGCGGCAGGGAGAGTATCAACACATCCTCATGTGTCCAAGCCTGGTTCAAACGCAGCATAAAGTCAAAAATGGTGTGTTCCAGGAAAGATCTGAGTCATTTGGATAAATGCGCCATCAGTCCAGAATAAGCTGAGTTCATAAACTGAAAAATATCATCTTGCTTCTGGGAATTGATTGCGGTAAAAAATAAAATTATGACGATCTGAGGAGATTCTGGATATAATTAGTTTTCATCTCCTCTCTGCAAAGTCGAATGTGTGACTGAGAGCTCACCCTGGTGTGGGAGTGGACTCTGAGTGCAGGGAGGAGACTTCCAGATCCAAATGGCAGGTAGCCTACACCTCTCACTGAGATCTCCTCATCCTGTCAGAGACTATCAGCTCTGGAAAAAGTGAGTTTATGTAGTGGAACAAGCGGAAATAAAATAATTCTGTGAGGCTTTTATACTCTGGAGCAGGAGACAAACAGAGCTATGTGCAAATAACAATGTAAGACGTGATTTCTTGGAAAACCAGCTGTTTCAACACAAATGCACAATAGTAATAATTTCCAGATAAGCTGCAGATGTTTGAACTTGAAGCAAACACATGCTGAAACACATCTCCAGTGTGAATTAGACTTTCTGCTCAGACAACCTGCTAACTGATCAAAGATGATCAGCGTCATGAACTTCTTCCTCTCACCTTGAGCAAAGCAAGGATCCTTCCGCTGAGAATGACTCGTCAGGCTTCACCCTCAACCATTCATGGATCTCACCTTCTCACTGAGTTACGCGTTGATCGTTGTCCACCACTCAAGGGGAAATGACCAGAGAGTTTCTCAGGAGACCCTGAACTCAAAGAGACACCTTCTCTTTCTCAACATGATGAAACTTCTGCTGTTTGAGTCTTATCTCCTCATAACCGTGAAGATTCTAAGGAGATGTTAAGCTGAGTAAGTGTGCAACTTTGTCACAGGTCGTGTCAGCTGTCATTTTTATAGCTACTGACAGGTTTTCTAAAGGAAAAGTGAACAGACCTCTATTGAGGTCATTATAGATATTCATTTCAGACTGGTAATGTTTAAAGGAATGATTGCACTTACTCGTCATCTGTGATTCAGTGATCAGTGGTTTTGGTCTTTGCAGAAGCTCTGTGGAAACCAGACCACATCTGTTCAACACTTGGTGTGAACAAGGGGTTCAATTTTCCCTCAGCTCTCCAGACACGCCCTCTGTTCAGACAGCATTATTCAGACATGAGCCACGCCTGCTTCCCCGTCTCGCAGCTTTTCGGTTTTCTGGACTCCATGGACCCATGCACTGTTTCTCAATCATCAAATCTTGTCTCATTCTTCTTAAAAATGTAAAGTTCAACCTTCAACTGCATGTTTGGATTTTTGTCAGTGTCTGTGATGTCCACAGAGAAATATACAGACTCAGGAGTGACCATGGGGCAGCCTTTGTCTCAGATATGTAAAGCCAACCAAGAAGTGAATTTTTTGTAACTCTTCCGTTTAGGTGTATTTAAATGTTTGAAATGATGAATAATTAGATTTGATTGACAGGTGGCATGAGTGTTAACAGTAGCGGCTAGCTCCGGGTGTTAAAATGTTCAGCTATTTTGATTCTCTGAACTTTGAGTCTGTCCTCTGTGTGTTCATGTTCAGATGTTAATCATAGAATTATTTGACAAAGACATTAAGCTGTGTCTTCGACTGCTGCGAAGGAGCGAAGCGGGGGCTTGCACGCTTTCGACTGCTGCGGTCTGAGGCTGTGTTTGTTGCATGTGGAGCTCTCTGAGGGAGATCACAGAAACTGCAGTTTGGTGAGTTGATGCAGTGGCGTGTCCAGATCTTTTAAAATGGGGTGGCCCAGGTGAGGCACAACTTTGTGCATGGGTGGCACCAATGGTTATGCTTTTTTTTGTTTTACCCCCAAGCCTTTTGTGGATAATGAAAAGCCCATTTAAAGGTAAATTAGTGTGGTGGCACCTGGGGTGGCCAATTAGATTCCAAGGGTGGCATGTGCTACCCCAGGCCACCCCCTGGACACGCCCCTGAGTTGATTTATGCTTCGCGTTAGAGTCCCGTAACTGCATTTTTCTGGCTAAATGCACCAGCAATCCTCCATTAGCTTCAATTAGCTCGGTTAGCTTGTAGCTGGGAGCAATGGCAAAATAAGATCCTCAAAATTCCACTTGCAGCTCCACTACTTTGCACTTTTTTGTATTGTAGGGGAGTGTCAAGATGCACTTTGTTAGTGTTTATATAAATTTGAAAAAAGCATTTGACGTCATTGATCACTCAAGGTTACTTTGAAAATTAAGTCAGTATGGAATAAGAGGTGTGGCTCATCAATGGGTTAAAACTTATTTAGAAAAAAGGAAACAGTTTGTTCAGATAAAGGACCATACATCAAAACTATGTGATATTAATTGTGGAGTGCCACAAGGGTCGGTCCTCGGACAAAAACTGTTCATTTTGTTTATTAACGACTTGGTAAATGTATCTAAGACACTCGGTACCACTCTATTTGCAGATGATACAACACTGTTTTACTCAGGATCAAATATTGAGGAGGTGGCTGAAGTGATAAATGATGAACTGATTAAAATTAAAAACTGGTTTGATATAAATAGATTAACACTGAATCTTAATAAAACAAATTTTATACTGTTTAATTATAAAAAGAACAGTGATGTGTCATTGGAAAAAGATGGGATTGCAAATCAGGGTAAAAGAAACTAAATTTCTTGGAGTTCTTATTGATGAAGACTTGGCATGGAAACCCCATATTAGTTACATAAAAGGTAAAATTGCCAAATCCTTAGGAGTATTACATAGAGTCAAGTTTCTACTGACTAATTCTGGTTTGTTGGCATTGTACAATTCACTAATTGTTCCATACTTGACTCATTGTGTAGAAATCTGGGGAGCAACATACAAAAACTATACACAAACCTTATTGGTTTTACAGAAAAGAGCTCTGAGAAGCATTAATTATAATGGCTGTAGAGATCCATCGAACCCATTGTTTATAAAAATATAAATTGCTGAAATTTCATGATTGAAAAGACTGAAAAATCTTACAAACCACGTATAAAGCCAATTTAGGTACTCTGCCAATAAACATTCAGGGGATATTTCAAAAGAGAACTAGTAATTACACGCCGAAAGAAACTGATGTGTTTACAAAACCTAGATTTAGAACTAAAATTAAGGAATGGAATATATCTGTAAATGGTGTTAAATTATGGAGTCACCTTAAAAGGGAAATTAAAAAAACTCTGTCATTTAATTTATTCAAAACATGTACCAAACTGAGTGTACTAAATAATTATGAAAATGTAAATTAAATCAATGATCATGATCACACTGGAATTAAGAACAGGAAAAAGTTTAAAATGAATCTGTATGTGTGTCTGACAAATGGAAATTGTATATAAATAGATTATTTCTTCTGGAAAAGGGGGCAGGAATGTGTTTTTCTTCATTCTTCTCCTTTTCGTTCAAATTTGATTTTTTGTTATGTATGTCTTATTGGTTATATGTTTAAAATTTTTTTTTTTTTTTTTTCAGTTTTATCATCATCAGCTGCACGCCCAAAAGCCTCTATGATGATGTGAGGTCATCTGCACTTCTGGTACGGAAGCATGAACACACAAACATACTTAGAGCTTTTGGAAACTATGCTGAATTCATTCTTTTCCCTTTTGTTGCAGGAACATCTTATTTCCTGCCAGACAACACCGGACCACACGGTGCACACATTACAAAGGCACGTCTGCAGAAGAATAGAGTCCAGTCTGCAGTGTTGGTTTGTCCTGAAAAGAAAATGTGGGAGGCTTTCAAACACATATGAATTAAATAAATGAAACAGTCCATGGGTTTGCTGGGAAAAAGGGACAAAAACATTTCATTTCCTTCTTTCTAAACAAAAATTTATTGTAAGAACTTTTTGGGAACGTGTTACAAGTCTGAAAATAGCCTCAAATACAGAAATAGCTGGAAATCAACACAAAACCTCACCAAGATCAAATGTAAAAGGCATTTTGGTTTAATAATTAAAACAAAGTCAAGAAAAGAAATGTGACTAATTTTTTACAACTTGTGTTGCTTTTAACATTTCTTGTTTTTAGCAGTTGCATTTGCTTTGAGATGGAGCTCAGAAAAGTAAAATTACTATAATTAGATTTTCATACAGATTATAATCTGGCCTGTTGTGTGTTTTATGGAGACAAACTCTGCTTGGCAAGACAGGAATACTTTATTGCTGCATTTCCATTTTTCCAAACTGAAAACACAATTACAACAATCGTACTGTTTGACGAAATGTGTTGAGGTAATAACTTCAGAAGAGCTCACTCGACTGAAGTTTCACCCAATTTGATTTTTGTTTCTAACTAATAAAAAGAGGGGGATAAAGATTATATTATATCCTCTTTGAGATCTTAATAATAATAATACATCAAACTTATATAGCGCTTTTTAGGACACTCAAAAACATTTTTGTGCACTCTCACATTCACACACTGCCAGAGATGGTAAGCTACTCTGTAGCCACAGCCACCGTAGGGCGGTCTGACAGAGGTGAGGCTGCCATTTGGCGCCGTCGTCCCCTCTGACTACAGTCAACACAGGCAAGTTGCGTGAAGAATCTTGCCCAAGGACACAACAGCAGAGTACCACTGGCGGGAGCTGGAATCAAGCCCATGACCCTCAGATCATGAAGCTACCTGCTCTACCTCCTGAGCTACTGCTGTCCTTATGCGTCTTGCATTTTTATTACATGATTAAGTGCAGGATTTATCCATCCATTCATTTTCCATTTTGCATCCAAGGTTGCAGAGGTAACAGGGCCAGGAGCAAAGCCAAGTTGTCCCCTGCCTGAGCTGAGGAGCAGCAGCAGCTCCAGTCTGAGTCATACCTCCTCACCTGTAAGGCTGACTCTACAGGGGTCGTGTGTAACAGGATCATACCACCACAGGATTGTTGGAAAACAGAATTTGAAACAAGATCTGTGATGATTTCCCCTTAACCCTCCCACTGTCCTAATGGGTGGGACCCCGCGAGGAAAGTTGACCATTGAGCAGGGTTGATGGTTTATCCCTTGAGGTCCATGTGGCAGGGGTGAGGAGTGAGCACCACTGCATCTAGAACATTTTAGTGTTTTGGTTGATACCTTTAACATGTTAAGTACATTGATATATATATATACTTATAAAGTGTATAATTGGGTCTTTACAAATGCAATCTTTCTGTTTCTATGCCTTTAATGACGTGTTCCTGTAAACTTGATTAAATCTAGAGTCTAGGTCTAAAAACGTCTTTGTACTGCCCCCTATGGGTTGAACTGTGGCTACTGCATTTTAAACTTGGAATTAACTGGGGCTGGTACAGTCTCCTCCCACTCCCCCTCCCTCCCAGGATGGAAATGCCCCACACTTGGCCATGCCACTCTGACCTCCTGACAACACCCACTTTCATAGCATTTTTCAAATCTTGACTGGGGTGGAGTTACATTTTCTGATGGTGTGCAGTCCCTCTTTACAGTTATAGTAGTTTCCTGGCGTTACGGGGCAGTACATACATTTCAGGGAAGTTTTACACTGTATCGCCGTGACTGTCGCTAATTTAAAAAAACATGACGGTAAATATTGTTACCTGTGGAGCAGAAAGCATGCAACCTCAGTGTGGCTGCTCTTTGATGCCCCTTCAGTTAAGTCCATCGAGAGAATGCAATGCTGATTGTAGTTGTAGTTCTGCTTGGGGTCCTGCAGCTGCCGATGACATCATCATAGTATGGCAATACCACTCAGCCAAAATCAGTTTCATCTCTTTTTCGATTCAGTTCTTTCACATATGTTTTGGAAAGAGTTTAGCAGTTTTGTTATTAAATTCGTGTTACTAAATTCTTACTACCTAAATGTTTTCAAATGTGGTAACGCTGTAAAGTCGTGTGTCAGCCAATCATCTAGTATGACGTCATTGACGGGCACAGGAACCCTAGCCAGCCAAAAGAAAACATGACATTTAAGATGGCGTGTGCCAAAAGCACTAGACCTGTGCCCTATGTTCTTTAGTCCTGATTTTTATGGTTACATTTTACACCAATATTTGTCAGCCACTGGACATCATTTTATTCATTTTAAACAACATTTGAATGGATATTTCCAGAGATTAAAGGTAAAAATTACAGATTGTCACTTTAAAACTTAAGCACGGGTCACGTTTTTTTTTTCCATAGTGTAAACATTGTTTTCCTACAACCTGTGATTTACAGCCCCACTGCTGTAGGCTGTGTGTAAGTGAACAGGTCATGCACATTTACTTTTACTCGGTGAAATATTCTCCCATATTTAAAGGATTTTATCACCACTGGAACGTCTTTATACTCATGATTAATGACTGTGTTTTATACAGTCGTGACCTTCTGCACAAAATGTGACAAATGCAGTACTAGAACTGAAAAAGACTAACAATTCTTCATATGATAACATATTTTTTCACTTTGAAGTGCAGCACTGCGTGAGCTTTAACAGGAAAGGACTTTTTAGTTGATTTTTATCTCTTGCTCAGTGCTGCACGGGTTATGTTTCATAATGTGGAAACGTGCAAAAATGCTCAGAGACAGTCCATTCAGTTTCTCTGATGTTCCAGATATTTTGTAGTTTGTGTTGAATTATACCGAAGAGCAGTTCTATTTCTGTTCAAGGACAAATGAGAAAGACAAGTGTTTTTACACTATGTACGGCTACAGGTTGGCAGCGCCTGTCTGCATTTGTGATCCCACAGGTGGAGGTAAATGTAACGAGAGGAGGACGAAAACAAAACAAGAAGGAACTGATTCTGTTCTGCTCGACTCTGTGCTCTGAACCTGCCACAGGATGAGATGTGACTCGTCACAACAGAGACACTAAATGCTGTTTGTGTAATTTCCTATAGCTTTGCCTATATGTGATCCCTGCAAACAGTCAACGTCGCATGGACGCGCAGATCATGTCTATAGATTGAGTCTGTTGGTCCAGACGTCTGTAGGACGTCCTAACTAGGTCTTTGCACAGTGGGATGTGCCAACCTCTGCTCATTGATGGTGTCAAAGGTGAAAGGTCATCAGCTTTATCCAGAAATGTAGGGTTCTTTGTGTGTTCATCCAAAAGTTTAACTAACAAAACTGATATGTAACTGACTTAAGCTAATGCAAGTAACAATAGATTCTTAAGTCAACATCTGCCTATTCATGTGTAAGCTTTCCGCTGATTCTTTTGTGAGCAGAAGCTAGGTTCTAATTTATTACTGGCAATAAATAAATATATAAATAAATAAACAATCACCATATCCTTTTATGTAATTTCAAGCAGAATATTTTCAAAGTAGCCATTAGCATTGCAGGTGCTGGCATAAGAAGTTGGGACTTTTCTTTAGTTTTTCTTAGTGTTGTCTGAGCTTAAAACTTAACCTAAATTTTGACCAGTAAAAAAAGATATTGGATGGTTTTAGCACAAATTAGAGTTTTAGATGTTGTAAACTAGATCAGAAAACCAAGGTGGGCACTAATTGATTAAAGTCACTCTGCTGTCAGAAGAGCTAATTTGTTAGGACCAAGAATGGCTACGTTCAAGCTGATGGAAAGGTTACCACTTGTCTATTTCAAAAGAAACATAACACAAGCCAGATAGGATATATATATACATATACATATACATATACATATACATATATATATATTTGTTGATTGGCTCTGTTAGAATTCTCAGGGGTGGGGTTATTTGCATGGGAGAGTTACCAGACTCATTCTCTGAGCAGAATTAAACAGAGGATGAGTCTGGCAAGTCAGGCTAATCACTTGGTATTGCCACATCAACCACAGAGAGCTGTCCTCTGTTGTTTGTCCATCATCACAAGGTCTGATTGGTTCAGCATCACCATGTTGTCAGTTTGGATCTGGAAGTCCCACAGGAGCTTGGCTCTCTCATTCTCAACCACCTTAGAGGATGTGTCCCACTTTGACCTTGGGGCTTCCAGTTCGTACTCTGCACAGATATTTCTGTACACGATACCAGCCACTTGGTTCTGGCGATCCATGTATGCTTTCCCTGCCAGCATCTTACACCCTGCAGTTATGTGGTGGATTTTCTCAGAGGCCTCTTTGCACATCCTACACTTTGGGTCTTGTCTGGTGTGGTAGATCTTGGCCTCTGTTGTTCAAGGCCTGTTCCTGTGCAGCCAAGATGAGTGCCTCTGTGCTGTCCTTCAGACCAGCTCTTTATAGCCATTGGTATGATTTCTTAATATCAGCTACTTCAGATATCTGTTGGTTGTACATCTCATGTAGAAGTTTGTCTTCCCACGATGGTATTTCCAACATATGGATCTTGGATGTTTCATCATGGACAGTGGCTCTCACAGTCACTAGTCCTCTGCCTCCTACCTTACGGCTAGTGTGCAGCCTCAGGGTGCTGGACTTGGGATGGAACTCTCCTTGCATGGTTAGGAGCTTCTGGGTCTTAACATCTGTGGTCTGTATTTCTTCCTTTGGCCAGCTTATAATTCCTGCAGGATATCTGATTACTTTCAGAGCAGAGCTGTTTATTGCCTATATCTTATTCTTGCCATTGAACTGACTTCGTAGGATTTGCCTTACTCGTTGTAGGTATTTGGCTGTGGCTCCTTTCCTTGCAGCTTCATCAAGGTTGCCATTTGCTTGTGGGATATCGAGGTACTTGTAGCTGTTCTCAAAGTCTGCTACTATCCCTTTCTTTGTCACCATCCAACCACACTTCTCAAGTCTGATTGACATTCCGATATCAGTGCTGTAGATCCTGGTGGTGTGGACTGAGTTTGCAATGAACACTCTCAGAGTCCTGTTGATGTTGTGCATCTTCAAGCATTCAGTGATCCATGAGTGTGGCACTGAGTCATAGGCTTTCTTGTAATCAATCCAGGCCGTGCACAGGTTAGTGTGTCGGGCTTTGCAGTCTTAAGCCGGGCATACACTGCGACTTTTTCACTTTTTTGAGCCGATTTTCCACTCGTGCGAGAATCCACGAGATCGGGGCGAGTTTTGCACCGAGCGTCGTGTAGTGTACAGGGGCTTACGAGAGGCGATTAACACCACATGACAAGCTACCGATCAGCAATCGTGAGCTCGCACAAACTTCTGGCGTGTTTAATATTTTGCTCGTCCCTCGTGAGGGTATCGCACTGTTGAAGCGGCGCTGCGAGCAGCTGCCACCCAAAAAGTATCAGAACCACTCACGGCGCATGCGCAATCATGCATCAACACCGCTCGCCCGCTATTTCCCTAATAACACACATTGTTCATTTTTGTTTCTACACGTTTTTTACTCACAAAGATTGTCAAGAAAGCGTGTTTGTCGTGTTCATGTCAAATCAAACTGATCACAAAACACAGATTTACTTTCTTTATTTCGTTTTCCTCATCCAACCCCATAAATCCCTGTGCGTCCTCCTGCAGCACTCCCGAAGGACAACAGGCAAAACAAGACAAAAAAGTCTGACGTGTTGAGTAAAAACTGCTATTTTTAGCATATTTAAGGTCCGACGTGTTGCTACTAGGGCCTGCACGACTTTTTTTTTTTTAAAGTCGACAGTCAAGTAATGAAAGTCGAGTTGACTTCGACTAGTCGTTGATGACGTCATACGCCGGAAGCGGCGGGGGGGTCGGTCGGTAGGTTCGCTGGAATTTTTTGACAATTAAAATTGCGCCCACATTTTCTAAGTTAAACACATCTCTTTTAACAACGGTAGTTTCTGCATCCTACTTCAGCCCTCTCCCCCTGCGTAGCAGCCGCAAACTCACTGATGCGCCTGCAGCCTCTCGGGGTTCCTGCTGCTCTAAACATTAAAATAATTATTTCATTTTCTGTTCCTCACTTCTGATTACCTTCAATGGTGTCTGTTTGTTGCAACCAGCAGGTACAAAAACTAACTTGTTTATATTTGACTATTTTTCTGTCCTGTCTGTTTATTATCTTCCTGCATCTCCTCTCAATCCTAAAGAAAAACTGCTACCTGGTTTCATATATATTCACCTTATGAGTTACCTTTGAGCTGCAGTTCTAAAAGATCTACCGACCGCAAAAACAGCAGAGTGCCGCTGCTCACCGGCCGACTACAACGGGACCGTTTTTGCTGTGGAGTTCATGCCGGAGCGGAGCGGAGTGGAGATAGTGGAATCTTGGGGGCGCGTCACCGGAGGACAACAGGTGATGCGCATCGTTCCGCAGCAGCGAAATGCATCAGGCACAAATAACAGACAGAAAACATGAAAGGAAATGAGCCGACATGAACGATCGCGTGTTTAATTTGTTTTTGAGGTGGTGATACCTGATTTGGCGGTGCTCAGGACGCAATGTCTGGAGCGCACGTCAGTGATCAGAGCTTTGCATGCACAAACTGGTTAAGATTAGGATGGGGGTGAGGGGAAGGTTAAATTGCAAGAGCGAAAAGGTCACAGTTTGGTTAAATGTCCGTTTTACCGCCGGTGTCAGTACCGCACAGCGCATCGCCTCCGCCTCGATCCAGACGCGCAGGGGCTCGTCACCTGCTGTCTTTTCCGAGGACTGCATCTTGTCAGTCATTATCACGTGACAGCGACTAGTTGATGACAGGCAATAAAAGTCACTACAGAGCCGTGAAGTCGACTAGTCGACTAGTCGACTATTTCGTACAACCCCTAGTTGCTACCAGACATACAGTGTGAGCAGTCAGATCGCATCCGAGAACTGGGTCGTGCAATGTGAGCGCATGACTCGTGAGATCTGCCCTGCGAGGAAGTCGTACAGTTTGAGCTGAAGCTGAGTGCTACGAGTGAAAAAGTCGCACAGTGTCCGCCCAGCTTTAGGTGATTGTTTGGTCTATCAGCAGCTGGTGTTTGGCTCCTCTGGGATCTCTGCCAATGCCCTTCTGTGCTGTGCTCATGTATTGATCCATGTGCCCACTTATCTTAGTCGCTATGATGCCATTCCAGTACTGTTCAGTCTCCAGCCTTGGTGGGTTTTCTCTGCTGTTATTACCCTGCCACTGAGAATACACTTAAACTGGTTGGGTGAAAAAGAGCCAGATTATTTGCTTGTTAGCTTGAAAAATTGACTCGATGTAACAAAACAGACTTGTCTTGAGGAGACATGACTTCCTACTTAGCTGGATATGAAATGGAACAAGTCGTGAGCTACCTGAGACTTGTTAGCTGCATGAGACTTGTAGATGATCTGGTGTCAAAGCTGTGGCTGCATGGAGTCTAAAGGAGGAGGTGGAGATAGTCAAGTCCCAGGTGAACATGGTTGCTTGATTAGCTACAGAGAGGCATGGAAATAGTCCGAAATAATGACCCAAGGTTCCTGCCTGAAAGCAATAATGGCTTTTTGTTAACTTTTCCTTGCTTTCATTGTCATCATAGATGTTTTGTATCAAGCAGCAGCTTGTGGCCTCAGATGATTTTCCCTGTGGGACAATAAAACATATTCTCTCTTTGTCAGCCTGACACTCTGTGAGTCCACAGTCATTAGACTGAAAGGCTGACATCATCCTAACCGAGTGTGACTTTTCAACACAGCAATGCAATCATGAAGAGCTTATGGAGATTAAACCAGAGAAACTATCATAGATATACATACATATATACACACACACACACACACACACACATATATATATATATATATATATATATATATATATATATATATATATATATATATATATATATATATATATATATGTATGTATATATATATATATATATATATATATATATATATATTTATACACACACACACATTATTGTTTGTAATAATAACAAAATACTGAATTTATAAGTATTGGTGCTCCACAAGTATTTTAGTATTGTTCATGTTGATGCTTGCTTTAACCAGTCGTTGCTGCTGGAGAAGTGGGCAGAAGGTAACAGATTTAATGGCCGTGTCTTAACCTGTAATCTGATTTTCTGAAATGTCAATACAGATCAAATCAAAGTAACACTTTTTGTCTCTCCTCCCAAAAGAGAAATTATAAACTAGAAATGAGCCCATGTGAACTCCCTGAATGTGTCCCAGCTCCCTGTGAGCCTCATTGTGTTGACTCTGTGGTGGCTGTTGGAGCGTGATGATTTAGGGAGAGAACGTGCAATTTCTCATCAACGCTCTCCAGCTCTAAATGGAGGGAATTGTTTTCTTTACGACCAGGGTGAGCCTCATGACGAGCAATTCATTCGCTGAAGCTCAAGGATGAAAAACTTTGTGAGCTGTTTGAGATTTCTGCAAATTGAGAAGCGTTCCTGCAGCTACACAAGTGTCAAAGCAGTATATTGCTCATTTCAGGAGGCACAATATTTAAACCAATCAATCAGTAAATGTTTGGGTTCAATTGTTAGTTTACAATTTTTTATGCATGCAGCATGAAATAGAAATTTATACAGCTTGATCAGAGGTTAAAAAAAGTTAAGGAACAACAAAAATCTACAAAAATGCTGCAACAGCTAGCTATAAACGGAGCAGAGAGCTCATTTAGAAAAAAGAACACATTATATGAAGAAATGGGTCAAACACAAAATGAACACTTGTTAGAAGTTTATAAGGAAAAGCTTTTCTCCAGAAATGCATAAAAGGTCTGAGATCGTGTAGAGAAGAAATAGACAGCTGGATATACGGCAGGTTGTCCCTATGATTTGACCCTCTTCTTCGTCTGAGGAGGAAGATCTCTGGTCACAGCTAATGTGGATCCTCTGAACACAACTGCATCTTCTGACCAGTCATTATTGGGTGTATAATGCCAGGACTGTGACCCAGTGAGAAGACCGGTGCTGCAGAACATTTAGATCTTAACCTGCAAAACTACAATTTGCAGATGGCTCAAAATCAGTGGAGCATCTCAGAAATGATAGACATGCATAAACCCTTTTTTATTTTAGATTTTGTCTCAGCTGCTGTGGGGCTGAGGATAGATGCAGCATTGCACTTAGAAATAAATCTTAGACAGAATCCTCCAACCATGGTTAAAGTTGGTGATTTGCATGGAAAATAAAAATTTGTTTTGCTGCTTTTAAGGTCTGACACCATTGTTGCATTTGGTGAGCCTAGTGTTTACTGAGTTGATGCATGCACACAAATCTGAGAACCACTGGCATGAACCAGAGATGGTGCCACTTACTAAAAATGTCTCAAAATATGTCACTGCAGATACTTTTTGTAGTCTGTGCTGGTGCTGGTGTGGTGGTCTTGCACAGCAATCTGCTGAAATGAAAAGTCTCAAGGGTGGACACCGTCAAACGAAAATCAACTGAAAGGTCTGGAAGAGTCCTCGGGAGTGGGGCTGATTTAGACATTTACTGATCCAGTCAGCCACAGAAAATCATGTTGCAACAAACTAAGGAAAAAAGGAAATTCTTCCTTCTTTATTTCAAAACGTCGTCATTCTTGAGTAACTGCAAAAGGTGTTTCTGTTAAATGCTAGCATGCTCTCCCCTTGCCTGCGTGTTTTCTGACCTGTTGCTTGCCAAGTGACTGCTGCACACTTGAGTCCTCCTCACAAGTCTGAAGAGGACAGGGAAAATGGATTTACATTTACTGTGAACAATTTGGCTGAAGGCTTTTAACATGCATCATCTGCTTTTCTAGCTTGCTTAAATGACCATAAATCACATCTTACTGAGACACCGGAGCTCTCAGGGGAAATCATCATTTTCTTTGCGGCGTGGGCAGGTTTGGAGATGGTGTTTGTCCTGGAAGCTGTTACAATCTTTCACATTTCAACATGAAAAGCTGTTTCCTGTTGGATCATCATTGTCCTATTGTGTAAATGCTCAGAACTCAATGATGCATCGCTGTTTCAAGAAACACTGAATATGTCTCACTACACTTGTGATAAAATCTTTAGACAGAATATGTTTGCTTTGTCTGAATTTCAAGTAAAGTGTAACCAGATTGTTTCCAGATCTTTGGATCTCAGGAGACCCATAATGTCTGATGTGATTTATATGTAGTTCAGCTTTGGAAACTTTAAATTATGAGAAATGATAAATGACCCCCCGCACGTACAGCGTCTTTCAGAGTGAGAGGATTCCAAAGCGCTTTACACTCATCATTCACCCATTCAGACACACATGGTAATGAGATACGATGGAGCTACAGCTGCCCTGAGGCTCACTGACAGAGGCGAGGCTACCAAGCACAGGCACCACCGGTCCCTCCAACCACCATCAGCAGGCAATATCACTCATTTCCATTAAAACTGAATCAACCGAAGCATGAATTTTTTCTTTTTTCTTTTTATTTATTTATTTCTTTGCTGCTATGATTTTCTTTATCATATGACTCTATTTGCGACTCGTTCAGTATTACCAATTAATACTCAGGACGCACAAGTCCACAGCAAGAAGGTTGCAGGTCCAACTCTCAGCTGAGACATTTCTGTTGTTGTGCCTGTCTCTGTGCTGCCCTAAGGGACTGGTGACTTTCTTAGGATGTTTCATGCCTCTTAGCTGCTACATGCTGGATATGGACACCTGCTCCCCATGACCCCATACAGGATTAATCTGATAAAGAGAGGGAGACGGCATTTCCTTTGCCCTCTACTTGTGCATTTCCTTCTTTCTTCAGAAGGACATTCTGTACAGAGTGCCCAGATACATCAAGGTTTTGGCTAACGGCTCTTTAGGAATAACCTTTTATTTCATATTTTATTAAGCAGGTGTTTTTCCAACAAGCTTCTGACTACAGATTACCTAGCTACAAAAGGTGGAGCACTAACACCAAAGCAACATCTAGTGTGTGGAGGTTGTAGTTGCAACAATAGAACAATGTTTCCAGCTGCCAGGATGCCAGGCTTGCTGCCCATGAAATGTTTTATTTGGGTCCATCTGTTGTAGGCTTCACCTAAACTCACTCTGGTTTTAGATCTTTTATGGTCGCTGGTCTTCTGAGTAGGGTAACGACATCGTCTTGGCTCAGAAGCTGCCGCTTGACTTGCAGAGTCCACAGTTTTCCACAGTGCCATTTTCATCGAGCGGACTGTTTGGCAACACGCAACAATGCCTTCTATTGGCTGGTAGATGTAAACATAAACCCAGTGTTGTGTCCGTCAATCAATCAATCAATCAAATTTTATTTGTATAGCACCTTCTACAACATTATCCGAAGCCCAAGGTGCTGAACAACATCATTAAAAGAAAAACATTCCCAGTACATGGGCATAAAAGCAGGATAAAAACATAAAATCATAAAATATCAAGCAAACACTATTACAGATAAGAGATATCGGAATAAGACTAATCAATAAAAAAACAAATGTCGGACAAAATAAAATCAAGCATCTGGGTTAAAAAGAAGAATAGTTAAAACCATAATGTTAGGGCAATTCAAGTGACCCTAGCGCTAAAACGCAATCAGATAAAAATGAGTCTTTAAACAAGACTTAAAGACTTGAAGGGATGGTGCCTGCCTAATGCTCAGTGGCAATTCGTTCCACAGAGTTGGAGCCAAAATAGAAAAAGCACGACAACCCCTCGATCGAAATTTCGACCGGGGGACCACCAGAAGTTCCTGCTCGGCTGAGCGAAGAGACCGAGATGGAGCATACCTGTTCAAAAGCGCAGTAATATACGAGGGGGCACTGCCCTGGAGGGCCTTATAAACGAGAGTTAAGATTTTAAACTGAGCTCGATATTTTACCGGGAGCCAGTGCAGAGCAGCCAGCACTGGGGTAATGTGCTCTCGACATCTAGTGCCTGTCAGGTCAAAGTAAATATTTGATTATTTTTTTAATAAAATACAGCTTTTAAAGGAAATATTTTGCCTTCAGTCTGCACACCTCTAAACACCCTGTAAAGTTATTATTTAAAAAAAAATAGCTTTTTATTAAATTGTTCCATATTCAACCTTTAAAATAGTTGAGTTCCCAAATGTGTACAAAACACGAGCTTGCCACAACAGACGTTTTCTTTTGCTTCATGGGGGCAGACAGCAGAATTTATCTTGACAGCAGATTGCAAACTGTCAGCACACTTCTTTGTGTTGATCCGCTACGCCCGATTCAGGTCCTCAGGGCCCACTATTCTGCATGTAATGCAGATGGTTGAATTACCTCTTCAGCATGCCATCAAGTGCTGCAGAAGCCTGTTAACGACCCATTTATTCAAACCAGGTAAGTTTAACCAGAGAAACGTGTAACATGCAGCGTAGAAGGGCTTACGTTTATGTTTATGTTTATTCATTTAGCAGACGCTTTTATCCAAAGCGACTTACAATTTATAACCTATAGGGCATGTTATGGGTTGACACAGACACACTAATGTACATCTGGTATTGCACAAGTATTGAACACATCCTGAATATTGCAATGATGTTATTGTGTAACCGGATAATGCCAGTACCAGTTAAACTGTGGAGACGGGTGAATGACCTACGGTAGGTTAGGTTAGGTTTTCCTTTTGTTGTTTTTAAAGACTTTTACTGTGTTTCTTTGTTTAGTTTGAAGAAAAGCAAATAAATAAACAAATCATCAATACTAATTAATGTTCTTCCTAATTTGTTCTTGAATTAAAAACATTTTTTCCCCATATAGCTCTCACACCAATAAGGACAAATATTATAAAAAATTGTCTCAGAATTTAAAATTGTCACTAATTATTATTTAATGTCAATAAGAGGAAGCATTTATTTATTTATTTATTTTTGTTTTACTTTTTTCAGAGCTGCAGTTACAGGTTATGAAGTTATCAGGGAGGAATCGTATTGTCTTTTGAATTAATCGACAGTCAGTACATATTTTGTGTTTCAGTCATGCTTTTACCTGGAAATTTGATGCTTGCTTTCATGGTTTGACCTTAGTTTAGGGTGAGAAAATACTGAGAGTGACGAGTGAAAACAATTCCAGCGGATTATTATTTACGAAAACCAGTGTCTTCAGTTAATGACGTCACATATTCTGTAACTCTGTCCGTTGCTGAGACCCACTGATCCTTAACTAAATACAGAGGAACTCAACCTGCGTTTGAATGAAGTTACGTAAAACACAAACCTGCTCATAGAGGCTGCTGATTGGTCAAGGGCATGTGGAGAAACCTCTGGTGCTGCAGGTGATTTTATACCAAAAAATTCAGGAAAAAAACAGACTTTATTTTTCCACTTTGTGACAAAACAACCACAGGAATCTTGTAAAATCTTCTCATGTTAGTCACATCGTTCCAGCGCTATTTTCTTTGTGTCCCTGTATGACCTTGGCGGTTGCGCTATAATTTTCAGAGGTAGTTGCATCAAGCAGGTAGTTGCATCAAGTGGGATTACAGTGAAGATGAATGGAAGATTGAAAATGTTAGTGACACAGACTGTGTTCCAACAGACCATACATGAGGAAAAACTAAATGAACCATTCATTTTTCATTTGAAGACAGATGTGTATTATTGGTATTAAACTAGAAGTTAAGCATAAATAACAGATTATATATCCTAATCCTAAAATATGTTTTTTACATTGAGGCAGAAAATAATGAAAATGTATGAATGTGTCTTTGCGATTAATTGAAGGTGACAAATTATGACATCAGCAGGTGTTTCATCTAGATCCAGGAATAAAAAAGCTGTTAGATCCGAGTGTGGGAATAAAACTGAAGAAAAACACATTTAAAATGTTTTGTTCACTATTTGATCACAAGTAGGGAGTTTATCTTACAATCTTTGAGTGTTTTCCTGAGAGTGGAGACACTGTGTTGTGAGTTGCTGAGGGTGTTGTCTGCTAACCTGATCACCATGGGGGTGCAAATGTCCTGCAGTGACAGAAAGTGACACACTGAAGTTTTTACCACATGCTGAAGATCCCTGCTATCAAGCAACACAAAGATAAACTGGTGATTACGACAGCACACCGGCACAAGCTAAAGAGGATTTTGGTTGATGAGTCACATCTCTTCCGTTGTTGGCGGTTTTGTTTTATCAGTTTTGCTAAGCCAAATCTGTAGATTACAGAGAAATGTTTTCATCATCTCTGAGTGTGTGACACTGCTCTCTCCTCCTCCTTCTAAAACCGATGGTCATTTCTTAGATTTTGTTTGAGTTTAAGGAGATTGCTTTCCTGACACCAGGTCAGCAGTCCTTCCACCTCACTGCTGCTTCTGGGCCAATGATCAGCTGGAATGCACAAACTTAATAAACGCTGGGACACCAGCAGCCACAGATGAAAAGGTTTCAGAGCTGCCTCCGGTTCTGATGATTGATGCCTGGGGTCTGGAGTCTTTCTGTCTGTCAGACTTCAGCTTTCAGTTAAACAGGGTGGCTGTTAATATGAGGACGAGGAGCTTTTCAGAGACGGAGCTGAATGATGAGTTTGATTCATCGAGAGGCACAGGCTGATTTGTGTCCCTGTGCTATGAGTGTGTGAGGGCTGCTTATGCAAATGTTACAAAGGTCCGGGGTTGCTGGGTTTTTCTTTTCATGAAAGCCATTACCAGCCTTTAAAAAACCCTTAGTCTTAATTGAAGTAAATATAATGACATGAGAGTTGTTGAGTCAGGTCACAGTGTTTTTTTTTTTTTTTTTTTTTGTATTTTAAATAGAGGATATTGATGATGAACTTAAAGAAGAATGATGAGATGATGTCTGTAAACATATCTGTTGTAGGTTTGTTCCCCCTGCATCCCTCTTTTTTACCTCCTCTTAGCTTGCTTTCTATCTGCCTCTTCATTGTCACTCTCTCTGTGGGTCTGCTCCATTTTCGATAACCCAGGAGGAATGATTGAGCAACAAATTAAAAGGAGAGAAAAAATGAGAGAAAACATTTGCTGGTGGTGGGAGGCATCATCTTGAATCAGAACAAAATATTATCATCATCTGTGCAAATAATTTTGCTAATTAGAGCATTATTTAAAGAGCAGGTTCACCGAGAGTCCGATTTGTTGTCAGTCTGAGTTTAACAGGCAGGCTGAATGTGAACATAGTCTATTTTCTGCATTAGCCCGCCAATAGAGAATAGATGGGAAATCACTAGGATTAGAACAATCCATCAGACCTACATCTCACTGTAGATTAGCATCCATGGAACCATCCATCTTGGATGGTGTAACGTACCATTAGTCAAATTTTCATCAACAAAATTACCAGAAAGTAACTTTCATTTGCAAAGACAAACATACCATCTGTCTGGCCCAAAACAGAGGTCTCTGCTCCAGTCCACAAATATAACATTCTCAGTCAAGGTCCCATGCAGCCAAAAACGTCTGCATCCTCACTCCGAATAAAGTTCACCTACCTCAAAGTTCCTAAGAGACATCACAACTTATACGTTGAAATAATCAACTGTGTTGAATGAACAAGATGTTAAATTCAAATGTTTGAAGAAGCTGTGCTTTAATCAATGACGTGTTTAAAATGAGTATCTTTCTTGCAGTGATCCATTTCAGATCTTAAAGCTTCTTTCCGGAGTATTTCTCTTATCCGATGGCACCATCTAGTGGCTGACAAGCATATCACACAAAAATCTGTTGCTCTGTTTGCTTAAGATCACGACTTCACGTTTCTGTTTATAAATGTGCTTCTGTAGCCGACAAACGGAGCTAAAACACGTTGTTTTACGTGTATTATTCTCATGTCCTGTTGTGCTCTCATATATTTATATTTTAGAGACTTACTTGTCCGTGAAAAGTTCATCAACTCTGCATCAGCCGAGGTATTCCTTAAATTTGAAGCAAGTAAGCGATAGTCTAACACTATTGGTTAGTTCTGGTCGGCGCTCAGTTTCCTATTGCATGGAGCTCTGCGGGGCAGGGGGCGTGCTTAGCAAAAAAATAATAAAAAATAGACGTATTGCTTACATTATATCACAGTACATGATAAGATAATCACTTTTACGGATTTCTAACAAATCATACATCATTTCTGAAAGGAGAAAACTCCGGAAAGCAGCTTTAACTACACCAGATCAGTATGTGTTGATTTAACAAGTTAGTCTATCAGTATAGTATACTAATACACATTATAATGAGAATATTAATGTTTAACATCCACTTCACATAAGTGTTTAAAACCTTCTCATTCACACAGAGGGTTAACCATCTTTGTATCTGAAAGAAGGAGTTACTTCTGAGGTATTTTTGGTAATGCCCTCAAACGTGTCAAATTCTGATTTGCCACATTTATAAATAAGGCAGGCGATAAAACAGAATTGTTTCTGGGATTAATTCAGTTTCTTGCTGACTCAATCCAGCCAATTCGGAAACAAGCATTTTGAAACCATCCTATCTTTTGACCTCAGGTCAAAACCTCCATGCAACGCTCGGTGATATCAGACAAAACGGCTCTTCTAAGAGCCAACGAACAGCCTTAGAAACAAACAAGCATTCCAGCTTCCTGCCGTTACCTGAAGATTAGTCAGACTAGAGGGTCATATTCTGAGCTGTCTACGGGCTCCGATAACAATGGTCCTCGCCATCGGCGGCGTCCACCTTGACCTCCTGACCCCTTGGATCGCTTGGGGATCTTCATACAAGGGTGTGTAGACTCGGCACAAATTGCGTTGGATGGTTTTATAAACAAATCTCTAGTTTAACAAACATACAGCCACATTCTTTTACAACCCAGACTCCACAAACTCTCTCAGAAAGGTTTTGCTAAAACATCTAGCTTCCATTGCATCGTTTCATCCATCACATTAAATCACTTCATATCCATTATACTACATCACATTCTATCATTCGATTCATACCTTGTCTTGTACAATCATTAGTTTAGTGAAATAGAAATGAATTATTTTTTATTAACTATATAGGACGTACTTGACTCTGTTTGAATTTATAAAAAGTTAATTTCTGTTCATTTAGATGAAATGATGTATGTATGTCAATGTGAAATACTTGACCTTTGGTACATTACAATTCACTCAATTTATTTATTTACTTATTAGCTATTCTTTGATTACAGTCATATTTCCTGTCTTCATTATTAAACTGAAGGACACCAACTGATTTATCTCACTGGAGCTTCATTGATGTTGATTTTATTATTTATCGATCCTAAAGCCAGCATCTCACTTAGAGTGTGAGCTGTGTAATGATAATAAAGGGTAAATTGGGTTAAGTAAATTGCTTGAAAAGCTATTCATATTATTACCACTACTTGTGACCAATAAGTAGTGATACTCTATTTAACTAGAATATCACCTGCTTGGTCTTATTGTTTTAGTCAGAAGATTTTAAGGGATCGTATACACTTCACCTTGATTCAAGAAACAGTCAGGTTTATAAACAAAATAAGAATTTATTTTACAAACAATTAAGACTTGACAAATTGTTTGAACTATTATTTACTGTGAGTGGGTGCAAACTAAAAGATGGGTGTCTGGAATCTATGTGTGAATATAATGTATTCAGAATCTCCGTTCTCAGAGCTGAGTTCTGGATGGAAAGAATTTGGTTTGCATATAAGCTATAAGGATGTTATTATCAGAACCATATACAGACGCTATCTCGTTGTGTCTACCTCACCCCTTCTGGAAGACCCCCATTGGATCCGAGATGTCCCGGGGCAGACGACCCCACTGCACCTGGCTCGTAGAAAAACATTGATGACCCCAAATCAGTCCTGGGATGTCTCCCCGGGTCACAACGATAGATGAAACCAAGCGTCTTAAAAATAACTCTGAAGGAGTTCGCATCAGCTTTGTTCTGCAGGAAACTATCTTGTTGGTTCAGCTTTGAGGGTGCGGAAAAGGTTTAAAAAGTCTGACAACGTGTCAGACTCCTTGCTGGTTAAAGAGGTGCTAAAGATGGCCGGTCTGAAGCTCGCTGTAGAACTGACAAATTACTCTAAAATCTGGTTTTAAAGAAATGATATTATGATTTGGCCAGCCAATCAGGGGCTGACAAGTTCGAGAGATGTTGCCAAGCATCTCAGAACACACCCTCGTTGATGTGGAGACTGAATATGGGCAAAAGGTTAACTTATGTGTCATGCGTTAACTTAACTTTACTTGTAAGAGTAAATGTTATGACCTCATCAAGTAAACATACTAAAACAATCATTGAGCACAGATTAATGAAACATTTCATTGTTTATAATTATAAATGGCAATATTTAATGATTAACTTTAATTATAAAATCTTCTTTCTTCTTCTTCTTGGAATAAAGGAGTTTATTTAAAATAGTTCCTCTGTGATGGACCTTGGAGGACAAAATGTTATTGTTTATGTTTTATTATCTCTACAGTCCAGCTGGTGTGAGGAAGTAGGCTCTGGTTAAAGAGACTATGTGTAGACTCCCAGACTCCTGTGAGGGGAAAAGATACCGTAGGATGTGTCATAGCCAGGGTAAGTTGACCTGGCTGTGCATTTGACCTGTGGGATCTCAAAATCAGGCCATTTGTGACGTTACAGCTGGTGGCAAACAACAAAAAGCAATTATGAAAGATTCATCAAAATGTCTCAAAACGTTTGTAATGGTTCTCCATTTCTTTATAGAGCCTCGTTTTGTGTAGCTACTATTTTCAGTATTTAGTGTGAGCTGCACAGATAAAAGATAGACCTGAAATGTCCCATCCTCTGTAGGCATGTAAAAAACATAATGTTTGAATTATTTTTATCTAAACGTAGAATTGAAATCCTTTCTTGTGAAGTATTCATGTTGTGTTTGAAGAGTGAGAGCGTCTACCTGTAACACATAGCATGAAAAACAGAAAAGAATAAGATCTGTACATGCAGACCTTTAGCAGAAACGTGTTTTGATGAAACATGGATGACGGGGACTGTCTTTCTGCATAGTAAAGAGGAATAATAAATGGTGAATATGTATATCTAAATTGAAAGCAGCTATTGCATCCATCAGAGTCAGGGTGCCATAATGTGTTTTGGTGAGTGTCCTGTTCATTTAAATTCTGGCAGCTGCGGTGGAATTATCCAGAAAAGACGCTGCACACAGATGAGCCTTGTGTGATGCGACTAAATAGACGTATTATAATTCATGGTGAGATTTTTATTCCAGCAGTACAACCTGATTTGCATATGTTTGAGATTAAAAATGAAAATCAGCTATTCTATTTTAGTCCACTATTTTAGTCAAATAGAGGCATGTTTGGGTCTTTTCTTTTTATTCTTCTCTAAATCATAGCTTTCGTCTTCTGTTCTTAGCTTGTAGATGTTTGTTAATCTGATATTGTTTAGGACAGCCTAAAAAAGAATAAGGGCAATTACATTTTTATTGCTCTTCCTGAACTCTCAATGAACTTGAAAACATGAATTGATAGAAACATGAATTTACACAAAAAGAATGAAATAAAATACTTTATGACAAATAATATTTGCCCCATTAGCATGTTCTACAGTGTAATGAAGTAGAATTACATTTAATTAATGAGCCATAAGGCGTGGGGATTCCATAGGAAATATGGAATCCACCTTACGGATCGCAGGGTTATTTAAACCAGAAGATTGGATCTTTTTATTGCAGAGATTAGATAACCGTTACGTATTCACTCAGAGACAACAGAGTAGAGAGAGCCAAGTTTAAAAGTTAAGAATTTTATTACTAACAAATTAAACTAGACTGACTTTAAAACTAAATGTATAGTGTAACTAAAATGGATGAGACGGTGGATGGATGACGTGTGATGTTAAATCAGAACCAGCAAATCCGAAGAAGCGATTGTTCTGACGGGAACTCAAGATGTTGTTTCGCATTAAGCTTTGGTTCGGAAGTTCAGAAACACATGAGACACCATCATGCCAGTCTACCTACCCTTCGGGAAGTCCTCTGTAGATCAGGAATATCGAGGTCCAGTGGACCCTCTCTGGAACCGAGCCGGTAGGAAAAGCCGCGGTTCCGATCAAACCTGTCTTGGGTTACTTCCGGGCACACGACAAGTTACTGGCGTCTGGTGAGACCCAAGCCTGGGTCGGTGGATGGTTGAGCTTTTGTTCCGAAAGGAACTGTTGTCGCTGGTTGGTATAGAGACTGGATTTTTCAGCTTGTCGTTGTTCTTTCGGTTAAAGAGTTGAGATCAGGATTGGCCACTCCGTCACTTTCTCTGGAACGCTTTGAACTGGCGTTAGAGCTGACGTGGCATAGTTTAATACTTTGGATGTTATGGTTTATTGTTGAATGAAAAATTACCAAACACCATCAAAACCGCACCTCTGTCAGATCTGTAAGATTCTGATTGGATCAGTGAAAGTAACGTGTTATGTCTTTTTAACACTACGTGAAATGAGTCCTGTTGGAACACTTAAAGTCATATTACTTATTATATTCTATAGGATCATAATAAAGTAATTAATATTTTGATTTCACAGGTCGGTCACATCTTATTTATTGACTAACACTTTGATGGATTAGCTTTATTAAAATAGAGTTATTTGATTAATTAAAAGAAAAGAGTTCATTCTTTGTTCTTCTCTTGAGCTGAAAATAAGCAGTTTAGAAGGAATGCATGAGACCTTGGGTTATATCTCATGCAGACTTGTCTTGAGCAAAGAAGGGAAAAAAAAAGAGTCATTCCGTTCCGTTACAACCGTGTCCTCTTAATTTAAAATTTAAAAGCACTTTGCAGTTTAAGTACACGCTGTACAGGTTTTTCAGCTAATAGCACATCACATTTTTGCTTAAATGTCACATTTATATTTTCTGTAGTCCTTAGTATGAATGAATGCCTTGTGAGTTATTTTCTGAGGCAAAAAAGCTCTGGCTCTCCTGTTTAAGGGGGTGGAAGTTTGTCGGAGGGCAGAAAACGCTACTCTTACTAATCAATATGTGTGGTATGAAAATGTCTATCCTCTAATTGGCTAACATCAATTTAACTCTTCTACTGCCTTCATTAACAAAAGTCAGAATACTGCAAACATTTTGTCATGGGTTGAATATGAAACGCGGACACTCTGGCGACATCTAGTGTTTAGAGGTTCAATTCAATTCAAATTTATTTATATAGCGCCAAATCACAACAAGAGTTGTCTCAAGGCACTTCACATAATAAAAATTCCAATTCAGGTCAGTTCATTAAGCCAATCAGAAATAATGTTTCCTATATAAGGAACCCAGCAAATTGCATCAAGTCACTGACTAGTGTCAGTGACTATACAGCAATCCTCATACTAAGCAAGCATAAAGCGACAGTGGAGAGGAAAACTCCCTTTTAACAGGAAGAAACCTCCAGAGAATCCTGGCTCAGGATAAGCAGCCATCCTCCACGACTCACTGGGGATCGAGAAGACAGAGCAGACACACACACACACACACACACACACACACACACACACACACACACACACACACACACACACACACGGACAAGTAATGTGTCTACAGTTATATTCAATTCAAAAATACTTTATTAATCCCAGAGGGAAATTGATTATTGTGATGTCTTAGTAAATATTCTATTTGGTGAAAGATAAACTTTATTGTATTTATCCTAGTGGATCTATAATTAAATGTATAAACTAGTATTAGCACATCAAAAGTCAAGGAAACCAAAAAGTTATTATCAGGAGAGAGAGAATGTTTAAGTGGTTAGCAGCAGTGTGCTAGTCGATGGCCCCCTCCATGAGGCCACCACAGCTCAGCAGAACGTCATTGTCGCTTCTTCTGGGGAGAAAAACACTTACAGAGAAAATAAAGTTAACAGCTGAAATTGCACAAAATAGTACAGTTAAAGAGCAGACTGTAGAAGAAAGCAGTAGAGTGTGAGAAGTGGTCAGTGTATCCTCCAGCAGTCTAAGCCTATAGCAGCATAACTACAGAGATAACTCTGGATAATCTATCCTATTTAGATGGAGGCATGTTGGAGGCAGGGCAAGGGAGAGCCGTCTTTACCGACTGTACACTCCACCTCCCTGTACTCCCCCACTTGTCCAGATTTAGGCTAACATCAGATTTTAACCATAGGCCCTATCAAATAAAAATGTTTTAAGCCTATTCTTAAAAGTAGACAAAGTGTCTGCCTCACGGACTAAGGCTGGGAGCTGGTTCCACAGGAGAGGAGCCTGATAACTAAAAGATCTGCCTCTCATCCTAATTTTAGATATTCTTGGAACCACCAGTAGACCTGCAGTCTGAGAGTGAAGTGCTCGGTTAGGAACATATGGAACAATCAGATTCCTAATGTATGATGGACCTTAATTATTAAGAGCTTCATATGTGAGAAGAAGGATCTTAAAATCTATTCTGAATTTAACAGGTAGCCATTGTAGGGAAGCTAAGACAGGATGAATATATATTCCTCAATCTCAGGCTTTTCCACAAGCCCCACGCAGAACTGAATGGCAATGAATGCTTTCATTTCTGGGACAGTTACATTGTACCAGTCATTATATCTGGAGCTAGATTTCAGTTCCTCCCTCTCTAAATACTGGTGAGCATATCGGTTAGTTTCAGTTGTGATGAGGGTCCAGAATTCCTCATCCAAAAAAACTGACAGAAAATCAACGTGTTCTGAATGTGACAGATCCCTGTCTCCACAGTATCCAACTGGCTCATCAAAATGCTGATCCACTTGGAATACTGTTCCTCTTCTCCCAAACTAACCCAGCCATCATCATTATTATTGTCACTGAGGCTGTGTTGGGCCACCCCCATGCTACCAGTGATTGTTTTCCCGCGGTTCCTCCCCCTCCTGCTGCAATTCCCGTGGACGGTTTACACCCCCGGGGCTGAATCGATCACCAGCGGAATCTTCAACCAACCCCCCCCCCCCTCCCTCCCTCGAGTGTGTGGGTGTGAGAAGGCTGAGAGAAATTAACCAGAAATCTGACTTCACCATGATGGCATGCAAAAGAAACAAGCCTCTAAGGCTCCAATCGGCTGTAACAGTGCTTTGAGCTTGTCATTGTCATGGTCTGTGTCTGCGTCTCACCTCGTATGTCTCCTTTTGTCCTCATTCGTCTCTAAGTGCTCCATTTGTGTCTTCTAGCGCCCTCATGTGTCGTGTGTGCGTCTTCCTCATGTGTCTCCTGGTGTTCCCCATTTGCCCTCTAGGTTTCCCTCCTCAGACTTCTCTCTCCCAGGTTCTGTACTCTCTTGGCCCCCTCTTAGCCACGCCCCTGTAGTTTCTTTATGTAGTGTTTTCCTTTAGTGTCAGCTTCCCCTTAGAATATTAGTTATAGTTCATGCCTTCTGGTCTTTTGTTTTTCTCTTAGGTCATTTTCCTTTGTTACAGCCTTTCATTATTTAGTGTGTTTTTTCCCACCAGTGTTTTCTTCCTTCTCCCTGAGTTAGTAATTGTGTTCACCTGGTCCCTCTCCCCACACACCTGCAATTCATCTCCCTCTCATCCCCAGTCTATATAAGCCCTGTCTTGTCTCTGTGTGGTTGTCGGTCCATTGTGTTTTTGTCAGCGTTGTTCGTGCTCTATGTGAGCTTGTGTCTTCAGGTTTTTGGTGCTCTTAGTGAGCTTTCGGTGTCCTGTGTCCCAGGACTTTTGTTCCCAGACTTTGGTGCTCTAAGTGAGCTTTAGGTGTCCTGTGCTCCAGGACTTTTGGATTTTGGCTCGCTGCCTTATGGATTTATTTTGTTTTCATCCTGCCAAATAAAGGATTTTTACTTTTACCAACTCCTGCCTCGAGTCATCCTGGGTAATCTGCATTTTGGGTCCTAATCTTCCCCACAACGTGACAGAATGGACCGACCACCCAGGACCCAGCGGATTACCCAGATGTACCACTATTATGGTGAGCCAGAGCTCTGTTGGACTTTTATACAGGACGTTGCCAGTTGTGTGGACTTGAACTCTTCGGAGTTCAATAAAGTCTATTCCTGGTGCTCTGCCTGGGAGGCAGAGTCATGCGGTGGGCCACCTGATATTTTGACCATCACCCCATCAAAGAGGTGTCATTTTGGTCGTTCGCCAAGGAGCTGCTGGCGAACTTCGGCCCCACAGCACCACCAGCCATCAGCATCCCCATTACACCTCTGTACCAAACCTCCACACCATCGCCTGGTCCGATCAGCACCACCTCCCCATCTCCTGGGGACTGCCACACTTCATCACCCTCTGCTCCTGCTGATGCCATCCCTGCACCTCCGAGGAGACGCACCCGCCATAGACATCACACACCTGCTTCGGCGGTGGTCCCGGTGGACGATCACACCCTGCTCCAGCGGTGGTCCCGGAGGACGCATTGTATCCTGCTCCAGCGGTGGTCCCAGAGGACGCATTGCATCCTTCTCCGGCGGTGGTCCCAGAGGACTCATCTCATCCTGCTTTGGCGGTGGTCCCAGAGGACGCACAACATCCTGCTTCAGCGGTGGTCCCAGCGAACGCACGGCATCCTGCTTCAGCGGTGGTCCAAGAAGACGCATCGCATCCTGCTTCGGCGGTGGTCCAAGAGGACGCATTGCATCCTGCTTCGGCGGTGGTCCAAGAGGACGCATCACATCCTACTTCGGCGGTGGAGGACGAAGAGGCTCCGGTCCAGCCCGTCCAAGAGCCTCCGGTCCAGCCTGTCCAAGAGGCTCCGATCCAGCCCATCCAAGAGGCTCCGCTCCAGCCCGTCCAAGAGGCTCCGCTCCCGGCCCAGCCAGTTCAAGAAGCTCCGCCCGATCCGACGCCCCCAGGCCAGAAGTCGACGCCGCCTCCTGTCTCAAAGTCGACGCCTCCTGTCTCGAAGTTGACGTCCTCGCCTCCTGTCTCGAAGTCGACGTCCTCGCCTCAAGTCTCGAAGTCGATGTCCTCGCCTCAAGTCTCGAAGTCGACGTCCTCGCCCCAAGTCTCTGAGTCAGCGTCCTCACCCCAAGTCTCGGAGTCAGCGTCCTCGCCCCAAGTCTCGGAGTCGGCGTCCTCGCCCCAAGTCTCGGAGTCGACCTCCTCTCCCCAAGTCTCCCCACAAGTGTTCCAGTCTCCATCCCAGTCTCAAGTGTTCCAGTCACTGTCCCAGTCTCAAGTGTTCCAGTCTCCTGAGTCCCTTCCTCCTCCTCCTCCAGAGCCCCCAATCCCTAGAGTTTCCTGTTCCCGCCTCCTGGTTCCCCGTCGCCGGCCCCCAGAGTTTCCTGTTCCCACCTCCTGGTTCCCCGTCGCCAGCCCCCCAGAGTCCCCTGGTCCTCCTCGCCCGCCCTCGTGGGTGGTTTTTTTTTGGTCCCTCCTCTCCCGCCCTGTGGTGTCTCGTGTCTTGTTTTTGTCTTGTCTTTTGCTTGTGGTGTTTGTCTGTCATGTGGGCATCTGGTATCCGCCCTTGGGGGGGGGGGGGGGGTACTGTCATGGTCTGTGTCTGCGTCACACCTCATGTGTCTCCTTTTGTCGTCATTCATCTCTAGGTGCTCCTTTTGTGTCTTCTAGCGCCCTCATGTGTGTGTGTCTTCCTCGTGTGTCTCCTGGTGTTCCCCATTTGCCCTCTAGGTTTCCCTCCTCAGACTTCTCTCTCCCAGGTCCTGTACTCTCTTGGCCCCCTCTTAGCCACGCCCCTGTAGTTTCTTTCTGTAGTGTTTTCCTTTAGTGTCAGCTTCCCCTTAGAATATTAGTTATGGTTCATGTCTTCTGGTCTTTTGTTTTTCTCTTAGGTCATTTTCCTTTGTTACAGCCTTTCATTATTTAGTGTTTTTTTTTCCCACCAGTGTTATCTTCCTCCTCCCTGAGTTAGTAATTGTGTTCACCTGATCCCTCTCCCCACACACCTGCAATTCATCTCCCTCTCATCCCCAGTCTATATAAGCCCTGTCTTGTCTCTGTGTGGTTGTCGGTCCATTGTGTTTTTGTCAGCGTTGTTCGTGCTCTATGTGAGCTTGTGTCTTCAGGTTTTTGGTGCTCTTAGTGAGCTTTCGGTGTCCTGTGTCCCAGGACTTTTGGATTTTGGCTCGCTGCCTTATGGACTTATTTTGTTTTCATCCTGCCAAATAAAGGATTTTTACTTTTACCAACTCCTGCCTCGAGTCATCCTGGGTAATCTGCATTTTGGGTCCTAATCTTCCCCACAACGTGACAGTCATGACAGAAATGCAATATCCGTTTGTTTCTCATGTAGCAGAACAGGCAACAACTCCAACAGCAGGATTATCGTTGGAATTACATCCCAACTGTAATGTCTTTACAGGGTGGTGGAGGAAAAGATCACAATTTGATTCCATGAAAAAAATTTCTGTTTCTCTTTAAAGGTGAGAAGTTAACAGAGCATTTAGCAGGATTGCACTTGTTGGTCCAAAAGGTTCAGCCAAATACAAACAAAACAACAAATATATGGAGGTAATGATAAATAGAGCACTCTTGTCTCTTACTTTTGAACAACTTGTATTGTAGTTTTTGTTGGCTCTTGTTGTTGAGTGTCACATTTGTATTGTAAAAGCCGTCATTTAAAACTCCCATCAGCCAGTGTGTGCAGAGTGTGTTTGGTAGATGCAGAAGAAGTTGATTTAATTCTAATGATTGCCATCTGTTGAATGACTGTGGACAGCCATGTTAATAGGCATTGTGTGAGCATTTATAGAATCAGACTTAAACTGGCCATTAGCTTGACTTTCTTGGAAAAAATGTTCCTCAATGTGGTGTGGGGGCGAGGGGGTGATGGGGGGTCACTCAGCTTTACTTCTGAGCTGCAACAGATGCTGAGCTATTTCAGTTTTCCTGTTCAAAGTGTACGTAGGTCTCTAATTCCTGCTCCTAATCGGAGTTCCAGCAGAACCAGGTGGTGATTTGAGTTGAACCCAACAAAGTCAGGGTATCAGTATCATCAAATCCAGCACTACTACTGGTATTAATTTACATTTATATTGGAACAAACTGCAGGGTAATTTGTCAGCTCCTGACTGTTAAACATTTTAGGGCAAAGGGGGATATTAGTTCTTTCACGTCTTGGTTAACAGTTCATTAAATCTAAAGGAATTAGCCACGTAAATTCAGTATAATTAAGTGTAAATCAGTGAAAGTGTGTTAACTGAAGGCCTTTTCCTGTCATCTCAATAAAAAAACATATATTTGCATCCATGAATGAGAGGAAGAACACATGCAAAACAACCTCAAGTAAGAATCAAACCCCCAAACCTTAGACCTTTCTAATGGAAGACTGCAGTAGTGACATTAGTGGTTCTCTCTGGGTACTGCGGCTTCCTCCCACAGTCCAAAAACATGACTATCACGTTGATTGGTCTCTAAATTGTCCTTAGGGGTGTGTGTGTATGTGTGTGTGTGTGTGTGTGTGTGTGTGTGTGTGTGTGTGTGTGTGTGTGTGTGTGTGCGCGCGCGTGTGTGTGCGCGTGTGTGTGCGCGTGTGTGTGCGTGTGTGTGTGTGTGTGTGTGTGTGTGTGTGTGTGTGTGCGTGCGCGCGCGTGCGTGCGTGCGTGCGTGCACTTGGTTATTTAGCCTGTGAAATACTGTGTTGTTGTCGATTGACCAGCAACCTGTCCAGGGTGTACCCCACCTGTTTGCCTGGAGACTGCTGAAAATCGGCACCAGCTCCCCACGACCCTGCGTGGACAGGAAATGGGTGGATGGAAATATGTTTTTGATAACAGAAACTTAGGAAACTGTCAAATGCAGCCAGACGGTGTCTGGATTGATAAATCACTCCTTTGTGTCTCTTTCAGCTTAGTTTAGATTTTTCCTCACGGTCTTATTTTCAATATCTTTGTGCTCATCCTCCTTCATGAGTTCATTCACTTCACAGTAGTGCTTGTTGCACTTCTATTTTTACAATAATTACATAAAAAATAAAGAATTCTTTGTTACTTATCCATGTGGGTGTTTTATATCCTGCTTCTATGTCCATCTGTGTTCTTTAACTTTAAATAAATCATCTTTTGTTTCCAGTTTAAGTCCAAAAGTTTAAATACTTTTTAACACCTATCAATGAAAATGTGCCAGAGTTACAAAAGTATTACAGCAAATGCAAGTTTTTAGTTTTTTACACAATGAGACAAAACTATGTCATCAGATCAAACTAAATTATTAGAAACAAATTAATAGAATGAAGTTTGAATTGTGAATTTGGCAACCAGCTTTGGTCTGCTTTTGAGGAGATTGGTTGGATTAATCATCTTTGGTACGTTCTTTCTGTTTTTGGCTTCTAATTCCATTTTTGGTTCTTTTTTAAAACACAGGAAAGGTTTCTCTTTACCTTGCTGACAGTTTCGTTTGCGTCTGCAAACATCCTCAGAGCTGACGTTGATGGTAGCATCACTTCCTAATCCGTTTATCTGTTTAGAACAAAGAAAGGAATGTGAGAAAGAAACAAGTCGAAGACACACAAGAGCAGCAAAACAAGAAGCAGAAAGCACAATAAAGAAGTCAGCCATAACAGATCACTGCACAAGAGAAAACCATAAAATGGACTGGGACAACACAATGATCATAAACACCGAACAACAGAAATACAAAAGATGGATAAAGGAAGCTATAGAGATAAGGAGACGTGGATGCGAGACCATGAACAGAGACGATGGAGTCCACACATTGGATCGTGCATGGGACTACGTCATCAGAGAGGGGAAAGCAGGCAGCAGAGGGCGACAATGTTCTCTGCCGCCCGCGGATAAATGGAGTAGGAAGTGGAGCTCTGAGGATGTTTGCAGACGCAAACGAAACTGTCAGCAAGGTAAAGAGAAACCTATACTGTGTTTTAAACAGAAATAAAAATGGAATTGGTTGGATTAATGTTTCATCAACAGTGTTTCAATAGTTAATGACCCCAAATAGGCTTTCTGATGTGATTACTGATTGATTCAATGTCTTTCAGAGTCATTAATTCAACAGAAAAACAAGTGTTTTCCATTTGGTTTGGAAATCTGGTTGATTATCTTCTGAAGTCTAATTACGTTTTAAATGTGTTTTAATTTTAGATTCTTTCTACGTATGGTGATCTCTGTGAACCCCCAGTTCTTTTGTGCAAAGCTCTCCCATTCAGTTTTATCCGTGAGGAATTTGCCTGGTTGAAAAACCAGAAAAACTCATTTATTTTCAATTAAAACATTCTGAGGCATAATGGGCTATCCCTGGGGCTGAGCTGATGGGAAGCTGCAAAATGTATGCCCAGTGGTTAATAAGCCTGTCAACAAGAACCAGTCTTAGTTAAAGATTAGTATTGATGTGATATTTAAAGAAGAGACAGTCTGTCTTTTTGTTTTAGTAGAAAACATTTTACATTGCAGTGAACTTTGACTAATAATGGAGGATAGCTATTTTTGGATCCAGTGGTGAAATACATATTATTCTTTTTGGTCTGAGTCTTTGAATAAAAATGGAGGTAAATGAGTCAATCAGATCATTTGAAGTTGTTTTTTGTGAAAAAATTGTGAATACTTAACATCATACCTGTTGTAGGCAGCTTTTTAAACTGCCTCGGTTTGAAGGAATGGGTTTGTTCAGATGAAATAATGACTAGTCCAAGCAGGACCGTGACCAAAATGGATTACTTGTATCATCAAGAGCTCTACTTTGAAAAAAACAATTGGTGAACACTGTTTACTAAAACTATTCACTGAGAAACTTGTTATTTTTGAAATATGATTGGTCACTCTGAGTTTAACACACAGGCATGAAAATGGCCTTCAGCCTCATTCCCTTCATTAGCCGCAGAAAGAAAATAGACAAAGAAACATTTGGGTCAGAAAAAGCCACAGATCTGCGTCGCACTGTAAATTCTCACCCACCGTGGCTAGCAACCGCGGAAGGCTGTTGTTATCTTAGTAACCAGGAGAGAGCAGAGCGTGTCTCGGATAGTGGATGCTAACTATTATCATTAGCAATTCCACAATAAGACACAACTCTTTTGGGCTTGTGTCATTTGGGAAAATATAACGTCAACGTTTAATTTCTACCCAAGAAAAAAAGAACAAACGAAGGCAGCGGAAGAGTTGCATTGCTGTTAGCCAATCAGAGGTGAGCTCGTTGCATATCATGAATATTAATGAGCCAGGCTCCTAATCCTGCCGTTACCCACCCCCCACTCTTCTGGCTAACTTCTACATCCTTTATTTGTGCTGAAACAACAAATTAACACTCATTTACATATAACGATTCAGAAAAGGGATTTTGGATTAACTGTATTGCTAGTTTGAGATTAGAGAGGTTTCAAAATAGCTAAAACAAATCCCTGATTCTCACAAAGTTCAAATAGTTATTCCTGACAGCTGAGGAAAAAAGCTCATTTTTTACACTTCCACGTGTTTCACCAGAAGCGAACGAATAGCAAAACATCTGGAAGTAGCAGCTGTTATCTATTTGAGTTGCTTTGTCTACCTTTCTGCTATGAACAAGACCCTCTATTTTTCTGGAACACATTTTTCAACTGCAACAATGAGAGACCACATATAAATGGATAAATTAAGGTCATAGAGTCAAGAACTGCTGTCACAGTTTAGGTGGATCAGTACTGCATCGTGCTAAAAACATAAACAGGTGGGATTACACTGTAGATACATAACTAATAATAATGTCAAAATTACTGATAAAATAACTTCGGTTCATTCCACCAGAAACCATTAGTTTAAAGGTTGTCTAAACATCTTATCGTTGCACTGAGAATGATTGTCGTACCAATGTGCTGTGAGAAGTCTTTGGCTTAGGTCTTATCTGACATATTCATAAATCTATTTGTTTTGTATCTGCCTCCCACATCAAAAAGTGTATCTCCTCTATTGGGTTGTTTACATGTCTCTGTGGGGCTGAGATGCTGCAGACCGATGAAAAGGTCATCTGAGGTTTGCTGTGCTCCGTGCAACAAACAGTGGAGAGAAGACATCCCCCCAAAGCCCTTTTATTCACACCAGGAGAGGAGCTGAAAGGTGTGAACTCGGCTGACATGTTGTTTCCAACAAAGGCTCAGTTGTGATGGAATCCTTGCTGCATGAGACTGCTCCTACACCATAATCAAATAACAATAACACACCCCTAACATGACGTAATTAATCATGAGTTCAAAAATTATAGATAGTGAAGATATTTTACAATAATGACTGCAATGTCCCATGAAAGAATGACTCTGACTTCTGTGTTTCAGTGACCCAACTGCAAAAGAGAAACGTGTCCTCCTTATCTCTGGGTACAGGAACACAGATTTACATGAATTTAAATAACCCCTTTTCATAGACCAGTGATCCAACACATTGGCTTCATGGCTCAGAGGATTTCTGCTAAATGTCATGAACACGTCAGACTGGACACTAACTCAACCTAGACTCAAAACTTTGTTTTTTTTTATCCATCACCTAAGACTTCACTCGTGTTACAGCAGATAATATGAGCCTAAGAGCAGAGAACATGAACCATTTAACCTCCACACTCTTATCTTATCCTCACCACATGGACCCAAGGGATAAACCATCAATACTGCTCAATGGTCAACTTTCCTCGCGGGGTCAACCATTAGGACAGTGGGAGGGTTAAATGTCTCCCCAGCCTTCATTAGTGTCTACAGATGTGATTCATCACTAAATCAAACACATCTAGTTTTTAGATCATGATCTAAAACATGCAGTCCAACCGGAACTCGACTGGAACTCTGAAATTGCAAGTGCGATGTTCTGGCCACAGAGAGCTGTAGGGGTCAGAGTGACATTTCATTAACCCTGTTAAGGGTCATTTAAGCACAAAC
Organism: Nothobranchius furzeri; assembly: GCF_043380555.1. NCBI lineage: Eukaryota > Metazoa > Chordata > Actinopteri > Cyprinodontiformes > Nothobranchiidae > Nothobranchius > Nothobranchius furzeri. Next base: position 52,302,201 of record NC_091743.1, on the reverse strand, counting down.
TGGCTCAAGAAGATTGTTTAAAATTATGAAACAATCTACTAAAAAATAATACATTTAAATATAGTCTTAATCATTTGTGTTTAACAGCAAAGCCAATAAAAGCACTGGTAAAACTTTCACTATGCAGCACATCGTTTTCCACCATCCTCCTTGGGGTAGAGTGCCTTTATTTTTCACCCGGTAGCCACACTATACAGTCATTACCCCTGTGTGCTGTATTTGAGCTCTACTAATTTTCACTCCTTTTTTTTTTCATTTTCTTTCTGTCATTATGAGGTCACCATGCAACCAGACTGCAAATCACAGTTTGGTCTCTACCTCGATTTTAAGGTCTCAGTTCTCTGCCTTTTCAGTACAGAAGAGGGAAACTCATTTTGCACCGCCACTTTTTCTAGTGCTAACTGTTGGATTCTACCTTCTGGCTTCTCTGATTTCCATCCAAACGCTGTCTCCTGCCCTTTCTCAGCCAAATCTGTGCTTGTGCTTTCATAAATCAGGCACATTTGCAAAACATAGCTTTCCATCTTCCAGTTGGAAGGAATGCTGCTTGTAGTTACCACTAAGTAATTCTCAGTAGCCCTGCGTCCATCCATCATTTTTAAAGCAGAACTATAAGTCTTGAATGAGTGGATGACAGCTGTAGCTTGTACTTGTTATTGAAGGCTAGTCAGGGAAGTGCAGTCTGGGGAAGCAGAGTGGTGATGCATTACGTAGATGCAAAGTCTGAATTTTGAAGAGGATGTAAGCTGTAATATAAACTGAATGAACCCCAAAGAGGCATAGACAACATTGTATGGAGACAGTTTATTTGTAAACGTCACATGCTATGTCCTTTTATGTTTTAGGGACATCTTAATATCACTAGTTTAATGTATAAACTCTAATTTAACCCTTTATAGGGCCAACATCTATATTTAAACTCTTCCACTCACATCATAAATGATGTTGGTGTGCCTTTTCACAAACTCTCAGAAATATGGGATTTCATTCAATCATCAAAGTTTAAACTAGTCCCGGTTTGCACTATGGCGCCATTCCACCAATCAGCGTGGGGCTATAACACGCCAAATATTGGTGTGTCTGCAGAGCCAGAAAACTGCTCTGTCTCCCCTCATGTTTATGGTCAGATCTCTAAAACTAACGATGTTAGGTCTGTGAAACTGTCACATCACAAGGATGACTAGTTGTGCTAAATAAGGATATATTGGTTGTAATTGTTAAACTCAATAAAGTTGGTGACATCACTGCATGAAAATCAAATCTGCCATATTTGAACACATGCCCTGAACAAGTAAAGTAAATTAGGATTTTTTTTTTGTTGTAAAATCTGTTGTTATTTTGACACAATCTCAATATTAATGGTAATAGTATTAATAACATTTATGATGTTGAATATATTTTGCAGTTTTAAGCTAAAATTTCTCTGGGAAATGGAGGAGAACAGTTATTGTGCCAACCAATCTTGCCATCGATGATGATGATGATGAACAGGAAGAAGATAACATTGAGGCAGATCCTCAGATATAAAATATTCTAAAATATTCAAATCATCTATATTTGATCAGAAATAGTATCAATTGTTCATTAACGTTTCAAAAATATTCTACACTAATCTGTTTTTATAACAAATATACTATATTGTTTAATAATTGTGATATATTCTGTATTTTTGAACAGTGAAAAAAAAGTTCTAAAATTTGCTAGATTATCCAAAAGTGTTCAAAAATAATGTTTATTTAGCTTGTTCATGTTATTTTTTATTTTGGGATTTCTTTTACCAGAATAGGGCCAACGTCCATATTTGGCCACTTAATTTTCTCTGATTTTCTACATGAAAATAAATATTTCTGAAAATTGTAACAGCAAAAATACACTTTGGTTATGAACTACAATAACGCTCTGGGGTTGAAATTTTGAAAATGTAAATACTTCAATGAGTGCCCTATAAAGGGTTAAACAACAGTCTGAAACTGAAGCCAAATACTCTGTAAATAATAAAATCGAGTAGATTTCAAAAAGGCACTGACAAAAATTATTTTGGCTGTTGATCTCCTTAACCCAGCCTTCTGCTCCTAAAATGTATAATTGGGTGAGAGCTGTCTCTCCTTCTGGCCTAGTAAAGAGTTGGTCTTATGTGTTGTGCTGAGATACACCAAGTTGTTTGGGTAAAAGCGTTCTGGTCTCAGTCCAATTTACAGGTGGGACCCACCTAGCAGATGGGTGTGGATTAAGGTTTTCAGTGTTGTGCTGCACACGCACACAAAATCCTTCTTACTTACTAGAGATTACATTTAAGGGCTGTGACCATAAACTTATTCAATATTCTTTAAGGCAGTTGTGTGAGTGCTGGATAAAATACAAACATGCCCAAACCAATAAACGTAGAGAGATTTTGGATTTGAATAATTTTATTGAGGTCCTGCCTTGGGTCTTGTTCACGAGTGAGGAAAAGCTAGAACGCCAGATTGACAGGCGGATTGTTGCAGCGTCTTCAGTGGTATCAATCTGTCGTGGTGAAGAAAGAGCTGAGTCAGAAGGCAAAGTTCTTGATTTACTGGTCGATCTACATTCTTACCCTCATCTATGGTCATAAGCTTTGGGTAGTGACCGAAAAAATGAGAATGCGGATGCAAGCAGCTGAAATTGGTTTTCTCCGCAGGGTAGCTGGGCTCTCCCTTAGAGATAGAGTGAGAATCTTGGTCGTCTGGGAGGGGCTCGGCGTAGACCTGATGGTCCTCCACATCGAGAGGAGTCAGTTGAGGTGGCTCGGGCATCTAGTAAGAAAGCCTCCTGGACGCCTCCCTGATGAGATTTTCCAGGCACATCCAACTGGGAGGAGATCTAAAGAAAGACCCAGGACACGCTGGAGGGACTATGTCTCTCACCTGGCCAGGGGACACCTTGGGATTTCCACGGAGGAGCTAGCCCAAGTGGCTGGGGAGAGGGAAGTCTGGGCCTCTCGACTTATGGGCTCGACACACGGGAGGTGACAAACGACCGCGATCAGCGAAATTTGTCGCTGTCGCTTTGATTACCTGTCACACGGGAGGCGATCCGCGGCAGCGGCCAGCGGCAAAGCCGTCTATGCGTTCTGTTCCATGGCGAAATCGAAACTTCCGTTGTTTTGTTTGGCTGTGTCACGCTGAAGGGAATTAAGGTTATTTAAGCGGTTCAGAGTTAATAAAGCGGTAGATACGATGTTTCACAAGGTGCTGCTAGAGTTATGTGAAATCTTACTTGTGATTTTACTATAAAACATAATAATAATCAACTTCTCCTCCATGTTTGCTCGGAGATGTGCGGAGCATCCTGTCCGCTCATTGGTCAGTGAATGAAACCTCCGTTGATTGGTCCTCGTCCGAGCGACAGCGATGAAAAGTTGAAAATGTTTCAACTTTCTGGGATCGCGTCGCTGGGTCGTCCGTGCACGGCACGTGCACGAGTGCAAAATTTCACATGCACGTTTTTCGCGTTTTGCTTAGTAGGAGAGAGACCCGCGATTATCGCTTTGTCGCGCATGTCTCATTGAAAATGGAGGAGAGGCGATGTCGCCTCCCGTGTGTCGAGCCCATTAGGCTGCTGCCCCCGGACACGACCTCGGATAAGCTGCTGAAAATGGATGGATGGATTTATTGTTGTTGTACATATTAACTACAATCATAGAACAATGAGTGTCTTGTCTAAGGAGAATTTAACCCTTTGATGCATGAATTATGAAATCTTCAACCATGATTTTTTAAACAATTTTTTTCATTCATCTTTAGGTGTGAATGAAACAAATTTCAACAAATATTTTTTGTAAAATTTTATAATTTACAAATAATTTATTACGTGTCCACCTCAGTGGACAGCGTGCATTCTGAGCATGAAATATGTTGGCTTGACTTACTGAAGTCCAAATAGAGGGGCTCACATGCAATAAAGTCTTCAACAGCTGTGCTTAATAGCAAAAACAAATAAATAACTATTTTGAGTACCTGTCCACTCTAGTGACCACTATGCATCAAAGGGTTAATGAGACTTGACTGCTTCAAAATAATGATTGATACTGATATTGATATGGGACATGACCAATAATAAAATCATCATTAACTCATCAAATAGATTAGTTTGCTGTATTTTAGATTTTATCAATCATTACTTTCAAGCAATCAATTATTAAATTCACCTTAGTTAAAACACTCATTGTTCTACGATTGTAATTAATCTGTAAAGTGAGAAAATAATTGTATGGAAATAATATAATTCTTTCATTAAGGTCATGTGTCCTTCTGGAGACGTCTCCAACTTGCAGCAGAGTTAAGGAAGCAGGAGAGAAACTTGGTTATGGTGGTTCCTCAGGTGGCGAGGCTGGCTTATGGAGAGACGGTCATAAACAGAACCTTTGTTTGGTTTCTCTGGCAAATGAAGTTGGCTGGACAGTGTAATGCCTGATGACCTTTGGCATGTACATGACTTAACGCTGCCTGGGTTATGATCCAGTCATTTATAACCAGATCTGCAAAATGATTGGATAAGGTTTCTCCAGCTTGTCCATTTCAAAGGGGATAAAAATTCTTCATTTTTCTGACAAAACATTTAATTTATTGGTTGCTACCAGAATGTGAAGAGCATTTTAAGGCATAAGGATAAAAAAATCTCCAGAAATACTTTAGCAGAATATTAGTTCACAAATACAAAAGTAACCATTTACCTGCAAGTTTTATTTAGGGGTTTGTTTAAAGTGAGTAGAAAAGGGGCGGCTGCAACAACGGTGAGAGTGAGTGATCGGTGTGACACGCTCTTTGTTCCTGTTCAATCTGCACCTACCTCCCCATCAAATCAAGATCCTGCCAGAGCTGGCTGCACACAGAAACCTCAAAGTGAGAGAGTCAGTCGACTTGAACAAAACTTAATTACAACATCTGATTAAAAATGTTTTTGTAAGAGAAGGCAGTCTTCTTTATCGCTACAGATTTCCTGAAAATAAGTATCTTTCTTCATCTTGTAGTTTGATGTCTTTGTTCTGCTCTCACAGTTCAGTGAATGGCAAAAAAAATAACACATCAGGAACTCATCAGCAACCTTTTTATCACTAGTGAAAGTCAGGTAAACAAACATCTCCTGGTGGCTCTCCGACTTTTCAGTCAATTTTAATTAACTTTTGTCATCTCAGATGGCCGCCCCTTATTTCCACGCCTCCGCTGATCTATTTCTTTGTCATTTTCTCCTCACGCTCAAATGATGATTCAGACACGTGGGAACGGAGGCTCATCGAGATGAAGAGTACGATAGTGCAGAAACATGACAGTCTGTCTACTAACTGTTAGACAGAAGGATAGATAACCATGATTAATCCAGTCGGTCCACTCCCTGCATGTATTTAAATTAGCATGCTGTTTACGTTGCTCACAGCCGAACTTCGTGGAATTTAGACATTTGTTTTGCAATATCAACAATATGAGCAGTAAAAACCATTTTTTTGTTTCATCCAGTTAACTTTAGTGAACGAATCTGTTGTTTGTGGTGGATTGACATGCTTCTAGTTACTTTACAGACTTCTTGTTGTCCAGAGCATTGTCCTCCAGCAGGCTGAGGCCACGACTGCATGGCTGCAGAGGATGGAGCACATTTATGAGCATATCTATGTGTGGGTCTGTTACTTAAATTGTCATGTTAAGCTGTAGATTACACGAGTGGGAGGTAAGAGACTACTTTTAAGTCCTGCACATCGACATATAGAGGCCCTGCATCAGAGTAAAGATGGATGCTAAACTTGATCTGATTTTAATTTATACTTCCAACATTTATAGTATAGGGCAGAAGTAGCTCAGGAGGTAGAGTGAGCTGCATCGTGATCAGAGGATTGTGGGTCCAATTCCAGCTGCTGCCACGGGTATTCTGCTGTCAGGTTGAAGTGTCTTGCCCAAGGACACCTTGCCCAAGGTCACCTGACTTGCCTGTGTTGGTGGTGGTCAGATGGCGCAAAATGGCAGCCTTGCTTTTGTCAGAGCGCCCCAGGGCGGCTGTGGCTACATCACTGGCAGTGTGTGAATGAGAGTCTGCGAATAATGGAAATCGCTTTGGGTGCATTGAAAAGCACTATCCAGTCTTTTTTTTTTTTTTTTTTTTTTTTACATTTCAGTGAAACACTTAATAGCAGCATCCATCCATCCATTTTTCTCTGCTTATCCGGGGTCGGGTTGAGGAGGCAGCAGCAAAAAGGCCCAGACTTCCCTTTCCATTTGGGAGTCCTAACCCTTCATGAACACGAGTGATACACATGTGGTTCGATTTCCATTCTGACTGATCCAGAAAAAAGCTTCATCCAACATGTCACACATTTACTAGTAAAATGTTTATATTCTGCATGTGGGTATTTTGAAACTATTTCATAAAGTTGCATGTCATGCAATACATCTTTTCTCAGAAGTTTTTAAAAGTTTGAGTTGTAAACTTTGTCTTTCAACATGCCTGGCACCTCATCAGCCTCCGTGTTTTCATTCCACTCCATTAAACAGACAGGCTTTCTACTGTGAAGGTCATTTTGTTCAGAGTGTTTTCTTCTTATTATCATTATTATGTTGAGCCAGATCAATAGAACACCCGGTTTCTGCTTTATGTTGATATGATGCTTCCATGGAGGGGGTCTGTTTTTTATTTTATTTTGGGTATGTGAGCAGCTGAATGCCACAAATGATGTTTGCTGTTTTTCTACAGTCCAACATTACTCAGTAGCAGCTAAAAGCTCTTTCCAATTGCATCCTTTTCCTCCCCAGGTAGGTTGTTGGATCTGTGACAACAATTTTGCAGCAGCAAATGACAACACTGCAGGGTTGAAGACTCCACGTGGAGTCTAAAGGCAGCTTAGGAGACGTTCAAACAAAACATGAAACGGGCAGCGTACATTAGACATTAATCCTGATGACATCTGAACTACAGAGCATCAATCATGTCTTGTTTTAGACGTCCTGTTAGGATGCTGGGGCGTTTTTTCTGCTTGGTTTGGGTCCACTTTACCCATCAGAGGTACTGGTGCTGGAGGCTGAGTCACTGCATATCGATAGGAATCTTCTAAGTGATCACCTTCATCTTGTACATCCTGATAGTCACAGGACAGAGAAGTTCACCCTGTTTCAGCTAGAAACTTCAGGACAGCAAAAAGGTCTACTGGTGGTGCAATTTGTTTTCTCATAAAATCAGACGTTTAACTTTAGAGAAAATCTGTATCTGCGGTGAATCGGTCTTTTACGTGTATTTTTCTCCATCAAAAGGTCATCTTAAGATAATCGAGCCAAGAAATCTTTGTTTTTTCTTGATTATTTCTGTATGGTGCAGAAATAAAAAAATAGTTTCATCATGGCATTTAGTGAACAAGCCATTAAATATGACTGTGATGCAGACCATCATCTATTATCTTGAGAAAATCAACTTGTATTTGTTAAAATAATGATGCAGTTAAACTTATGACAAAATATTCATTAATCCAAGATAATCTGGGTCCAGCTGTGTAATCCTATAAAATAAAGATATTTACAATTGAAGTGTTCATCCCTAAAAGCAGAATGCAGTTTTTACAATTTTTTGTAAAAAGCATCCTTTCATTATTTTATAATTTACTTGAAGGTGCAATATGTAAGAATTTTACAGTGAAATCCTCACAAAACAGTCTGATGTCTCTATCATGGTGGATGGAAGGTTACATTGAAACAAGCAACCTTGGGTTTTGTCAGGTTTTCTGCTTTTAAGAAAATGAAAGAGAGACATCTTTGTTTACAATCTGTCCCACCTCCATACTTCCTGGTTCCAGAGCCAATCATACCTGAGTCAGCAAGGTTGCCAAGTCTTCAACACTGCAAACACTGCATCAACATTTGTAATTTGACAATGGCTGGCAAAGAGCAGCAGTGTTGTGGACAGAATTAAAGCCAGCAAAAGAAGCCCAGAAACCTATAACCTGTGTAAACCTAAAACCTATTGATACCTGGAGTTGTGAAACTGTCACAATTTTTTGTTTTACTCTAATATCGGGTGAAGAATGTTAGAGGCTAACAGTGAGCTAACAATGCTAACAGCTCTAAAATATGTCAAGCTACATATTCTATCACCAACAACACAATTTAGAGTGAAATTTATTATCAACTTACTATGACTCGTCTTCACTTGTCATCTAGGATCTTTTGTTTTGATACATGGACTCACCCAAATCTGACCTCAGGATGTCATTCTTACTTCATGTACCTTTAACTGAGTTTAATGATTTTGATCAAGAAGGGATTTTACCTATTTTAGCAAATTAATTCTATAATTGTGGCAACTGATCATTTTCAGAACAATTGTGATTTTTTTTTTTTTTACGATATTCGTCAACCCTTATTCTGTCACATAAAATTATAGTGAAAGAAGGGATGGGGTGGTGGTTAGCAGTCTGTGTCACTCACTGCTGCAGACCCGCCCTTCTGGTTCGCCAGGCAATGCCTCCTCGTGGTGCATTTTCACATTTATTTTCAGTGGTGAAAGGTGAGTAACATATTTTAATCATGTCCTGATAGAAGGAAAAGTGTAAAGCTGTAATATTATCCTACTTGTTATTCTTTTGTTGTAGGATTTTTCTCTTTTATAAAAACATTGTTTTCATCCTCTGAGGACATTCAGGGGCGGCTGAATGATTACGGATATTTTGTGATGTATATATATATATATATATATATTTGTCCTTCAGTGACCAGCTCTTAGTCCAATAGAATAGCTGTGTAAAAACTCTGGGTCTATATCTAGCCTCTCACTTCACTAAAACAAACACATGAAACTCTCAACCTTCCATTCAAAACCAATAGATAAACATCTCTAAACTTCATAGAAAATAACACCTGGTTAGTTAGAACAACTGGAGGCCCCATCAGTTTGGTTTTTCTCTCGTCTCTTCCTCTGAGCTGTCGGACTGTTCATGCAGAAACATTCAGGCTGGAATGACCAGTCATCTCTGAGGACACAGAAGACCGAGACGCTCACAGATTTAAACATGACTGTCTCTGCTTCTGCTGACACTGACATTTTTATCAACTCTCCTTAGAAAAAGACAAGATGTGGAAAAAATCTCAGACAATGCACTTAGAGTTGTTTGTGTAAATCTGACAAAACCTGCAGTCGTTATCAATGATTTCCTCCCATTAAACCACTCATATATGTTTCTCAGTATACACTTCTTAATTAGGTATGTCACGATTTGTTATGTTTATGTTATGCAGAGGCGGTTTTACCATTAGGCATAGGTAGGTGGCCGCCTGGGGCCCCCTTGTGTTGGGGGGCCTCCTAGCCCTGACCGCCGTCACCCCTCTGTTAATGCCACAATATTCTTATTACCAACCTGTCTCCGCAGACGAGATTGGACATGCTTCTCATTACCATAATTCCTGAACCGTTCAAGATATCATTAAAATTCCAAAAGTGCTGAAAATATTAAAAATTGGGCTTTTTGTGCATATAAATACATTACGGTAGCTACCAGGATTCCCTGTCTTGAGCGCAACAAATCACAACACAGATTCAGAGACGTGCTGTTTGTCATCCAAAATTCTCCGTTTTATAACCTTTGAATGGCTGGTCAGATTCAAAACATTCCAACGGTTCCTAAAAGTACATAAAAGCAGCTTTCCAACGATCTATAGCATGAAGCATCAGAGTTATGGACAATATCGCTACGAGGGGAAATCCTGCTGTAAAGCCTGATTGAAACAGAGCGCAGAGCCGCGGTGAAAGCGGATAACGGAACGGGGAAGCTAATTAGCAAAAAAACCAGCATGAAATTATGGAAATGCCTCAAAGAAAATCAACACAATGTATTAGGTGTCCCAGAAGGCTTATATCTAAAGACAGTGACCACGAAGAAGGACAGATCTCCGGTGAACCAGGATATGAACGTTTGTTCAGTCTTTATTTTTTTATTTGAACAACCCTCAACTATTTGCTAATTGTAAGATTCAGCTTCATTCCAGCATTATTTATCTTTTTACAATAAATAATTACATTTGCTAAAACAAAAGTTTTTGGTATAGCAGTGCACGGTGTACAAGAGAAGCACTCCATGGCGGTGTGAGGTGTGCAGGACTCTGCCTGCAGCTGGAGAGAAACTGCTTCAAGGTCTACCACATCAAATAAAAACGTCTGAAAGTTTACAAAAATAAATGGTCTTAAAAACTGCTAAAAAAAAGATACCAAGGTTCAAACTTTTTAAGAATAGATGCATTACAGATCAAAGTTTAAATTGTTCATTCCAAATTGTTCACCCAGTCATTTTGAAGTTCCTGTTCAGTAATAAATGTAAAAAAAATTCAAATCCGTTTTTTGCTTTTTTTCACTTTTAAGCTGATTTTTTAAAGGCTTTAATAGAAATAAATTCTAAATACAAACCATACACTGAAAGCTGAGGTTGTTCTGAAAAAAGGAGAAGAGTTACACACACTTTGCACTTTTTATTACAATTTTACAGCCATAACATTAAAAAAATACCAGGCGGCCCTGTTATAATTATGGTCATAAGAGGGTTATTCAGACGGCGATGCACAAACAGGAAGTGATTGGTAGTCATTCCACTCCAATCCAGTTGGTGGCGGTAATGCACCAAATGGTTGTTTGCCAAGTGCCATTAGACCACAAATAAGAAGAAGAAGAGAAAGCAGAAAAAGAAGAGAAGCTGCAGCGTTTGTAACAAACTCAAAGCGATAGTCAAACCATTAAGCATGACATGGAGTTATCCTAGTGGCTCATTTTGCGTCATTTTAACAACCACGCCCCTCCACCGCGTCTCCGCACGGCCCAAGATTTCCGCAACGCGCACCTTGGAAAATTTCTAACCACGCGGACGGTCGGACGCGGAAAAACATGGCGGACCGGCACGGCAGAGGTTCGTGAATACAGACATTTGTATGATTCAGCTCTCAGAGATCACCGTGATCAACATGTTGTTAATAATTCTTGGAGAGAAATAGCTCGCACTGTTGGAAAAGACGAGAACGCTGTTAAAAATGCTGAAATACCATGTTGTAAACAGTAATTTCTACTTCTACTATGGTGCAGAGTTGGATGCATGCTGTAGAGCTCCATGCTGCCCCGTTCAGTTTGGGAGAATATTGGCTCACCGCAGAGACGAGCCGCACAAACCATAAATGCTGCGAGTTGTGAAGCGCGTTCCATCCGCGAGCCGCATCACCGCGCGGAAAGTGAATGCGTCAAGCATAAACCAAGCTTAAGTTTTCCTTGGAAAACATGGGGAGGCATTAAAAAATATCTCTCTCTGGAAATCACCCAACCACGCTGACCTGGTGCTGTTTTATTGTTTTTACCTGTGCTCTGATTTAAGCATCCTCTAGTGTCAAATCATCACAAGCTTTATTCAGACCAGTACAAGCAGGTTCCTGTTAAGTCAAGACAGGTAAGTCACGTCTAGGATGTTGTGTTAGAGGGGTTTTAGAAGAAGTTTTTTTTACAACTAGAAACTGTTCTTTGAGCCTCCGTATAGCATATGAAATTTTGTTGGGGCTCAAAATGGCCCAGGAGCCCTGATAATTGGCCAAACACAACCTCATAATAAAGCTTTACATTGTAAAGACTGGTTTAGCCCACCTACTCTGCCAGTGCACAACTATAGAGCTCCGGACGTCACGTGACTCTCAGAGAGTAGACGCCATGTTGGCAGGCAACAAGGGTAAACAAATTGGACGGGATCGGCTTGGATTTTACTTCGTCGGAGTTTACTTCACACTTTAAAACCGAAGAAATCGTTTTATATAGTCAGAAATTAAATAGACTAAACATCTCCGACCCTTACCGTGCCCCTGGGATACTTTTTAAAAACACCAGAATCTGTCGGAGCGGACTTCTTACCAGACCTGGCCAGGGAACACCTTGGGATTGCCCCGGAGGAGCTGGCCCCAGGCCCAAGTGGCTGGGGAGAGGGAAGTCTGGGCATCTCGACTTAGGCTACTGCTCCCGCAACCCGACTCCAGATAAGCGGATGAAAATGGATGGATGGATGGATGGATGGATGGATGGATGGATGGATGGATGGATGGATGGATGGATGGATGGACAAATAACATAGATTTACATGTAAGTAGTTTAAATAGAGTGCTGTGCCGTTTGAAAGTATAAACTGAACGCCAAGAGAAATCACCAGTCTGATTTTTTTCCGTGAATAAAATAAATATGTCAGGCAGGAGCGTCTCAGGATCTATCTGAGATCTGACTCGGTGAGACCGATAATGGCAATCCAAAGTGCTTTTTATGTGTGATCTGACAATTGATCAACCATTGCTTAAAAATGAAATACACCTTAGCCGGTTAATTGCTGTGATCATAAAACATGTAAACGGCAGCACGCAGAAATCATGAGGCAACGTTTTACGTGATGTTTACTTGTTGCTATGAGTAATAAGACAGAAAAAGCCACGCCAAATAAGTTTAGGAAGCCCACTAAGAATCGTAATAAAAGCATTTAAAATAAATACCATACACAGTTGAGGAAACGTTGGTTTAAGTACCTGATATGAAGTGGTCGCTGCATAAGCGAAAACCTTTACTCTCGGGATCCCACAGCTTCATTTTTGCCCGGTCGCTAGTGCGTTTTATTACAATGATCCAACGTTTGTGGCGCTCCTGATCTTGGAGAATCCTGTAGATGGCTCATTCCTTATGTCGTCCACGTCTGTTCTGGCATTCTGGGGCACAACAGGAATCTACCATATTTCCCGTTTGATTGAGTTTTCTGACAATAACAAATAGTCCAGCTGCGGGCTTCTGCCCGCCAATAAAGCGCTGTTTCGATTTGAACTGTTGCATGCCGGGAGAAGTGACGTCAACTCCCAGAGCTCTATTAAATGAGCTGCATGCTAATTGTCCGGTTTGCCAAGTTAGCTCTATGATGCTCTCTGAAGCTAGAAACTCTACAGCTGTGCACATTATCTGGAAAACTCAAAAGGGAAGCAATCATACAGGTTGTTCTGCATTTACCATCACTGTCACCAACATTTGTATTTAGCCTATGTCGAGTGGGTTGGGACATGCTGACTCAGGGTGTGTGTCTAAACATGACGTGTTGTACCAGCTTTTCTCATGATGAACCGTTTCTCTTTTGCCATTGCAACATTACTAATTTACATATGGAAGCAGGTTGGAGACAGCACAGACTTCTTGTTACGGTACCTTTGACAGCCCAAGTTGCTCTTATTCAACAACAAAGTAAATGTGTTTTTGAATCCTAGGACTGCTTTAGAGCTGCTACAGTGAATCTACAAAACTATTTCAGTTTTGATTGCAAACAGAACACTGACCCCTCCCTAGGGCATCTTACCTGGATCTGCATCCACTGGAACTGGAAACCCGCATGGCCAGAGGAAACAAGAGAGCACTAAACACCAGTTGCTGTTTTCTAGGTCCAGATACATTTTGTTGTCCGTGACTTCAAATCAGACACGGACTGGCAATCTGTGAATTCTTGAGAGTCCCAGACCGGCCAGTGATCTTCGGCCTTTTGTTTATGTTGAACCAAGTCAGGTCAAGCCACACTGACCCTTTTAACATTTCTGCAATTTTTACTTAAAGGTGTGGTTGACTGAAAATGTATTGATGAATTATAATTTCTGATTATAATCAGTTACTCTGAGTTTTTCATGCAGGCTGAACATGAAAGCAGTCTCCTACACCTATTTCCTGTATTAGCTTCTGATAGAAAATAGATGATGAAATGCTAAGATTTGAAAATCCTCACATATCTATGTGACTTTGCATTCATGGCCTTGCCCATCTTGGCTTACCCCCACCCACAGGCAAGCTTTCTTTATTTTCCTTGCAGCAAGGAGAGAAAGCAGAGAGTGTGTTGGTAATAGTGACTTTGCAAGATGGCTGAACGTGTTCTGTTAATCAATCAGAAGTGAGGTGTGTGCATACCATTAATAATGATGAGCAAATCCTGCTGTTATGAGTCCACTTCTGCACTAGCAAACTTCTGCATCTCAGAACAGAAGCATCATAGCTTTTTTATTTAATGACTCATAATGTTGATTTACACTAAAGAACACTGCAAATGTATTGAATAAACAAGTAAACCACACCTTTAATAATGAATAAACTTGTATTATTTGTTTCCATTTTATGTTTTGGATGAATCCTCAGGTCCAAATCACCAGAACAATTTAAACTGATGCTTCTTTTAGTGCCTTTTAAAAATCCATCCAGACTTTTTTGTTCAAACTCTGAGCAAAACAAACGTAAAAGGTTGGCTCTGGGGGATACTGATCCAGGGTCGCTAAAAAGCTTCCATCTCTGCTCATGACGTCAAAACAAATCTCTCTAAACATTTTCCATAATCAAGTACATGCCTGTAACTGGAAATGAAATGGCGTTCTGCAAGGACTGCAGAGAGAAGAGGGAGGAGAGATGAGCATTTTGACGGAGAGCAGAGAAAGATTATTTTTGATGTAAATATAAATAGAGTTTACTGATCTTATCAGTTGTTGTGAATGGCTCTCTGAGTGGTTTTTGATTCAGTTAACTGATCTAAAGATGTGGAACTAGTATGAAATATTCCTTATGAGTGCAATTGGAAGTTTTACTGGTAAACAAAGTCGAGTTTTCTCAGACAACTGCGCAGAGTTAACACACACACACACACACACACACACACACACACGGGCTGCATAATGGTGCAGTTGTTAGCACTGTTGCCTTGCAGCAAGAAGGTTACAGGTTCAAAACCTGTCTGCTGTCTTTCTCCCCATGCATGCGTGGTTTTCTCTGGTTTACTCACACATCACAAGATGCCCTGTAGATTAACAATTGTATGTTGCTTTGGATAAAAGTGTCTGCCAAATAACACACACATATATTATTATTGTTTATTCAGCTATAGAACAAAAAGCTTTGGGCAGGTTGCTAAACTGTTTGTTTCAGCTCCTGGAGCTCTGCCACCTTCAGTAATGGGTTCAAAATTAAGCTTATTGATTTTCAAAAAGTCTGTATTTAGAGTGAATAATTTATAGAAGTGCAACAGCAGAGGAACCATTGGGACCCTGTAGAGAGCCTGTCCTCACCGAACCTCCTCTCCCTCTGAGTTCAAAGGAGCAAATTAGTTAGTGTCTTCCATTAAGGCCCTGTCCACACGTAGCCGGGGATCTGCCAAAACGTAGATATTTTTCTACGTTTTGGCCTGTCATCCACACAAAAACTGAGTTTTTTCACACGAAAACGGATCTTTTTAAAAACTCCGGCCAAAGTGAAGATCTGCGTTTTCTCCGTTTTGGGTGTCTGCGTGTGGACAGACAGAACCAGAGTTTTAAGGTGCGCAACGTCACTTTCCGCGACAAAAAAATGCTGACATCACGTGTGCGACCTGTGTTTACACTAGCCGACAGCATGGGTGCCCTCAGAGCTGCGCTCGCTTTATCAATTGTCCAAGCGCTTTTTGTTTGTTTGTTTTTGCAAGCGGAATTACTGCTCCTTGCAGAAGACCACAGACGAAGGACGAGGTTAAGAACGGGGGAAGTACTGCCGCCTACAGGTCTGGCATGTCCTTAACAACGTATTTATCCGGGTACGTGTGGACAGAGTTTTTTTTTAAACGAGGTGGTGTGGATGCAAGTTTTTGGAGGGGCGGATATTCGTTTAAAAAAACGGCTACGTGTGGACTAGGCCTGAGAGGCCTGGGGTCTCATTTATCAAACATTGAGTAGAATCCTTACTAAAACCACTTAAGCTCAGCAAAAAAAACTTATGTCACACAGTGGAATGTGTGTTTTTTCTGTTGCTTTAAATTCTTTTAATAATTGTTTGAATTTCTTAACAGTTTTGTGTTATTGCAGGATTTTGTTGTTTGTTGTTGGTTTTATGTGCATGTTTAGTTCAGATTGTTTCGCCACTGTTGACATGACAGTCACCTGAAGAGGTGGGCGTGACCGTGAGAGCACACCAGGTGTGCATAGTTAGCAGGCTGATAAAAGGAAGAAGCTGCAGAACTGCAGGGAAGAAAAAAGAGACAAAAGAAACAAGAAGGCAGAGGGACTGCACTAATATAAGAGGACGTAGCACAGAATGGGTTGGATCGCGGGAGGAGCAGTTCATCCCTGGCGTGCAGCGACAACGAGCGGGAGCCACGCCTTTGAATGACAGCAAGGCAGAGGTTGGACCTCTGCCTGCATCCGTGAGTAGATTGCTTCCACTGTTGTATGCTGGGTGATGTTCCACATGGGCCAATCCTACGGGAGGAGAAAGAGATTCCACTGCTTCACAGAAAAAGGTTCTGCCCCAGTGTTTTGTCCTTGTCAGGGAGGAGTGGCGAGAGCCCCCTGGAGATCACGCCTGAGATGATCGCCGGATGAAAGCGAGACCAGAGACTGCTGGAGTCGGACACCGAAGCTGGGAGGTCACCTTTCCCATCCTGGAAATGCCCTCCGCGCGACTTTGTGGGTCTGGGAGGAGCCCAAGTATCTTTGGGGGTCTTCTTGAAGAACGTGTTTTAATTGCTTTTATGGACTCGAACTGTTTTTAGGTTTTATATACTTTTAGACTGGGGCTTTATTTAGTTAATAAGAGGTCGCAGACAAACTTCTGCTCTCTGGTGTCTCTGTCCCTCTGATTTTTCACCCTCGCTCTCCACCTGTGTCGGTGCGAATCCCTGGTGTGACACCTGAGCTCTACAGCTCCAGCGTTGCCTAGGTTACACTAGCGTTGCTGAAGCTGTCAATGTTGTGAATTCTTCAGAGAGATCTGTGGTGGATGTAAAAAAAAAAAAAATAGTCCAATCAGGATTCGATCCCCAGACTCCCAGGTGAAAGTCACACATGCTAACCAGTCAGCCAAACTGAGATCTCCATTGTCCATATGACAGGACACATGATCAATCAGGTCACAGTGACAGGACACACTGTCACAGACGCACGACATTCTGTCTCAGTCTGTCCCCCTGCTGATATTCTGCATTCCGTATTTTGTGCTTCAGGCTGGCTGTGTGTGTGTAGACGCGCACATGTGTGCGTGTGGGGGTCTTGTTCTGTGTGAAAACAAAGCAGTACAAGTGATAATGCTGTAGGATTTCATTATTTTATCCTCAGCAGCAGCGCTGCAGGTGCTCTCCATGTCCTAAATGTGCGTAAGCCAGGTCCTTAGTCAACTTAAAGTTGCGCACATTTTTCCGCTAAGTTTTCTTTCATAAATCCCAAAGTTTGCGTGGCTTACGCAGTTTTCCGACCCCGTATTGTGCGTAAGCAAGCTTGATAAATGAGGCCCCAGGTCTCTAATGAGGTCCAGAAAACGTAGTGCTGATTTTTCTCACCCTTTCATTTATCTCCTGTTGCTTCCCTTCTCTCAGCGCAGACCAACTTTAGTGACTTTTTTAACTTTAGAAGTTTTGAAACTGAGTTCATCAACAAAAGAAAAAAATCCAAACAATTCTGGAAACTTTGAGAATATTTTATTTTTATTTGTTAGAAGTGACATTTTGTCTCTGAAATATTGAAAAGAATAGAAGCACAGTTTTGCTACTGGTCTGATCATTATCAGTCATACATCTGAACATGTACATTAAGAAAGGCTTATGCAGACGTGTGACTTGGTTGAACCCTCCCCTGTTTGTTCCCCACTTAAAACTGTCCACTGGAGCAGAAACTCCATAAAAAGATTTTGGAAACAAAAAGCAGCATGTTTGGCTGCGTATCATTACGTAACAACACGAGGAGTGCACTCGTGGAAACGGTAAGCTACAGAGTGCTGCAGCCCTGGTTGTCTTTGATGCACTGGAAGTTCTGGGCTTGCTAAGTGAAAGTAAAGTGATTGGTTTATCAGCAGAAAATGGTGTTGAAGGTGTTGTTGGAGATGAAGCAGTGGAAACAGAGGCTTCTTTCATGTTCTGGTATATACATATATATATATATATATATATATATATATATATATATATAATCACTAGTCATACGACCAGTGAAACATATTTAGCTTCTGATTTCTTTTATGTGCACAGATTGGATATCAGTATTCCCGTGAGTGATAAGTTAATAATAAATTTAGTTTACAAGTATGAAAACTTCCCTTTTTCGGGCAGAGGTGTGGACTCGAGTCACATGACTTGGACTCGAGTCATTATTTTAATAACTTCTGACTTGACGATAAAATCTATAAAGGCTTACGACTTGACTCGGGCTTGAACGCCAATGACTTACGACTTGAATCAGCTTGCATCTGTTGACTTGATGAGAACTTGAGCATATTTGATATTTTAGCACAAAAGTGGCACGACATGGACAAAAATCATAAATAATTCTTCGTTCTGGGTTTGATCTTGTACTGCTAAATGCAGCAGCACTTTGTTTATTATCAGTTTCTTCTTGTTTGAGCAAATAAATGAAGCTTTAAGAAGCTTTATTTTTGGAATTTATTTATTATCGTCGTCATTAAATTGAAGTTGGACAGATGACTTGATTATGACTTGAAAATTCAAGGTTAAGGACTTGGACTTGACTTGGACTTCCACATCATTGACTTTGGACTCGACTTGGACTTGGTTGTCTTTGACTTGGACTTGACTTGAGACTTGACTGCAAAGACTTGTGACTTACTTGTGACTTGCAAAGCAGTAACTTGGTCACACCTCTGCTTTTTGGCAATAAATCTTATATTGTAAATGTACCAAAGTGTACATTATTTTGCAGGTCATTTTGAAACATTTCATGAGGTTTTTCCTACATGGTTTGCTGTGTTGTTGATTCCACGGGTGCATGATCCCTACCTTGTTGTGAAGGTGACTAACCATGCTTTCCAGTGTTGTAAGATTTGTTGTCAAGAAGCATTGTAACAACAAAGAAAAATGTTCTTTTCTTTTTGTTTTATTTATCTAGTCTACATCAGATGCAGCAGGCTGTTACTTTCTTACCTCATGCTGCCTCGTCCACTTTGCTTCTTCCAGTATTCATGACTTTTATAAAAGCATTTTCTAGTCTAGTGCTCATGTAATGGTAGCACTCAGACATAGAAAAGTGTAATGAGGAAATGAACTCTGCAGAAACCTGCTAGTATACAGTAAACATTACAGTCTGTGAGGAATACTTATTAAATGGTCTGAAATCATTTTTATAATGAAGAGTTAAACAAGAATTTAAAAATGTCATAAAAAGGTGAATATTTGGAAATGACTATAATCTTTGTGTCCCCACCAAGCCAAGTCTTTGTGTCCCCGCCAAGCCAAGTCTTCCGTGTCTGTTCCAAGCCAAGTGTTCCCAGTCCTGTTCCGTGTCGAGTCAAGTGTTCCCAGTCTCCTGTGTTGTGTGGCCTTGTAGGCGTCTGGTATCCGCCCCTTGGGGGGGGGAGGGGGTGCTGTCACGGTCTGCCCCTGCCCTCCTGACTGTCTCTCTCCTACCCTGATTAGTGGTATATTGGTTTCACCTGCCCTTGTTAACATGCCCATGTGTTCCTGATTTTCCCCAGTGTATTTATACCTCCCGTCTCGTATGTCCTGTGTTTGATCATTGTTGATTGTATGTGCATGCCTCGTTTTGTCCTGTCGCTCCCGTTGCTATTAAATCTATTTTTATTTCATCCGTGCCTGCTCTTCTGCCTCCTGGAACCCTCCACCACACTTGGTCCCCCATCTCCACCCTCACATCATGACACTACAATGAAAGTAAGGGTTACTTGTCTAACTATCAAAGTGGTTTTAGAAGAGGAAGGAATACAATGATCCTGTTTTGTGTTTGAAACATGTTAGGAGGGCACAAATAAACAAAGAGAGTGTAGTTGCTGTCTTTTTTGATATTGAAAAAGCTTTTGATACGATGTGGAGAGAAGGCCTTTTAATTCAGATCAAACAAATGGGTATTGATGGGCGTATGTTTAAGTGGATCAAGAGCTTTTTAATGGGACGACAAATTCAAGTGAGAATTGGGAAGATTTTGTCTGAAAAGTTTCCTGTGGAAAATGGTACACCACAAGGTAGTATCGTGAGCCCATTATTATTTTCTATAATGATAAATGATATTTTTAATGGTATAAGTGATGGGTTTTCACTTTTTGCAGATGATGGGGCAGTATGGTATAGAGGGAAAAACTTAGAGTTTATTGTAAAGAAACTTCAAGAAGCAATAGACGAGGTGGTGGAATGGTCATACAGATGGGGTTTTAAATTCTCGGTGGATAAAACAAAGACGATGTTCTTTACAAGGAAAAAAGTAAGAGAGGATCTTAAACTTGAATTATATAGTCAAGAGTTAGAAAGGGTACGTAAATTTAAATTCTTGGGTGTATGATTTGATGAAAGGTTGACTTGGGGTGTACATATTCAGAGTATAATGGATAAGTGTAAGAAGGTTCTAAATATAATGAGGTGTTTAGTTGGGTGTGAATGGGGTGCGGACAGGAAGTCTATGAAGGCCATATATGTTGGATTGATCAGATCAGTATTAGATTATGGGTGTGTAGCATATACTTCAGCAGCAAAAACTACTCTTTTAAAATTAAATTCTATCCAGAATCAGGCACTGAGACTCTGTACAGGAGCATTTAGAACAACCTCAATAGCAGCTTTACAGGTTGAGATGGGTGAGATGCCAATAGAAATCAGAAGGGAACAAATGGCTTTAAATTATTGGGCAAATCTTCAGGGTCAGAAGGACGATCGTCCAACACAAGACATACTGAAACCTTGCTGGGAGAAAGAAAAGAAGGATACGAAAAGTTTTGGATGGTTGATGATCAAAAATCCAGTAGAACTTAAATTAGATCTGTTTAAAATCAGTCGAAGAGTTCCATTGCCTGCTATTCCGCCATGGATTCTTCCTGAGGCGTCTGTTGATTTATCATTGTTAGAGAGGAAGATTAAGGATAAGTCATTCATGCTAAACTCACATACGGCACAGGGTTATATCGAAGATACAGGTGTTTGGGAGAATTTGATGTATGTGTGTGTGTGTGTGTGTGTGTGTGTGTGTGTGTGTGTGTGTGTGTGTGTGTGTGTGTGTGTGTGTGTGTGTTTGAGAGCTATTCCAGACCACACTCCACACTAGTTGGTGGCGGTAATGCACCATTCGTTGTGTGCCAACTGCCATTTAAACCCCAGAAGAAGAAGAAGAAGAAGAAGTGTCTTGTCGGTCCATTGTTGTTGTCAGCGTGGTTTTTGGTGCTCTGTGTGAGCTTTGTGTCTCGTCCCCAGTTTGTGCTCTAAGTGAGCTTTTGTTCTCCTGATTCAAGGTTGTTTGGCTCCCTGCTTTGGATTTATTTTTGTTCATCCTTCAAAATAAAGGATTTTTCTTTATATCATCTACTGCCTCGTGTCATCCTGGGGTATCTGCATTTTGGGTCCTAACCATCTACTCATCCCGTGACACACAGAACTTTGAGGGACACCATGGTTGAGGGAAATGGTGGAGGACCTAAACTTGGAGATGGCCACAGAAAAGGAGCACTCAGAAAGATAAGAGGAGAACCATTCCAGAGTAGATCCTGATAGGCCTACCCAGTCTCTCAGCCTCTCCAGTAGAAGGTGATGGTCAACAGTGTCCAAGGCTGCAGTCAGGTCCAGCAGGACCAGAACAGAACGGTCCCCCGCATCTCTGTGAGTCAGAAGGTCATTAGAGACCCTAAGAAGAGCTGTTTCAGTAGAATGAGCTCTACAAAAACCTGACTGGAAGCAATCATAGATGTTATGTTCATCAAGAGCTGCTGTGAGTTGTTTAGCCACAACCTTTTCCAAGATCTTGGAGATGAACGGAAGTTTAGAGATGGGTCTGCAGCTGCTATGGAGAGAGGGGTCGAGACTCGGTTTTTTAAGAAGCAGGTGGATTACAGCATTCTTAAAGTAAGCAGGGACTTGACCAGAGACCAGAGACGCATTAATTATGGAGAGCACGCTGGGACCAATGGACTGAAAAGCGTTTTTAAACAAAGATGAGGGTAAGATGTTGAGGGGGCATGCAGAGGTCTACATAGAGTTAACTAGTTTGGTTAACTCAGGCAAAGAAATAGGAGCAAAGCTATCTAGGATGATGGGCCTGGTTGGAGCCGGGAGAGGCAGCGATAAGGCTGAAGGAGAGATGCTAGATCTAACCTTATTGACTTTGTCCACAAAGAAAGACAGAAAGTTCTCACAGTCTGTAACAGAGTGGATGGAGGCTGTAGGAGAGGCAGGAGAGACGATGCTGCTGATGGTGTTAAACAGCACCTTGGGGTTCCCTTTGCTCTGGGACACCAGGTTGGAAAAATAGGAAACCCTAGCATCTCTGACTGCAGAGTTAAAGGATTTCAGAAGATCCTTTAGGTGCAGCAGATGGACGTGGAGATGGGTTTTCTTCCACAAGCGCTCAATTTTTCTGCATTGGCGCTTCAGGCTGTGAAGGCTGTTATTAAACCAGGGAGTAGGGTTCACTGCAGGAACTGATCTGGTTCTGACAGGACAGATATTGTCCAGAATGGAGAGGCAGTGCTTGTTAAACTGAAAAGGTAAGGAGTCTGGATCGTTATCAGAAGAACAGGGTGGATGAAAAGCATCAGAAAACTTTCTAGCTGTGCTCTCATTAAGAAAATGAGAACTAACCAGACGGCGAGCAGGAGGTGGGGACGCAGAAACTGACAAGTTAAAGAAAATGCAGTGGTGATCTGAAATATAAACGTCCTCAGGACAAACACTGTCAGCATTTAGACTCAGGGTAAAAACAAGGTCTAGAGTGTGCCCCCTGGTGTGTTTGGGGCCAGAAACATGCTGGGTAAAGCTGAAGGAGTCCATGAGGCTGGAGAAATTCATGGCAAAGTGATCAGAGGGATCATCAACGTGGTTGTTAAAATCACCAACAATCACCAGTCTGGACAGCTTCTCAGTGGAGGATATAAAGTCACTAAACTCCTGAAGGAAAGAACCGTTTGGACCAGGTGGGCGATAGACCACAACACAGTAAAATGAGTCCTTACGCCCGACTTTAATCAGCTGCAGTTCAAAGGAAGCAAAGAGACCAGAGGTTGTAGAGCTACATGGAAGACGGTCTCTGAAATCAACAGCTAGGCCTCCACCACGACCAGAACCCCGGGGCTGGCTAAGAAAAGAATAACCACTTGGGCAGAGTTCAATCAGACCAGAATAATCAGATGTTTGCTGCCAAACTTCTGTCAGAAACAGAAAATCCAGGTTTTTTGAGAGAATGAAATCTTTGAGCAGGAAGGACTTATTGTTAACAGAGCAGGTATTTAACAGAGCCATGCTGAGTGAGGTGGAGGAATCAGAAACTACAGAAACAGCTGGAGTTAGTGGACGTAAATTATCGGGGTTAGATCCACGGTGTTTGTAAAAACCACTTATGGAGGGAACAGGAGGAGAAAACCGAACTTAAAAAACTTGGACGGAGAAACCGCGCCGCAACGCGGCCTGGCGGGAATGCGGAAGTAGCGCTCAAGTCGCCAAACAAAGGACAAGAAGCTAGAAGATCACGCCGATGTTTACTAGATAAACCACGCTTTAAAAAAAGTCTTATTCTCACCTGGATTCCTGCTTGTTTACCTCTTTTCATCTGACGTTTTCCCGGGAAAGGATAAACATCGCTGGAGGCGCCCTGGTTGGAATTGTCGTTTGGCTCCGGGCCAGTGCGCTACTCAGATAAACAAACAGGGAGGTATGTCCTCGGTGCATCTTGGGCGATTGTGAACGAACGGAAGGACAAGAGTCTGGCGATCATAGGAGATGGCAGCAGGGACACTACCGAAGAGGATCGCAGACAGGAGCAAGGTGGAAAAGGGGAGGTTAGTGGAGAAAAGTTTGAAAAAGTGGCTGGTGACTGCGGCTAAGCCAAGCACAGGCGCCATCTTGTTACCGACCGGAGAGTATTATGCTCCCTACATGGCAACAAACATGGAGTTTTCTAGTTTTAAGTTAAAACCTGTTTTAATGGATTGATCAAATGTAAAACATTCAGCCTGCAGGGACTCTCCACTGTAATGGAATTCAGCCAAAGCTTTGGTTTAGGTTAGGTTGCTGAAGTTGGCGTTTTTATTTGACTGTTTATTATAGTTAGCTGGAAGAGTATTTAACGTGGGTGGGTGGCCAACCTCCTTAACCAGAAACTTAGACACAGATCAATACAGAAGCCAACGTATAGTGAGGGTAGTAGAAATTTACACTTCAACTCAGCTTGACAGGGAGGCATTCTGTCTTTCACCCTGCAGGTCTGTCGATATTTGCTTGAACGTGCTATCAACACTTATTTTTATCACTCTGTTGATTTGCTATCCCCCAGGGACCATCATAAAACACTTACAGCTGATTGGTGATTTATCGTGCCTCTTACAGCGGATCACTACCAGTGAAATAAAAAGCCTGCACACATTTGTTCAGACGGAAATGAGACTGTGTTTATAATCCAGACAATTTATGACTCCAGACTGTGTAGTTGCAGCTAAGTAGTTGTCAGCATTAAAAAGACCACAGTGATATACGACAGCAGGGTCCTAGAGACAGTAAGGCTGCAGGAAACGGTGAGAGGGGAGGATTAGCAGATGGAAAAGATGACAAAGGAGAAAAGTGTGGAGGTGGTGTTCAGCTGGGAAAATAATGATTAATACAATCATTATGATAAGGAAGGAATGGGATAGCATAACTGTTAAATACGGAATATTTTCGCATGTTTTGCCTATTAGTTTATTTTACTGTGAATAAAAAGAGAAATAGCTGAGTTTCATATAATCCTCATCACACAAAGCTGTAATCTCTGAAACGCTCAATCAGAAGAATGTAATCATTTAAATGACCATGCTGCTGGTGTCATTTTTAACTAAACATCTGTTCACCCTAATTACATTACATCTGGAGTGTTTGTAAAATATTCACCAACTGAAAATCTAACAGCCTCAAAGAGGCCCTCCACTCATGTTTATAATACATTAGCAGTGGTCTCTAGGACGCTTTGTAGGTCATGTTCTGGGCAAGTGCTGGTGCACCTATTTCAGCACAGAGAATTCAGAGGAGAAAGCCACCTCTGCTTGACTAACAACGCAGCTGTAACACTGCCTGTGTTTGCTTTGCAATGTTGATGTTTTATCTCCACAAATAACTCAAGCTTGGAGGAGTTTTGCCATGTGGTGCTAACAATTAGCTTCAACTAGTCGTCCTCTGCTGTTTCCTGGATTCTAAACCAGCAACAACCTTCCATGTCGTGAGCCAAGATGGGTGAATACATGAATGTTAGGTAACAGTGTGACCTAGCTCTAACAGGCTTTTCAAATCTGAGAATTTCATCATCTTTTTTCTATCTGAAGCTAATGCAGGAGATAGGTGTAGGAGACTATTTTAATGTGAGTGATCATTTTTCAAAAATAATAAGTAAAAAAAATTTTTTTTTTTGGTGAAGGGCTTCTTAAATTTAAAGGGAAACTAGGTAGTTTTGGCTTGCTTTCTGCGATAGCAGCTGGGTGGCCTTTCATTACCCTGTAAAGGATCGTTTTAGCACAAACTGGCTCAAGAAAAGGATTTAAAAATCTGAAAACGTTGCAAATGATCCCTTTAAATCCTAATTAATTAGGAATTTACCGATACCACTTTTTCCCAAACCGATACTTGGATCTGAGTACTCGCCGATACCGATACTTCAGCCACACAAAAAAATGCAATGAATTGGAATACAGGTTTTAATTTCTTATCTGCTTTCAACAGGAAAAGACTGTGAGGTAGATAAAAAGAAAAATCTATGAGTAGAAATGATCACAAAACTAAAATATTAGGTGAACAGAAATGACAAGTTACAGTGAAGCCACTTTCGGGCAACTGCATTAGTACTGGTTCCTGGTATCGGTAAACTTTTTGGGATTTTAGTTAATTAGATAATTCTTAACTTTTAGGTGAGATTTTTTTCTCACGTTCCTAGTGGTCCGTTATTTTAGAAGTCGCTGTCATAAGTCACAGCTTGGACCTTCGGCTCTGTCTGAAAAATAATGAAAGGACATGTTATGTTTTCTAACTTATAAAAGATTTTATGGTGTGTTTTCTAGACTTCCCATAGGATTATGTATGAGCTATACATTATCCATAATTAGAATTTCTTCTCTGCAAAACGACTTTAAATTGTGCTTTGTAAAAATGATCAAATACATTTAGAAAACTAAATGAACATTAGTTGAAAACCAGGCATTTTACATTATGCTTTTTTCCCACCATATAATAGACCTTTGTTATTTGGAGCATTTGAGATTTAAGATAGCAGGCCTGATCAGCCATCCAAGTATTTGTAGATAACATTCCTCAGATAGCGGATAAGAAACCCAATAAAAAATTACTCAGAATGTGGGGAGGGGTAATGACAGCATTCTTAGACATGACTGCTGCATTCTTCACTGTGTTGCACAAATATTTTCCTCATCGTGCAAAAAAACTTGTTAATCCGCAGCTGCTGTCCGTCAAGGAGATTCATTTTATTTCCATCCGTCTGCTCCCATTGATCTCTGTTTTTGTTGCACTGTATGAATGTGCTTTAATGAAAGCTTAAGGATCTGCAACATTTTTAAAAATAAGACCGAACTGGTTATGCTCAATGGAGATATTTTACAAGTATGTGGGAGGATTGAAAACACAAACCCACACTAAACTATTTAACTTGCGTGAGCGGTCACATTAGCAAACAGCTGCTACAGTTCACACTGACAACAGCCTCCAGAGGATCGTAAACAAGTTTTAAGAATGAGAATCACAATCAACTTTGTTGCCGTGTAGGTGAGAGACTCGTCTACTAGGAATTTGTTTGGGTGGCAAGGTGCAAACATACATACAAGTCAGGCAGTATAAAGATTAGGATACATCAGAAATAACCAACATAGCAAGAAAAACAATCATGTGGGGTTAAATATTTGTTGCTTTTAAGCTTAATATATTGCCTTTACTTATGACCAATAATATATTACCTTTACTTATGACCAATAATATATTACCTTTACTTATTACCAATAATATATTACCTTTACTTATGACCAATAACATATTACCTTTACTTATGACCAATAAGCTGTGATATTCTATATAAATACAGAATATCAACCTGCTTGGTCTTTGGATGTTTAATCAGAAGATTCTAGGATTGTTTGCTTTTTCAGGGATCAAACACACTTTGTATCAATTCAGACAGAGTCAGGTTTGTAAAAGATAAGAAATGTATTTTCTAAACAAATTAAAAACATGACAAGTTAACCAAGGTGACTGTGATGGATAAATCTAAGAGGATGGGATGTGATGTATGGTGATTTAATGATGTGTGTTTATCAGAACCTTGTATCTAGAAGAACTGAGTTCTGGGTGTGAAAAATAATTTGGTTTGCATTAACCTATGAAGTTGGTTCGTATCAAAACAACATCAGACGCACCCTTTCTTTGGAGACCCTCTTCGCGGATCTGCAGGTCAGGGAGGTCGGATGACCTCTGGGCACAGAGGTTCGGTAGATTAACCGCAGCACCGACACTCCAGTCCAGAGATGTCGCCAGGCACACAGGTTGGAACTAGTTTGCGTCTAGAGCAGCTGTTTCTGAATGGCTGAAGGAACCGTTTTGCTGTGTCAGCTGTAGGCAGCTTTTAGCTTGTCGAAAGCTTGTCAAGAGATGCGGTGTGAGCAGAGTTTCCCTCCGATGGCCAGTCAGAGTTAGCTCAACTAACAGAATGCTGAATCTCACAGAATGCTGGAATGCTGAATCACTCCTCAGTGATTCTGTTTTAATATTGTCATATTATGAGTTACTTGGCCAATCGGGACGTGCCATGTTAAGGGGTGTGGACAAACAAACCCTCAGAACATCTGCCTTCTTTCAGATACAGGATGCTCTGATTTGTGGCGAAGAAAGTATCTATGTGCGGTGACGTTACTTTAACTTATATCTTATGAACATTGTATATGAGTGTAGATAATGATTCACTTGTTAAATCTAAAATTACCGATCATACCATAATAATATTCATTTCAACCACAGTAATTTAAGCACAGATTAATCAAAACATTTCATTCAGCCATATTGTTCATTTCATTTCATGATTAATTAACTCATATGAGCTGAAAACGCTCACTTTATTCAGAGGCATGAGGAATCCTGTAGAAGTAATAAGGGAAGCTTAGGCCTTGAAACGGGAACAGTTTGTCGACAATATGTTATCATGTGTTCAGAGCTGCAGAACCTTCTGGGCTTGTTGGAAGGTAGAAGGTAAAATCCACCTTAGAGAATGGAATTTATGTCTGTAGATGACCAGTGGCATGTAGGTCAATATGTAGGTGAAAACTGACCATTTCTGGACGTTAGAATCATAAGCATAGGATTATAGGCAACTGGTGCAGATCTGTGTGGTTGAAACGGGTATTAGTTGTTCAGAAGTCTAACAGCAGAGGAGAAAAAGCTGTTTTTGTGGCATGATGTTTCTAGTCCTTAAGGACCTGAACCTTCTCCCTGGAGGTAAGGGATCAAACAATCCATGACCAGGGTGCGAGGGGTCAGCAGTTATCTGGCCTGTGCATCTCAGAACCCTGGAGGTATACAGGTCGTGTTTTGATGGGAGGATGCCTCCGATCACCGTTTCTGCTGAACACACGACAAGTTGCAGTCTTTGCTTGTTCCTGGCAGTGGCTCCCACGTACCACACAGTGAAGGAGGAGGTGAGGATTGACTCGGATGGCCGTATAACACTGAACCATCATCATAGTTGGCATGTAGAGTTTCCTTTGCTGGGCTTTCCTGATGAGGGAGCTGATGGACATCTTCCACTTGTGTTCATGGGTGATGGAGGCCCAAAGGCAGCAGGAGTCCATCTAACTGCATTACTTGGTCTCTCTCAGATAAAGAGTTGTTTTTATCTTGTTTTTGTTGACGTTTCGACTAACACTAGTCTTGGAGACTACAGTGTTACTCAAAACATCAACAAAAACAAGCTATAAACAACTCTTTTGCTGTGTTAAAAAAGACCAAGTAATGCAGTTAAATGAAAGACACAGAATGAACGTGCAAAAGATGTTTGAAAAATGAGTCCATGGTTGGGATGGGAGCAGTAGCGGTTTTAGGCACGGGCAGACAGGGCAATTGCCCGGGGCGGCATTTTTTCATGACACAAAAGGGGCGCACAAGCGCTGAGAAAAAAAAAAAAAAAAAGGAAATCTGCGCCGCACCGAGGTTTTCTATTATCTGTCATATGACAGTGTCTGGATTGGAAACAGCAAGTTGGCGCCCCCTGCAGCTGCAGGCGCTCCTGCTGACTGAGAACGTTCACGTGCACCGTGTGTCTATGAAGAACAGGAAGGGGAGGGGTGCGGTGGGGGAATTCACCTCTGCGTCTTTCCCAAATGAAATGAGCGCAAAATGAGCGTGCAGGGGCTGAATCAACTGTATTAACATGGCTAAAGTCAATCACATCTTAACGTTCTTCCATATTTCATTCATAATATCATAAACACAGGCCTATCATTCTTTCAGGTTTCTCTGAATTGTGTGAAATGGCCGAATAAAAAAAGGAAAAACAAAACGATTTTGTGGTCACACCCCCATCAAGGTCAAATAGTTTAGTCCCGACTAAAGGAAACTTACTGAGTCAGGAGCCAAACAGAAGAGATGAACATAAAAAGGCTAAAACCACCAGGTGCCCCATTCAGGGGGAAAAAAAGAAAAAAGAGGAGAAAGATAAAGGTATGTAAGCTCTCATGATGCATGTTGCATGTTTAACGGTTAAATGCGGTCAACTAATTGCTAACAGAGCTAATAGGGCTGAAATATTGAAACAAATATTCAAATGGTTCGAAAAAAGTCCTTGAATCGTTTTTTACTGATTCAAACTAGGATTTGTTAAATGCTCGCTGCAGCCTGTGGCCTGCCTGAACAACAAACACAAGTTGATCATGTTCACATAATAATAAATAAAACAACTCTACAAGCAGAAGAAAACACCACAGTCACCACTAACTATCCTGTTTATTTATTGCAGATGGCTGCACTGATTATTTTTACATGATTTGTTCTGTAAAAGTTGGCATTTTTGGTGGTCTACAGTTTTTTTTATGTCAGTTTAAATTACAATTTCAGAGGCAATTCTAAAATATTATGGATCATGATAAAGATCTATTGGAGATCTACCCCAACTTTTGGACTGCTCTGCCAGTCACTGTGGCTCAAGCTGAGGGGAGCTTTTCAAAACTTGATCAAGTCATACCTGAGGTCACCTATGTTTCAGGGGCGGCTCACTAACCTGGCTCTGATTAGTATCAATCACTCAGTAGGGGGGCAGATTTCATGTGATGACATTATTGATGACGTTGCATCAAGGTTAGGTTTTAATTTTAGTTTGTGTTTTCTGTTCTAAGTGCAATGCTGTAGTGATTATCTTTGGTTTGTTATGTGTGAAATATTTTTGCTATTTAGAATATTTATTATCTATTATGTTCATATATTCTTAATATTTAGTGATTGTTTGTTTTTGTATATTTGATTATATATATTTTGATACAGTATATAATGTATAGTGCTTTACATTCTGACAACTTCATAGTAATTAATGTAAATATGTGCAACTTAAAAAAATGAATGTTCAATAGTCGTTCTAATAAAACATGCCTGTTTGTAGAAAACATGCGTGTGTTCGTGCAGGTGGGGTGGTGTGGTGGTGGTGGTGGTGGTGGGGGGGGGGGGGGTGGCGCTCAAAGGGGGCCTCGCCCGGGGAGTAATTCGATGTAGAACCGCCACTGGATGGGAGTATCTGTCAGGGTTACGGGGGAGCAGTGGAGCAGACATTCTCCTGAAGTCCACAATCATCTCCACTGTCTTCTGCACGTTCCACTCCAGGTTGTTGTTGCAACAGGACGCCAGACGTTCCAGAGCAGCAACAACAACTGAATAAGCAGAAGACAGTGGACATGATTGTGGACTTCAAAAGAATGCAGTTACGATGAAGATAAAGGATGAACGTGTGAATCAGTTTATAAATGTACTCTTTCTATGTCACCTCTTATGAAATGATTACAGAAACAGACAAGAGCATATGTTGTTAAAAGTTAACATCAGATAAAAATGTTCAGGAAACTAGTTGCATAAAATTCATTGTCATTCAATTGAATTTTAGAGACATGTGAGAAAGAAGCGTGTTTCTGAGGGTGACCTAAATAAATCAACTCTATTTTGAACTCAGACTCACACTAACAACATCAGTATGATCTTTAAGGAGTGAGTAAAGGAGGAGGCCCAGGAAACATCCTTGTAGAGAGCCATTGTTGAGCACTTAGCTTTTGGTTGATGATCAGGTCCTTTCAATTTTACCTTACAGAAATGCTTTGCTGCACTCTTTTGATCC
Organism: Nothobranchius furzeri; assembly: GCF_043380555.1. Taxonomy (NCBI): domain Eukaryota; kingdom Metazoa; phylum Chordata; class Actinopteri; order Cyprinodontiformes; family Nothobranchiidae; genus Nothobranchius; species Nothobranchius furzeri. The sequence continues at coordinate 52,270,912 of NC_091743.1, read as the reverse complement.
ATCTTTGTAGTTTCTCATTCAAATGTGTTTTTAATGTTTTAGTTATTTCATGTCATTATTGTCTCTTAGCTTCTTTGTTTCTTAATAGTTGTCTTTTGGCTTTACTGTTTCAGTATTTTAAAATCTATAGTGTCATTCACTTTTGTTTAGTCATATTGGTACTTTTACACCTACTATGTAACTCTCTTAAATCAACTGTTTTTTTTTTGTCTCATTGGTGAATGATGTATTTTCTCTTTCTGGGCACACCTTGGTCAGCTGCCATGCTGTTTTAAAATGTGCTTAATATAATATAATATAACATAATCCATCCATTTAATACCCATACATACTGATAGATGAAATACTTCACTCAGCAAAAACACTTTAAAATCTGAATATTTAAGTCTTGTGCTTCAGTAACTGGTTTCATCTTTCAGTGAATCACTGTGCTCATTGAAATGACTTGCAGCAAATTACTGTTCCGACACTCAACCACACTTTTATTCCCTTGTAAACCACTTAAGCTCCTGCCAAAAACTTGTATATGCTTTCATTTCCACATCCCTCCAAAGGCTGTGCTGTGTTTTGAGCTGGAGGTGGGATCAAGTGGCTCCAGAAGTAATCCTGCCACTTGCTGTCTGCGAAGAAGCGATCCATCAGACACAGGGCAGTCTGACAGGAGCTGCAGGATGTGTGAACTGTGTCAAACTAATGACATATGTGTGTGAGATTCTAATGCAGTGGTCAGTGTGTGTACCTGTATCATCTGTATCTGGAGGGCAAACTGGACATAAAAGACAGAGTTGGGCTCCTTTTTGTTGGAGCTATTCTCTTCACAGCAGCAGAAAACTCAGTGACTCAAAGAAACCTGATGAAGACCACTAGCTCTGTGCTGGAGACCACTGTAGATCCCCCTGGGAGGTAAAGGTACACTACACAAGCTGATTTCTACACAGTCTAACTGAACAACCATGACACTGGAATTGTGCAGCTTTGCTAAAGCAAAGACCGGAACAGGGATTTCTGCAAGCTGCAGTAACTTCTTACCAGCTAAATAGAACAATGGACTCCCTGAGTCACTGCAATGTGTGATGGAATCCACATTGCACAATAAGTCTATTTGACATCTTAGGTGTGTTCTTGCTGTGTCGTTTCTCTAATTCCATGCTGTAGTTATTTTTTTTAAACACAGAGCAATTCTGTTTACCTGTTTTCCCGCTAAGTTTCGTTTGCGGCTGCAAACTTCCTCAGGCTGACGCTGATGGTGGCGTCACGTCCTTCTCCATTTATCGGTGGGCAGCAGAGGACGTTGTCGCCCTCTGCTGTCCGCTCTCCCCTCTCCGACGATGCAGTCCCATGCGCGGTCCAAGGTGTACACTCCATCGTCCCTGTTCATGGTCCCACATCCACGTCTCCTTATCTCAATTGCTTCCTTTATATTTCTGTTGTTCAGTGTTTATGATCCTTGTGTTGTCCCAGTCCATTATATGGTTTTCTCTTATGCAGTGATCTGTTACGGCTGACTTCTTTATTGTGCTTTCTGCTTCTTCTTTTGCTGCTCTTGTGTGTTCAACTTGCCTCTTTCTCGCACTCCTTTCTGTGTTCTATTGTTCGTGTGTTGAGTTGTCGTCCGATTTCTCCTATGTATGTTTTATTGCAGAGTTTACATGGGATTTCGTAAATGACTCCACACTTAAGTCCAGCTGATATTTTGTCTTTTGGGTGAACTAGTCTGTTTCTAACTGTTGTGTATGGTTTTGTTGGTGTTTATGTCTATTTGACATTTGACTGTTTGCACACCTCTAAAAATTCACAGATACTCTAGTTTACTATCAAATAAACATGCAGTTTCTTTTGTCATTTAATGTGAAAAGAATAAATCACCATTTATTTTTCTTAAGTGTGTTTTTTATCTTCCAATTGAAGTTTTTCTGCAGTTTTCATTCCTTCTTTAACAAAGTTCAATGCTTTCATCCAATAGGATAAAACATGTATTAAATAGTTGATATCAAATGGTTGCCACAATTTTTTTTTAAACGTGATGTTTTAACACTAACTCAATCACTTCTGCAACACTTTGATGCAAAAACACTCAGATTCTGTAAAACCAGTTTACCCAGTCATTGTCATGGTCTGGGGAAGGCGCTTAACCCAGGACATGCAGAATCACAACACAACTCACGGGTTTAAACAAAATAAGTTTAGAACGAGAACAAAAGGTGCACTGGAAATTCCAGCGGAGATCAGCAGAACGGAACGCAGCGTCTGAGGGGAAGAGCAGATAAAGGAGTGTCCTGGGAGGTAAGTCTTAACTGAGGAGGTGCAGAGAAAAGACTTACAGGGAATTGGTTAGGTGGAGGTATAGGGAAGGGCAGGTCTAGAGTCGGGGTGTCCAGATGAGTAGGTCCAGGAGGGGGAGCGTCTGTAGAGCAGGTGAGCGGATGGAGGAATGGAGAACACCAGAGAGCTGCGTCCAGAAGGTTTATGTAACGAAGGTGAGTATCCAGGTGAGTAACAGAATCCAGAGCAGTTTCTGCACCAGTGAGGATCCAAATTCCTGAGGCAAACATGAGCATAACAAACTTACAAAAAAAAAAAAAAAAAAATCAATAAATCCCAAAAAACCCAAAGTCACAAAACCACCAGAGCGCTGGAAGGCTGGAAGGCTGGAAGGCTGGAAGGCTGGAAGGCTGGAAGGCTGGAAGGCTGGAAGGCTGGAAGGCTGGAAGGCTGGAAGGCTATCGAGTTGTAGTAATCATCCCGCATCAAGGTGTGTTCTCCCACTCCTTAAGTAGCTGGTACCGCTGATTGTTAATTTGCCACAGCTGGAAGCCTCCCTCTCCTGAAACACAACTCAAAGCTGGAATGTTTGAGAGGAGTACTCACCCCGACTCATGACAGTCATAATTTAAACATGCTGGTTTGCTGCAAATTATCCGATGCAAGATTTGAGACATTCTAGAAACATTTTTATAATGTAGTCAGACAAAAGTCAGAGACTGTCAGTGTTAGTGCACAGCTGTTGGATGCCGGTCATGATGCCTTCACTCTTGCATTTTCAGCTGTTTTTCTATGTCAAAGGGTCTTAATGACAACAGCTGTTATGTTTGGGGTCATTTTCTTTTTACGGAATACATTTGGTGCCAATCAGATGTTGGATAGAATCACATGATATCTGCTTGTTCTCAGTAGTGAGAGCAAAGCTAATCCTGAGTGATTCTCCCCTTTCATTAACAGGAATGCAGCGCTGAACATGTGAGGAACCTTCCACCATGCTTATCTATTTCCTACAGTTATCAGGGTTGTACTAGTCTCCAGTTCCATCCTGTCATTAGTCCAAAAGCACCTGCGATGGGCAGAGCTGAATCCTTATCCTGAATCATTTCCATGATGGAAGTTTCAGAGGTGGGCAGACTTCTCTAGATGTGTCCTGCAGGTTTCTGCCAGTTCTGAGCTGATGGCTCTGCTGCAGTTTTTAAAGAGAAGTAAACGTGACCCGTCTTTCATCTCCTGCACTAAGTGTACGTGACCAGCCACTGCATCTGTGGTCCTGCTTCTTTGAATATCTTCAAACAAGCTTGAAGACGAGTCTCAAAACCTCCCTGATTCTCTCCGAGGAACTAACCTTACTGTTGCAGAGTATCTGTGCTGTGTTTACTCTTGTGGTGTTTGATCTGTGACCTGAAACTGTCTCCTATAACCTCACCTTTGTAGCAGATAGTGCTCCTAACCTAGTTTCTATCAAAATTACATTTATAAATTATAATCCCATAAAAATCCCCAATTTCTGCATTAACATTTTTAAGAATTTGCATTTTTTTTGGACATTTTAAATAATGTGGTGGATTCTGTCATTAGAGATGAGTCCATAAATATTTTGCCACATGAGGTGTATGATGCTGTGCAAAAATGACCTAACAGTAAAGCATGTGGCATGGATTCAGTCACAGCAGAGCATTTGAAATATGCTAGTCCCAGGCTTGCTCCCTTGTCAGCAATCTGTTTTACTGGATTTATGTCTCACGGCATACTTCCTAATACAATGATGACCACATTGCTTGTTCCAGTTATTAAGGAAAAGGCGGGAAAAGTTGGTTGCCTAGACTACTATAGACCCATTGCATTGACTAGTGTTTTATCTAAGGTCATGGAAAGAATCCTCTTGGATAGAGTAAGTGAGTATTTATTTTCCTCTGATAATCAGTTTGGTTTTAAGTCCAAGCATGGTACGGACATGTGTGTCTATGCTCTTAAGGAAATAGTGAATCTATGTAGGTCAAAAAATTCTACTATTCTCATGAGTTTTATTGATGTCTCCAAAGTGTTTGATCGAGTGAATCATAACAAGTTTTTTACTAAATTATAGCTAAGGGGTGTGCCTCGAGGTGTTGTGAGAGTGCTTGCCTATTGGTATGCCCACCAGAAGATGCATGTTAAATGGGGAGGTAGTATTTCTGACCCCTTTAGTGTGTCTAATGGGGTAAGGCAGGGGGGACATTTATCTCATGTTTTGTTCAACTTATATGTTGATGAGTTATCTGGGTGCCTGAGAGCTTGTAACAAAGGCTGTTTGATAAGTGATGTTTTGATTAATCACCTTATGTATGAGGATGACCTCGTAGTTTTTAGTCCAATTAGTGCAGGACTGCAGCAGCTCCTAGATGTTAGTACTGGGTATGGAATGGAATATGATTTAAAATATAACTCGAGCAAAATTGCTGTTCTAATCTACAGAACCTCTCAGGATAAAAGGCTTAATTTTCCTGTGTTTAAGTTGTCCAGCAACAGTCTTGCAGTCTGTGAAAAGATAAAATATTTTGGACACTTTATCACAGCCAATATGAGCGACGCTGCAGGCAGTGCTGCAAGCTATATGTGCAAGCAAACACCATTGCACGGAAATTCAGCTGTTGTTCCACACCTGTTAAAGTGGCATTATTTAAAGCATACTGCACACCACTATATGCTGCACATCTGTAGCCTGGCAAGCCAGACTAAATAAATTAGCCTCCAGCCTCAAATACACACTATCCATGTGGAACCGCCGGATCCACCTGCCTTCTCAGACTTTGCTCCAGTTCAGCTTGCTGACTTGATGAAACTGATTAGCTCCATGAAGCCAGCTGGCTCTTCGGTGGACTGCCTCCCAGCTAAATTGGTACGTGACTCGGTGTCTGCGCTGAGCCCGGCACTCATGAACATTTTTAACATTAGCCTCAGCACTGGAGTGTTCCCTAAGGTTTTTAAAGATGCGGTTGTTCAGCCGATATTGAAAAAACCTGGTTTGGATCCCTCCACTTATGAGAACTTTCGCCCGATATCGAAAGTCCCGTTTCTCTCGAAGGTCCTTGAGAAAATTGTGCATGGCCAGATCTCTGCCCATATGAATAGCAACTCGTTGCTGGATGTATTTCAGTCAGCTTTTAGACCAAACCATAGCACAGAGTCTGCTTTGGTTAGGGTGCTAAATGACATTCTGGTGGCATCTGACTCTGGGTCTAGGGTACTGCTGCTCCAGCTGGACCTTTCAGCGGCTTTTGATACGGTCGATCACCAAATTTTACTGAATCGGCTTGGGTCTTGGGTTGGGGTGACGGGGGTGGCGCTTAAATGGTTCCGCTCCTACCTATCAAACCGTACCATCTCTGTACAGATTGGTGACTGTGCATCCTCCAGTCTTCCACTGCCTTGGGGGGTGCCGCAAGGTTCCGTTCTTGGGCCATTGCTGTTTTCAATCTACCTTCTGCCTCTGGGCAATATCCTGAATCAGCATGGCCTGAGCTACCACATCTACGCAGATGACTGTCAGCTATACGTGGAAATGGACGAGAAAAATGCGGGCTCGAAATTGGCTGCATGTATGGATGACGTGAAGGGCTGGCTGGCATCCAACTTCTTAAAACTGAATGAAAAGAAGTCTGAGTTTATTGTTTTTGACCCCCGCAACCACCATGGCTCTCACCCTGTTTGTGACCTTTTAACCCTTAACCCCAAACAGTGTGTGACGAGTCTCGGGGTCAAGCTGGATGCTGGACTCACAATGGCCCCACAGATAAACTCTGTAGTGAGGTCGTGTTTTTATCAGCTTCGCCGCCTTACTCACCTCAGACGAATCCTGAAACGGAGGCATTTGGAGTCAGTCATTCATGCATTCATTACCTCTCGCCTGGACTATGCAAACGCCCTCCTCGTTGGTGTTCCGGACTCTGCCCTGAATCGGCTGCAGGTTGTTCAGAATGCTGCTGCCAGGTTCTTGACGGGTACACACCGACGTAGCCACATTACACCTGTCCTGGCACATCTTCACTGGCTCCCTGTCATTTTCAGAGTGCAGTTTAAGTTACTGACTTTTGTTTTTAAAGCGCTCAGTGACCTGGCACCTTCCTACCTCTCTGCCCTTCTCACTCCATATGTGCCCACCCGCTCGTTGAGGTCGGCTGACCTATTGCTGCTGCACACGCCGCGGATGAGGCTCAAATCGCGGGGTGAACGAGCATTTGTCCATGCTGCCCCAAAGCTATGGAACTCATTGCCCATTGGAGTTCGGCAGGCTCCATCTCTGGCGGTTTTTAAATCTCGTTTAAAGACCCACTTTTACACTTTGGCTTTTAGACAGTGACTCGTTTTAGTGTTTTATTGTGTCATTGTTTTAATGTGTTCTTATTATTCATGTTTTCTCTGCTTTTAATTGAGATTTTATCCTTAGTTTTAGCTCCTTGTAAAGGGTGTGTTTTGTTTTAGCCTGTGCAGCACTTTGGGCAGCTCCCATGCTGCATTTTAAATGTGCTATATAAATAAACTATGCTATGCTATGCTATGCTATGCTATGCTATTTAGTCTGGCCATGCTCCATTGACGGCTCTCGGTTGTGGGGCGGGTTCTACCGTTGTCTTTCAAATGATCTCCACATTCCACTGGCCAATGAATGTGACATACTCTTGTTTCACTCTGTTGCATCATCCCACCCACCAGGCATATAGAGTGCCCTGATTGGCCCACAAAGCGGATAAAGCTCTGTGATTTGTTCACTAAGCAGATAGAGCACTATGATTGGCCCACCATTATGGACCAATCACAGCTCTTTATGTGTTTGAAACCCCTCTAGAGAGCTGTGATTGGCTAGCCAGAGTCCTGGTAGGAGCTGCTGAGGTTCCAATGGAGCATGCCTAGACCATTCTTTGCAAAGCAAGAATTTGGTCTAGTTCACTAGGCTAGCACATCTGTGGTCATCCTATAAAAAGTCTAGCTTGCACAGGTTACAAGTGGCATACAATGATGCAATGAGAATCCTCAAAATTCCTAGGGGAGGAAGAGCCAGTCAAATGTTCATTTCTGTGAGAGTGTGCACATATAAGGCACTTCTAAGAAATTTAATGTTCAAGTTTATGAGACGGCTGGAAGAATCTTCCAAGAGTATTATAGTTGCACTCTCAAATCCCACAGTGAGCTGCTCTCGTTATATGTCTAGGCTGAGAATGCACTGGTAAAAATGTTTGGGTAGTTTTATCTCAACTAGTTAGTTTTGTTGTCCCTTACTCCCGCTGCAGTTGTATTCTGTGATTTTATATAAGATCTAATTGGTATTAATGTTAATTGGTATCCTTTCTTTCCTTGTGTTTTTTCTTTTATCTGTATGTTTCTTTTAAAATGGACTTTAAGTCTGGCAATAAACATATTATTATAAGATCAATGAGAATTTATAATTGTGATCAAATTCTTACTGTACAGTAATGTAAATATGTCATTGAGAAAGCCCCGAATGAAAGAAATGTCTCTTTTTTTTTCCCCTCGTTAGACCATCCATCAGAACATTAATGCTCCCAGGAGAACTTCGTAAATTGTCAACTCTGCTCAGGAGCTGTGATTAGTTCATCATAACATATTAATAACACGGCTATTTTAAAAGATCAAAGTCACGGTGACGAATATGACTGTCATCTTCATGTGAGTAGGAATGTCCTTAGAAAAGAAAGGCTCCAAAGTGTGTACTTTAATGGCTCTATGGGTGTTTTGTGTTGTTTTATTACTTTTTGTTTTGTTTGTTCTTGAGACCCACATTTTTATTTGGTGTGACTTTATTTATTTTTATCCATTTCAAATATGTCTGATCTTCAAAATGTAATGAATGAACAATACTGACAACTTTCCTTCAATAAATGACTAAAAGTAAAAATCAAACATGAGGTGTCTTTAAAAAATACAACAGGTCTAATTTGAAGAGAATCAACTATGGAGCGAGTGTCCTCTTCTGAAGCGTAAGGGAGTGCTCAACAACACAAGAGTTCAGTCTGGTGAACTAGAGAATAAACTAATGAATAAATATAGTGAATTTCTTGCTCCTGTGGTGAGCTGCTGTCCTGTTCTAAGTCCTATAATGTATTTTATAAAATATGGCGTTCCAGTAGGAGCCATGTTTACGTCTATTGATGTTTGGATAGATGTTCATTATTGTGTCCTCAGCAAATAAATTAACCTGAATCTTTTGAATATGGGAAGAACTCTACCTAGTGGTGTAAACACATTACTACATGCATTACTGATTTATTTACAAAACTGTTCCTAACTGGACATTTGCAGATGTTTTTTTTTCTGTTTTAAAGGATTGAATCTTTTATTTGTCATATAAGGAAAAGCTGAATATTAACTTATGGTTTTTTTCTGACTATAAACAACCAAATACTGATATGACTAACCTGTGCACATCTTGTGACACAAATAAATGCTATTTTTTATTTAAAAACTTAAATATAAAGTACTCATTCACTTAAATCACATCTTTTTGCATTATTCCCTGCTTCTCTGCTCTTTTAGGACACACGGGGAACTTCCAACATGGGACAGAGAATACTCAATCACCTCTTTATTAAAAAAAATACCAATGAGCAACGAATGATACAGCATGAGCTGGGGAGGAAAAATGTGACTAAAAGCATCCTGAGTGAGCTCTTGTTACAAATGCAGCATAAATCCAAACTCCGCTCTGATGGCAGAGGAAAGTTTATTACAACCAATCAGACTATTGCTTCTGCAGACTAACTATAACTGTGGAAATATACAAATATTTGCCAACTCAGGCCCCACAGAGCCTGGTTAGCTAATACTGGATGGACTTATTTTTAAGTTCAGCAGTGTATTTTTCAGCACAGATGCCAAAGTGCACGTCATTTCAAATCAAAGAACAGATCAGGACTAGTGGTATTTCACAAATACTTCACTAATGATGTGAGATTGGCAGTTTTTCTCTCTGCAAGAGTGAAACAGCAGCAAGAACGTTACAGTGGATTTATAACATGGAGTCAAACCAAGAGAAGTTCTATAGGGGGTGTACTAAAGAGCTGCATCACCTTAGTTTTGTTACGTTAAGTTAAACACAAATCCTCCAATTTATCCAGCAACCTCTGACCCTTTTGTCTTTTCTCAGGCTCCGTGCATAATCCCAAACAAAGGGGACGGGGCCTTTTAGGAATAGCCAAACAAGGCTGTCTCACAATTATGGTTTTGTGGGATGGAAATTAGCACCTTTCTAAACATATGGCAACATTGTACGTTCAGTAATGTGTTGTCACAGTCAAATTAAATTATTAATCTGTGCAAAAGGCTGTTGAGAGAAAGTGAAAATAAGAGAAAATGTCCAGTGTAAGAAATAGCCGACAGAAAGTTGATAAATGTGCAAATTTTTATTTTGTTTTTAACCAAGAAAGCTCCACATGAAGGTAAGAAACTGGCTGCTGAAGCGCACTGACAGCGTCTCATAATGGTCATTTCATCTGAATTTGTGTTTTCTTTTTCGGAGTGAAAACTGAGCAAAGTTTCTGATCCACGTTCAGTAAAAAGGATTTTTAATCAAAGCATTTTAACAAAGTCTCGTGATTTTCAGTTTTAATGTTTCACGTAATTAGACGCAGCTTGTTTTTAACCTTAAACTGAACACATTTGACCGAGACGACTTTAGCTAAAACTTCTCAGCATTCAACAAGTTCATTCAACACTAATCAAGAGTTCAAGTCTTACAGTTTAACCTATTAAAACTTTAAAAATCTAACATATACCCGAGAAGACAGTGAGAACAAACAATAATCACAATATTGAGCTTTTTTATTCGGATTATTTCAGGACCGCCTCGCCACATCACCCTGTTGTTTGACATATTCCTGCCTGATCTGATATTGTTGTAAACATCTGATGTTTTTATGTGAAAATACTTTTCTATGATGCAGTTTTTAGGGCCAATACTAATTTCTGATAATCAAAGTCCCATAGTCATCATCACACACTGGTGAAACTACATCTCCACATTTGACCCATCCCTGTGGGGAGCGGTGAGCTGCAGACACAGCCGCACTAGGGAACCATTTGGTGGTTTACCCTCAATCTAACCCCTTAAAGCATTGGGTCCCATTTTTAAAGTATTTGGTACGACCCTACCGCGAATATTTGTACCTTTCAAAAGTGATTTTGTTTTCAATTTGTCTCAAAATACCTTTAATTAGAAAATAACTTGAAAATTATGCTTCTGGAAGTTAATCTGGAGGATTTGTTATTGCCAGTGAAGGCTGAGCGATGGTGAGTTCAGGGACCAGGAAAAGTGTTGGGATTTCTGGATGAATCCCATCAACGGCCAGTTTTTTGGCATGTCTTCTTCCATTTACGTTTTTTTATGCTCTAAGTGTTGTTTACAATTATTAATTGGATAAATAGTTTTAGCCAGATAATTGTAAATTAGCATCAGCCACTGAGAACCCCTCATCTAGAACTAAACAAAGCCCTCTTCATGACATTTATTCACATTTTTCTAAAAGTATTAATCCACCTTAGTACACCCCCAAAGACTTCTCCATCCAAGAACAGCTAGAGGTCAGCCTTGAAAATGCAGCGCAACTGTTACAAACATCACAGACATCGTTCAATTAAGCCAGGCTAAACAGTCCTTCTCTCCTTACAGGGGTGGGTGACGTGGCAGAAACATGTTTACAAATTTGTTTGTCCTTTTAAACGGTTTTTTCACCAACTTGTGCTAACACGTGCTAGTAGCACTAGCATACTGCAACAGCTTGTAGTTAACGTAATCACAGTGTAAATTAGGACTGCACAATACATCGCAAATGTATCGTCATCACGATATCAGCATGCGCAGTATGCATATCACAAAAAATAGGAAAGACCGCAATGTACGGTCAGCTCAAATGTTTTCTACCCATAATGCATTTGTCAAATGGAAGCATGAAGTTTTTGACAAATGAAACAGCTCTTTACCCATTTGGCCAATCAGGTGGGCATTTACAGGTTAGATGCCCGCCTCCTATGCCAACGATGTTTAATTTGGATGGCTAGCAAACACCTGAGTTAGCTTCTTTCTGCTCCTTCTGCTTTTCCCAGGATCCACCGATTGCCTTTTCTTGCTCATTTTCTTTTTCCCTTTCCTCACACATCTTTTGATTCCAATTTTTGCTTTTCCCCTTTTATATATTTTTTAATTTCTTTGTTTGTTTGTTTTTTGTTGTTCTTCAGTTAAGCTTTTTTTTATTGCAAGTCATCATAATATTAATCATTATCGTGCATCGCAAGTTTTCCTAATCTTGTGCAGCTCTACCACCTTTAGCATCACCACTTATTGTACGAGTACTAATTAAAATTGTTAATTCGATCATGAGACCGTTCTATGATCAGAGCAGATCGTCCATTCATTCTAATCCTTCACACGCTTTAATCACAACCCCCTCATCTCCCTGACTGACCAGTCGCTTGTATTCCTTTAGCTTAGCATCCTTCCTGCTGCTTCCAGATGCATGGGTTAACACATGAAGAAAACTAAGGACAACCCCTTAATGTGTTTGTTTACAGGCTTATGTGGAAGACTTTGTGCTACGTATGAGACTACAAAAAAAGCTAAATATGTTTCAAACACTAACTATTCAGATGTGTCTGAGATTTAATACGTGTGACAGATACAAATTTATGCAAATAACATACTAAACCGGCTAATACAAACCTTGTCCAGAGTGAGAACTGTTAGGTTAGATATAAAAAGAAAAGTTCTTTAACAATTGCAGAACTTCTACTTTTGTAAAGTACAAAGAGAATCCTTGTCAGCTGCAGTCGTTTTTGCTTTCAATAAGAAAAGTTTTTCACATCAATATTATTCATACACTGGGCTGTTGAACACATTTTGCATCACTGCCCTGAGAAGTAGGTTCCCTCACGGCTGTGTGTCTGCAGGTGCCTTTTGATTTTGTCGGAGCGACTGAAGCACTTGCCACACACAGGGCAGCTGTACGGCTTCTCTCCTGTGTGGATCCTCATGTGGACTTTCAGATGAGCCATCTGTGTGAATCCCTTTCCACAAATCTGGCAGCGAAAAGGTTTTTCCCCTGTGTGGCTTCGCTGGTGCTCCTGAAGTCTTCCGGAAGAGCTACAGCATTTCCCACAAACCCCGCAGCGGTACGGTTTCTCCCGAGTGTGCACTTGCACGTGAACGTGTAAATGACCGATGTGGCTAAACGCCTCACCACATACTTTACAACAGAAAGATGACATGTGACCCTGTATGGGGGACTTCTGATGGGGGCAGTCCATGGCGTTAGCTCCTTGGTTACGCATGACAGTGACTTGTCCTCTGTTAGACCCAGATACTGCTCCTTTAGCACCAATCATCTGTCCTCCATTTTCCAAACCTATGATATCAATATTGTTCTCGTTGGAACAGTTCGGGTTTACCGGCGCTAGAGGCTGAGCACCACTGCTGGAAGACGTGGAGCCTCTGTGGCTGCCCACACTCTCTCCCTTCACATGCCTGGGGGTGCCTCGAGATCCAGGATCCCTTTCCCTGTTCTCCACACCCTGACTCTGAGAAAGGCTGGATGTGTGGGGGCCGTCCTGGGGGTATTCATTTGAAACGCGTGAAGGAGTGAACATATTCTCTGAGGTACTGCAGGACCCATGGCTTCTGAGCTGATCATCTCCTTGGTTGGTCCGCAGCTCTCTTTTGTCTTTTATCTGTAAGGGAATACGCTCCTCGTGTCCCATACTGGGACTCCACTCACGACGTGGGTGCTCACCCTCCTCCTCATCCAACAGCCCCATGGATGGACGATCTGGCAAGAGACAGACACGTAAGTATTGAGTTTTAGGGGTTCTGACGAATAGAGGCAAACCTCTGAACTAAAGCATCCAACTCAAAAGCAGTAATGTCTACGATATATGCTAGCTCTTTGTTAGCAAAGTTAGCGCAGCGAGGAAGCAACATTACCACCATCTATCATCAGAGTGATAGGTTAACATCATGAGCACTTTTGAAAAGCTAATTCTCTGTTAATGTTGTTAGTGTTGCTTGCTCTCTATGCTGGTAAAAGCTATTGTTTTCAGTCATGTTGTGTCCTAAACAGAAGCTTACTCGTTTTCTTCTAACACGTTAGCAGTGGTCTCCGGTTTAAATGAATGCCTTGTGAGTCTATGGCCGTGTTTGAGATGAGCAAGTTCTGCGCAGATTAGATCACCGGTGATCAGCGCACAGTGCATGCCGGTTAGATTCGTGTCCGACTTGACACCGACTTGCTCTGGCGTCATACCCACGTAGGCAACGATAACCTCGTGAGATCAAGGCGGCCGCAGATTTTGGAGCAAGGTGCTGCAGTTGCTCTCCACCGGCTGAAAAAACTAGGGTATGACGGGAAACACCTGGCTCTCACCTGATCTAAGATCTGATTGGTTCCCATTCTTATCCAAACATCCAGTGGTAGAATGAAAAATGTTAGTTGGTCATAAGTATTCTGTAAATCATGTTACGCTGATGATGACAACTATATAGGCCATAAAGACAAATATGTTTTGTCTTCTTTTGTGACATTTCCTATAAGCACACAAACTCTACAGTTGATAACCTTTACTTATTATTACAGTCATATCTTCATATGTACATTTCCACAATATACAGGTGCTGGCCAGTAAATTAGAATATCATCAAAAGGTTGAAAATATTTCAGTAATTCCATTCAAAACGTGAAACTTGTACATTATATTCATGCAATGCACACAGACCAATGTATTTCCGATGTTTATTACGTTTAATTTTGATATTTATAGGTGACAACCAATGAAAACATCAAATCTGGTATCTCAGAAAATTAGAATATTCTAAAGGCCAATGAAAAAATGTTTGTTTCTCTAATGTTGGCCAACTGAAAAGAATGAACATGAAAAGAATGTGCACGTATAGCACTCAATACTTAGTCGGGGCTCCTTTTGCCTCAATAACTGCAGTAATGCGGCGTGGCATGGACTCGATCAGTCTGTGGCACTGCTCAGGTGTTATGAGAGCCCAGGTTGCTCTGATAGTCGTCTTCAGCTCCTCTGCATTGTTGGGTCTAGCGTATTGCATCCTCCGCTTCACAATACCCCATAGATTTTCTATGGGGTTAAGGTCAGGCGAGTTTGCTGGCCAATCAAGGACAGGGATACCATGGTCCTTGAACCAGGTGCTGGTGGTTTTGGCACTGTGTGCAGGTGCCAAGTCCTGTTGAAAGGTGAAGTCTGCATCCCCATAAAGTTGGTCAGCAGCAGGAAGCATGAAGTGCTCTAAAACTTCCTGGTAGACGGCTGCATTGACCCTGGACCTCAGGAAACAGAGTGGGCCAACACCGGCAGATGACATGGCACCCCACACCATCACTGACGGTGGAAACTTTACACTGGACCTCATGCAACGTGGATTCTGTGCTTCTCCGCTCTTCCTCCAGACTCTGGGTCCTTGATTTCCAAAGGAAATGCAGAACTTGCTTTCATCAGAAAACATAACTTTGGACCACTCAGCATCAGTCCAGTCCTTTTTGTCCTTGGCCCAGGCGAGACGCTTCTTGCGCTGTTTCATGTTCAAGAGTGGCTTGACACATGGAATGCGACACCTGAATCCCATGTCTTTCATGAGTCTCCTCGTGGTGGTTCTTGAAGCGCTGACTCCAGCTGCAGTCCACTCTTTGTGGATCTCCCCCACATTTTTGAATGGGTTTGTCGTCACAATTCTCTGCAGGGTGCGGTTATCCCTAGAGCTTGTACACTTTTTTCTACCACATTTTTTCCGTCCCTTCGCCTGTCTGTTAATGTGCTTGGACACAGAGCTCTGCGAACAGCCAGCTTCTTTAGCAATCACCTTTTGTGTCTTGCCCTCCTTGTGCAAGGTGTCAATGATTGTCTTTTGGACAGCTGTTAAGTCAGAAGTCTTCCCCATGATTGTGGTGCCTTCAAAACAAGACTGAGGGACCTTTTAAAGGCCTTTGCAGGTGTTTTGAGTAAATCAGCTGATTAGAGTGGCAGCAGGTGTCTTCTATATTCAGCCTTTTCAGAATATTCTAATTTTTTGAGATACCAAATTTGGAGTTTTCATTAGTTGTCACTTATGAATATCAAATTTAAATGTAATGAACATTGGAAATACATTGGTCTGTGTGCAATGCATGAATATAATGTACAAGTTTCACGTTTTAAATGGAATTACTGAAATATTTTCAACCTTTTGATGATATTCTAATTTACTGGCCAGCACCTGTATGATATCCACAAGCATGTGAGGATGTGTTTCGGTTGCTAATAGGCACCAGAATTAAAAGTAAAAATTAAACAAGTATGAATGCTAACGTGATATCTTCAGCCATCGTCACCCGCAAGCTACAAGTATGGAAATCTGTCCGACTGACACGCCGGCTTTTAGCCACTCCCACTGCTGCGTCTGTCTGCTCTCGTCTGTTTTCCAGGCGAGGCGCTGCTCATCTCAAACAAGGCCAATTTTTGTGGGAGAAAAGCTCTGGCGCTCTTGTTTCAGGAACTAGGAGGTAGCTGGCAGATGAGAAGTGAACAGAAGCAACAGGATTTGAAGTCTTTCTTCCTGATATTCCAAAATCTCGCCTCTGACTGGCTTGTTTTGCAACACTGTTTTATCTCCAAATAACACAAGCCTGAAGGAGTTCGGCCATGTTGCCAAGATGCTGCTAATGCTAATGGTTAGCTTCTATTAGTCAAGATGTCGAGCAAAGATGGATGAGTTTATGAACGCTAAATTGACTAATCTGAGTGTTTCCCTGTCTAGTTTCTATCATCAGCTAATGCAGCTGCATTGCCAGAGGAGGATTTTCACCATTAGCATGCATGTTAAACTTAATGTGGCCGATTATAGTTTTAAAAGAAGTAAAAAAAAAAAAAAAAACATTCTCTGTGAACTTGGCATTTGATTTTCCTTCAATGTTATGGATGTAGGCAAACACATACACCTCTATTTGATTTTGCCATTTTAGATGTGGCTTGATTTAACCTGTGTACATCATCACAGATCTTTATCCTCAGCAGGTCCTGCAGTGATTGTGTGAACAGAGAACACCAATATTAATGTAACCCGGAAGTGATTTTGCAGGCTAAAAGAGACAGGAAGCCTCAAACAGGGAATCCGTGGCCTATTGCTTATGCACTATGAAAAAGATGGCTTCCCCTCAGCAGCTTGCTGAACAGCAAAAAGAAAAATTTTCACATTTGTAGAAAAACTAAAGGTTACAGACAAATTTACATATAAACTATATTGTATAAAATAATTATAAGTTTTGCATTAACATTTAAACATTTTCTTACAGGTAAAAAATAACATTTTCTTACAGGTAAAAACTGAATGTAGTAGTACCATCCATCTTTTCTGAAAATAACAAGAAGCCTTGTCATCGTTTTGAATTTCTAACAGAAAATTTTGACAAACTGTGTCTGCTTACTGTGAATGTAAGTGGTGATTTTAAACATTTCTGATCATAACGTTTCAGTGACTGAGTTTGCCATTAACAATGTTGGCCAATTGTAATGTGCGTATTTTTAAAGAGGTCCTACACTGAGAAACACTTTATTTTTACTACAGACCACTGCAAATGTATTAAAATGTGAGCGAAGAACCTGCATGATCCGTTATTACAAGAGTGAAGCACTGGCTAGTCAATGGTGCAATCACAACAGGGTGTTGTGCTGAACCAAATCACCCGTTGTGGCACGCACACTGCCCAAATATTTACTAAAATGTCAAAAGTTAGTTGCATCCTGATTTTCGCTACTCTAAAAGATACTTTACCACTCTTAGTATAAAATACTCCTGTTGCTACAACAGATCTAATTCTGAAAGCAGAGGCTCCCATGCCAATCACCAGTGATGTTTGTGTTTAAAAGTATAGTAAGAAACAGCTTTTAATGAAACTGTTTTATTAACGACTGATCTGAGCTTTAAATACACTTTCTACGGGGATGCATTTTTCAGCACAACACCCGGCTGGCTAACGAACAAAGGTCGCTAACCCAAAAGCTGCTAATGTTAGCTAACCTGCTGTGGAAACGGTAAACTTGTATTGAGTTTGGGGCAATAGTAACTAACTAATCTCATACTCCTACAAGTCATTATCTATTATTTAAACAAGTGTTATCGCAGTGATGCTTGGCTCTTATGAAAATCATGGGCTAGGGCTACGCTGTTAGCTTTTCGAAGAGCTAACCTGGCCATATTTCAATTCCGGCGTCTCGGAGCCTACGTCTTAGACGGTCGTTCTCCCGCTCCCTGATCGCTATCTCTTCTCGGTACTCCAAAATTGTGTCCTCCACAGACTTGTAAATCTCCTGTGCAGCAAGCATGAGGCGCTCAGTCAGGAAGACGTTTAAAAACTGCAGCTTGGTCATTTTGGGGGTTGCACGGAGATCGTGCTCATCCAAAAAGGACAAAAAAAGATGCCATGGCCAGTCACGTGACTTGGATTTGGTTCTTTTTTGTCCCGTCTTCAGGTCACGCCCACTTTAGTCACGTCATTCTCCCCCTTAAAGCTGCGCGCGCGCGCACGCACACACACACACACAGTGAAATGAAAACACTACATTGAATCAAGTGCATTACTGAGAAAACTCGCCTCTATGTCATCTGCTGCATCTATTTGATCTCCTGACCTCTTTTGACTCTGCAGTCAAAGATGCCAGGGATGTGTTTCTCTAACTTGGTATCAAAGACACCATCAGCACTAGTCAGTACATCTAAACACCGTCAGAAAAACCAAAGTATTGCCTTAGATCAACTGAAGTCAGATTTTTTTAAATGCATGTAAACATGTTAATCTGGCCAAAGTTGAACTGATTCTAATAGGGCAAGTACCCAGATAATGCAGCTAGAAACCACATTCTTCTGCATGTAAACAGCTCAGCCCAGCTGTGACTGGTAGGGCACTCCAGAAAGTGACAAGATCATGGAAGCGGTCTTCTGATTATGTCATCGCCACCATGGACCATAACTTGCTACTTTATAAGCTGAAAGACTGGCTTGACCTATCGGGAACTGCACTGGGGTGATTTCTTTCTTACTTGCCTTAGTGTTCCTTCTCTGTGGCTGTTTTCAGGTTCCAGTTCTCCTCCGCTCCCTTGCCCATGGTGTCCAGCAAAGCTCTGTATTGGGGCCACTTTTGACCCCAATTTACCTGCTCCATCTCCACAGGGGTGTGTCTACCATATGGTAGAACAGTGGGGCTGCCTCCCTGTAAAATATTGTTAATATTTATCATACCATAAAACTCAGCATTAGTTGTATCATTTCAAATTAACACTTAGAATTTTCAGGCTCTTGTTTGGGCAGCTTAAATGCAGCTTAACAAGAATAAAAATGTAAGTTTCAGATAATTGAAAACACGTGTGACACGGAATTCAGTTTAGCTCCTTACTTCGCTGGTTCCCAAATCTGGAACATATATGACACAATACAAGCTGATGTTTGAATTGTGTTCCTGTTGTTTGGATTTTCAATGGCGTCTTGGACAATTCAAACTTGTATCGTTTTGTTATTTTTCTGGGGAAGCCAAAGAAACTGCCTAAAAAAGCAAAAATATTGATTAAACAGATGAAAAATGCATGGCTTTAGTTTAAATAATTGCCTGGGAAAGTCATCACAAAAATAAATGTGTTTTGTTTAGACTTGCTGTACAGTCTGTCACACTCCAGTCCAGTAGGTGGCGGTAAAGCACCTTTGCGTTGATTCCCAGAAAAAAAGTAGATGAAGAGAAAGAATCCATGGTGGTTAGCCATATTAGCCTTTTGCTGTTTTGGTGTGTTAAATTACAATTTTGAGCCTCTAGGAGACGTTATTAGTAACAAAATAAAATAAAAATAAATAAATAAGAAGACTAACTGCTGCTGAAGAAATGTTTCTACCATGCGGAGGATATTATTCTCTTCCTCAACAACATGGTGTGAGTTAGTTTCAGAATCAGAGATTTTCTACTGCAGTCAACGTGACAATCGGAGCGTAGCAGAAAGACTCCTGCTTTCTGTACCTGCTTCTGTTTATTTGAGAAACGCGCTCGTTTTGCCATCAAATGTTCCTTCTATCATCCCGGTCATCTCTAAGCTGCTTTTTTTCTGCATCTGTTAGCTAAATACGGCTAGTACTATAGACATACATACAACGTGCTACTGCATCAGGACCATCGATCAGCTCTGACTGACCAGTCGTGTTTACTTCAACACATGGATCTGGACATCATTAATACCGGTACTGCCACACTGCTATTACTACTATTGTGTGTGTGTGTGTGTGTGTGTGTGTGTGTGTGTGTGTGTGTGTGTGTGTGTTCTGGTTTCCTCCACTGTACTTCTCTACTTCACTGTACTGATATTTTCTGTAGAAATACGTTAGTGTGCACAAACACAAGAAAATGTTAACCTTGCAGCACCAGGCTAAAGACCAAAGGTGACGACAGATCATTTGCTGCTGTGGCCCCTAGACTCCGGAACTCTCCCCCCCTGAGCCTGAGATCAGAGAACTCAGTGGTCTCCTTTAAAAAGCAGCTGAAAACTCACCTGTTCAGGCTGGCTTTAGCGTGACCTTCATCACCACCCTCTCCTTATTCTGCTCTCCCCACCTATTCTGCCTTTCTCAGGATCCACTGATTTCCTTCATTCCTATTCACTCTCATTCTCTGCATTTTTTATCACAATTGTCTATTTTTGCTTATTTTAAACATATGTTTAATCATTTAAAAAAATCTTTTTTATATTTAAAATTTTTATATTTTTATCTTGAGAGGCGCTATGGAAAAGATTTTCCCTCCCTCCTTCCTTCCCTCCCTCCCCTCATTTCTTCCTTCCCCTCAATTCTTCTAGAAATCATTTCTTCAGTCATTATTGCTGAGTCAGTGTCATGACCATTATTAAAGCCTGCTTTTATATGTTTACTTTTGGTTAAATTGTGTTAACTTCAACAGACCAAAAGTAGGGTAAAGATAATTATGTAGCCAGGCTTTAGTTAGGCCCTTACACAAATAGATTTCAAATCAAGCTTTTACTCTTTGAAAAATTAAAGAAAAACTAAAAGTCAAGAACTTCTTTTCTGCCTGCGGGATGGGTACCGAATTCGGTACATTTTAAGGTACCGACCGAATTCCATAGTACCGACCGAGCACCGATTCACGTCATTTCAAACGGTGCCTCGTTTCGGTACCCATGCTTCATAACGAGAACTTGCCAAGACAGCTGCGCATGCGCAAGAGCATTATGTCGTCGCTCGCTGCGAGCCAGTTGTAAACAGAGCAGCATGGTAGAAAGAATGCACGCTAAAGCTTGGGTCCACTTCACTAAATGTGATGGGTAACTGGGTGATGATGAAACCAGCGGCAACGATCTAAGTTAGACATCCTCATCTGCTCCGGTAGGTAAATAAAATGTTTAAGATAACGTTAGCTTGATATGTTTGCTTCCGTTTCGCTAATGGTGCGTTCGCTTTCTCCTCGGAACTCCGAATTTCCGACTAGAAGAACATGAACGCGCTCTAAAGTTTGGCTTCACTTTACTAAATGCGACAGGTGATTGGGTGAAGATGAAACCAGTGACAACGATCTAAGTGTGCGGCATCATCGTTTAAATCTGCTCCAGCAACTAAATAAACTGTTTAAGATAACGTTAGCTTGATATGTTAGCTTCCATTGCCACCGTTGTTATCAGCTAATGGTGCGTTCGCTTTCTCCTCGGAAATTCTAACTTCCCAATAGGAAAAATCAAATGTAAAAAGACGGCTAAAGGAATGAAGATACACAGTAAATTTAGTTCACAGTAAAGATGTTTGCTTCAGTTTAATTATCAGCTTATAAAACTACAAGGACGATGTTAAAATACAAACAGTTGAATGTTATTTATCGTGATATTTATCAAATATTGTTATATATTGAGAAAAATATATATTTAATTATAAAAGAGAATTAAGATAATAAACACTCAAAAGTTACGAAAATTGGTACCGTTAAGTAACGGTATCGATTCCTAGGTACCGGGAATTAGTACCGAATCGATTCAAATGTCAAAGGTACCCACCCCTACCTGCGATGGTTTACTATGTGTGTTGGGAATGGGAACCTAAATCTCCTCACCTTCCAGTGGCTCGGGGGTCTGCTGAACAACAAAATAAGTGAATAGATAAATAAATAAATAAATAAATGTAAGTAAATGGGGCTGTAGAAGTTATTTTCCTATGCCTTGCCAGGTGTGCCCAACCCTTGTCCCAGAGATGCCCTATCCCCAACATGTTTTAAATGTTTCCCTTCTGATTCAGTGGCTGAGTCATCTGTTCAGCAGCTCATCAGGCTCTGCTGAAGCCTGCTAAGCACAACTAATTCAAATCAGGTGTGTTGAAACAGGGAAACATTTAAAACATGCTGAATAGGGGTCTCCCTGAATTACACGTATGCTGTACTTCAATTTGATTAAAAAATATTTATGCTTTCCACTGTCACGTAATTTGATGCTTGTTAAAATTCGTAAATAAAGACTACAAATCGTTGGTTACGTATTGTAACCCCAGATTCTATGAGTCTAGTCGCAGCCCTTAAGCGAGCTGCTATTGGAAGGGTGATCTCAGCATCAGCCAATCATGAAGAGCTTAAATGTACGCCCACCACGTGGGCACCCCTTGTGGGTTATATAAGTGGAGCGACTCCACTGTTCGCCTCCGATGGCTCTTAGTCCTAACAGAACCAGTGTGGCCAAGTGGCTTAAGGGCTGCGACTAGACTCATAGAATCTGGGGTTACAATACGTAACCAACGTTCTATTTTGTCTAGTCTTAGCCCTTAAGCGAGCTGCTATTGGAATAAAGCACAGCTGGATGGGTTTACGCCACACTGGTTAGCTCAACCAATGGACACACCCAACATGTCTCCTTTTAGTGGGGGTCGCTCAGCCCAGGGCTTAAAAGGCTGAGGCAGCCAGAGAGAAGAGTGGGGCCACCACTAAAAAATATCATCCACAAGAGGATGAAATTCATTCAAGCAGGGCCGATGAGGTGCCATAATGCGTTCACTCAGCCTGCTGAGGTCCAAGCACTGAACGAGTGATGGATCCTGAAGACACATCTCGTAAATAAGAACGAGTAAAGGAACAGGGTGAAGCCCATGAAGCAGCCTGACAAATGACTTCCATTGACCCACCACTGTGGGGCGCCACAGAAGAGGAAATCCCTCTGGCTGAGTGAGCCCTGAGTGTCTCAGGAGGATCCAGCCCCAATGATGTGTAAGCGAGTGAAATGGCGTCACATAGCCAGAGTCAAAGGCGCTGGGCCAACAGCGCTTGCCCAAGGGAAGACTCCCTGTAGTGCACAAACATGATTTGTGAGCGGCGAATCCCTGAAGTGCGTGACACATATCGTGCGAGCGCGCGCACTGGGCAGAGAAGATGGGAAGCCGCCTTCTCCTCAGAATTATGGGGAGGAGGAAAAAGTCCAGCCAATGAAATTGACCTGGATTTGAAGGAAGTATTAATGTTTTTTGGGCACAAAGGCTGGGTTGGGGCATAAAACAGCAGACCCACCATCTTTCCGGATCCTGAGGCATGCGGGAGCCACTGAGAGGGCGGTTTGGTCGCTCACTCTCGTGACTGATGCCAGTGCCAGCAGCAAGGCAGTTGTAAGTGACTAGCCTGGCAAGCCAGACTAAATAAATGTATTATTTAGTCTGGCCACGCTCCATTGACGGCTCTCGGTTGTGGGGCGGGTTCTACTGTTGTCTTTCAAATGATCTCCGCATTCCACTGGACAATGAATGTGACATACTCTTGTTTCATTCTGTTGCATCATCCCACCCACCAGGCATATAGAGTGCCCTGATTGGCCCACAAAGAGGATAAAGCTCTGTGATTTGTTCACTAAGCAGATAGAGCACTATGATTGGCCCACCATTATGGACCAATCACAGCTCTTTATGTGTTTGAAACCCCTCTAGAGAGCTGTGATTGGCTAGCCAGAGTCCTGGTAGGAGCTGCTGAGGTTCCAATGTAGCGTGCCTAGACCATTCTTTGCAAAGCAAGAATTTGGTCTAGTTCACTAGGCTAGTAAGTGACAGGAACTTGAGTGAGACCTGGTCCAAGGGCTCAAATGGGGCTTCAGATAAGCCACGCAAAACCACCGTTAGATCCCACTGGGGAATTAGCGGGCGGGACACAGGTCTGTTCCTTCTGACACCTTTTAGAAAACGTTTTGTGAGGGGATGATTGAAAACAGATCTATCACCAAAACCCTGGTGACAGGATGAGATAGCTGCAGCATATGTTTTAATAGTGCTGAATACGAGGCCCCTGTCCGTCCGTATCTGCAGAAATGATAGGACATCCGCCAGCTGGCAGGAGAGCGCTTGAACATTCCGCTCTGTGCCCCAGTTCTGGAAAGCTGCCCATTTAGCAGCGTAAGATGCAATGGTAGAGGGCGCCCGCACACTCTGAATCGTGATGACCACATCATGCGGCAGCCCAGAAACCCCTAATCGAAACCGCTCATCGGCCAGACCCACAGCCGATGGCTTATTTCCGGAGGATGTCTGATTATCCCATCCGCCCGGGGAGGGGCGTCCTCCCTTCGCGGGAGTCTCCACGGGGAGCCGGACAGTAGCGCTTGCTGGTCCGGAAGCCATGACGCGGACAAGCGTCTGGGAGCCACCAGAATTACCGAGAGCTGTTCTGACCGAACTCGGTCCAGGAGAAGGGGAATCAGAGGGACTGGTGGAAACGCATAAAGGAGCGTTCGAAGCCCGGGCTGGTGTGAGAAGGCGTCCGCTCCGAGCGAGGTTTGGTCCCGGAGACTCAGGGAAAACCACAGGCGACACTGAGCGTTTTCGCGAGCCGTGAACAGATCCACACGGTTCCCCGAACCTTATCCAAATCTGTGATATCAGCGCGGGATGCAGACGCCAGTCGGAGTCGCGGGGACCCCCTCTCGACAGGATGTCTGCCGCTACATTCAGGATCCCCGGAATGTAGGTGGCACAGCAGGTGGACATGTGCCCAACACAGTAAATCTGTGGCTATGCGCAATAGAGGAGGGGATCGAACTCCCCCTTGGCGATTTATGCAGGCTGCCGCCACCTGGTTGTCTGTGTGAACTTCGACATGACGGCCATCGAGAAGGGCAGCGAAGTGCATGAACACATTCCTCATTGTCATAAGCTCCAACACATTTATGTGCTCGTGCGTGTGGGAGGGCCAGCGATCTGCCGCGTAACAAGCACGTGCCCTCCACCCCAGACAGTGACGCATCCGTAAACACAGATACGTGTGACGCAGGACGTCCGATGGGAATCCCGTGTGAGGGGATGCAGGGATTCCCCCAGTGAGCGAGGTCCCCGCCCACTGAGGGGGGAACCCTCAACATACGTCTCTTCTGACGTATCGGGTGTACCCGGAGGCAGATGAACCAACTTTGCAAGGCGCCTCGAGTGCAACAACCCCAGCAGCACCACCGAGTGGGCTGCAGCCATCATGCCCAGAAGTCTCATGACTAACAGGGCTCTCACGATCTCGCGGGGTTGCACGCGGGAGATCACCGTGGTGAGATCTGCCGCTCTCACCGGCGACGAACGTGCTCTCATTAGAGAGGCGTTCAGCTCCCCTCCCGAGAAACATAATCGACTGGGATGGAAGAACAGAGTTCTTCCCCCAGTTTGTAGAAAACCCCAGGGTTGACAGATGCTCTGTTAACCTCCTGGTTTGCACTGACGCCCTGTCCTCGGACCGGGCGCATCGGAGCAGATCGTCCCGGTAAAATAAAACCCTCGTTTCCGCAGTGGCTGCAGCACGGTCTCCGGACATTTGGAGAAAGTGCGCTGGGCTAGCGAGTAGCCGAAAGGGAGGCATTCGTGCGCGCGTTCCGACAGCGGACGTGTGCTCGAGGTCACGTGAGCAACGTCTGAGGATCGGTTTCGCGCCCTTACCGCCGTCGCTCGTACCAGAGAACTGGGAGCGACCCATGGAGGGCTGTGCTCGAAAGAGCAAGTGTGAAACAGCTGGAAGAGGCTGATCCGCACCGCAGAGCGTGGAGTCCATGAAGGACGAGTGGGAGCCGGGCCCGTGCACGGGAACGTCAAAGTGCCAGCGGATGGAGCCGCGCAATGTGCGCGCTTTGCGCGTGGTCGCGACAGCGCCATGACATCCCGTCCCACCCAAAGTTGTGGGGGAAGCGGGATGAGTCGGGCCTGGCCGTAGGCTGGGGGCGGTGCGCAAATGGAGCGCACCCTTACAGCTGCCCGTGTAACATGACCGAGTCCGACTGTGTGAACATGCAGATGTGCTGCAGTGCTTGGTGCGGGGAACATCATGTGTGAGGATTCGGCAGAAGGTTCTGCAGAGGACTGTAGGATTGTGCTCTCGATGTGACGTTTTTTGGGTTTTTATTTCAAAACCAAAATAATTCACAGAATTAACATTGCAGCCATAAGCACACATATTCCCCCCCCCAACGAGTCGTTTTCGTGGTTGTTTTCGGCGAGGTTCCTGTGACTGCCAAGGCTGTGTCTGCTGGCTCGTTCGGAACCGTTGGCCGCCAACTCCCTGGTCCCGCCTCAGCGGGAGGCCGGCTCCGCGGGGCGGGCCGTGCAGCTGGGCGCATGGAGTTTCCGCGCCGTTCGTCCCATCCTCTGGGGGAACGGCCGGAGTGCAGGCTGACCGAGAGTGGAGCAGGTCTCGCACCGTGGCTGAAAGTTCAGCTGCTGAGCCCTCTAGATGATGCTCGTAAGATGGGGACCAAACAGAACGTCAGAGGTGATGTGGCCTTCCAGCATCTCTCTGTGCAGGTGTTCAGGAATGGAGGGCAGGGCCATGAGCCACAAGGCCGCTGGATAAGGGTCTGCCAGGCAGCAATGCGAGCAGAACCGGTGAGTACAGCAGCGCACAGATTGAGGATGGCATCAGCAGTTTTAGTAATGATGGTTTTTGACTCGACAGGAGAGTCAAGCTCCTCCACCATTTTGGAAACGCCAAAGGCGAGAAGGCGATGTTATTTCCTGCAGCGCCGGTCTGGAAGGCGCACTGGTGTGCGCGATCGGCGAGCCGCCTCAGCAGCTGGTCATGCTTAGTGGGAACTGCTCGCGGTCCAGTGAGGTGGTTCTTGACGCCACACTGGAAATTGGCGCCTCGAGCCTGGCAGGCTCGGAGAAGGCGGCGGACCAGCAGCTCATGGCAGCAGGGAAGTGCGGCCAGACGGGGTCTGGACAGCGCGTCTGTGTTGCCCCAAAAATTCCCGCCAATTCATCCGCCTCAGGGGAGCCGGTTCTGGAACGGCTAGCCACCTGCGGGTCGCAGCCGCGGAGATGATGGCGGGCAGCTCCTGGAGCAGTGCTCTAACTGCTGGCAGGGAGGAGCGAGAAACCACTGGGGCAGAAGGACCCGCTGAGCGAGGCTCGTCGACCTCCGTGTTGTACAGGAGGGAATAATGGCTGCGGCAGCCAGCCTCGTCGTGCTCCTCACGAGGCTCGTCGACCTCCGTGTTGTACAGGAGGGAAAAAGGGCTATGGCAGCCAGCCTCGTCGTGCTCCTCACGAGGCTCGTCGACCTCCGTGTTGTACAGGAGGGAATAATGGCTGCGGCAGCCAGCCTCGTCGTGCTCCTCACGAGGCTCGTCGACCTCCGTGTTGTACAGGAGGGAATAATGGCTGCGGCAGCCAGCCTCGTCGTGCTCCTCACGAGGCTCGTCGACCTCCGTGCTGTACAGGAGGGAATAATGGCTGCAGCAGCCAGCCTCGTCGTGCTCCTCACGAGGCTCGTCGACCTCCGTGTTGTACTGGAGGGAAAAGGGGCTATGGCAGCCAGCCTCGTAGTCGACCTCCGTGTTGTACAGGAGGGAAGGGCTATGGAAGCCAGCTTCGTCGTACTCCTCGCTGTCGATGACATCGTCCAATCGGTAGGAGCCAGCCGGCTCCTGGCCGACGTTGAAGAACCGTAACGCCTTGTCCAGCGAGTACGTGCCAGCCACCGGAATTTCCTCGTCGGTGGAGGGGGTGAAGTACTCGACCCGGCGGACCTTTTCAGCCACGGGCAGAGCGGTACAAAACGGGGCACGAGGCCTGGGGGTCAAGGCCAGGCCAGCGTGGTGAGCCCCGAGACAGACCTCACACTTGGCGTGCAGGTCGCCGCTGGAGATGGAGCCCGTCTGGCAGGCCGGGCAGGTCCTGGCGTCGCTGGACATGGTCGGTGAGTAGATTTTTCTTGTATAATTGCTCTTAAAAGAAGCTCTTAAGCTTGGCGTGAAGAGAAAACGGAGGCGAACAGTGGAGTCGCTCCACTTATATAACCCACAAGGGGTGCCCACGTGGTGGGCGTACATTTAAGCTCTTCATGATTGGCTGATGCTGAGATCACCCTTCCAATAGCAGCTCGCTTAAGGGCTAAGACTAGACGAAATAGAACACAAGTCGCGTGTATCTCCCCCAGCTAAGCTACCACTTATGACATGCCCAGCTTCATAGTGGTTTTCTCCACATTTAATCCTTCTTCTTTCGTCCTGGAAAATGGATGTGAAGCTCATTAAACTCACAGCCGTTTTTCTTCTTCGTGCCTGGTTTGATGACATCAATTTGGTGCAACAAGCAGTTGGAGTTCTCCACTTTTTTTTTCACACAAAACATAAAATAACTTTTTCCGCCAGTCAAAAATAAGAGTGTTCTTGGTATTAAAATGTGTCTTTAAAATTCAAGGATATCATATGTGAAATCCATGGAACATGTCAAACAGGGTCAGAAAATAACTTATTGGCCCTTAGGCTTCCATTCTTTTATTTTTATTTATTTTATTTTTTTAATAATGTCTAAAGAAAGTGGCTTATTTTTCAGAACTAATGAGTGACTTCTCCATACTGTCTGCAGTAATATTTCATCATATATGGGCTTAGCATTGTTCTGAAAGGTTTAAAATAGCATGATATAAATCATTTCAAGCTACAGCTGTTATATGTGGGAACATAGTTACAGTGGTCTGTCATTCACTTCATTTGTTACTGTGTTTTCTACAAGATGTTACACAGGTGGTGGTGGTGGTTAAAGAAGAAGCTCCTGAAGGACTGAGTGCTGATGTGGACCAGCAGGACCCAGAACACCTTATAAAGGAGGAAGAGGAGGAACACTGGACCAGTCTTGATAGAGATCAGTTCCATTTGAAGGAGGAGATGGATGCCTCCAGGTTCCCATTCACTGCATTTTCTATAAAGAGTGAGAATAATGAAGAGAAACCTGTGTTCTTACAGCTTCATCAGCAGCAAATAGAAGACAGAGATGTTCCAACCAGCAGCTTAGCCGACCAGATGACAACAGAGACGGGTGGAATAGCAGAAAGTAGCAGGAACCCAGATCTAAGTCCTTATGAACACACATCTGATTCTTCAGAGACTGAAGTTAGTGGAGAGGATGAAGAGGATGAGGATGTGAATCTAGAACCTGAACTGTCAGAGTCTGAGTCTAAAACTGGAGACAGAGACAATGACTGGAATAAGAGTAGGTCTTTTGAGTCAGATGTTGAGACTGAGCAGACAGAGCAAAAACCATTTAGTTGTGATGTCTGTAGGAAAAGATTTGATAAAAAATCTAATTTAAAAACACACACTAGACTTCACACAGGACAGAAACTTTTTGTTTGTGAGCACTGTGGACAAAGATTCAGCCGGAAGGCAAATTTAAACACTCACATGAGTGTCCACACAGGACAGAAGCCTTTTGCGTGTGAGTTCTGTGGACAGAGATTTAGCCGAAAGGCCAATTTAAACACTCACATGAGTGTCCACACAGGTCATAAACCTTTTGCTTGTGAGTTCTGTGGACAAAGGTTTAGCGATAAGACAACTTCAAAGAGGCATATGAGAATCCATACGGGACAGAGGCCTTTTGCTTGTGAACTCTGTGGACAAAGATTTAGCGTTAATTCAACTTTACACCGTCACATGAGAGTTCACACAGGACAGAAGCCTTTTGCCTGTGAGCTGTGTGGACAAGGATTTAGCCAAAAGACACATTTAAACAGACACATGACAGTCCACACAGGACATAAACCTTTTGCTTGTGAGCTCTGTGGACAAAGATTTAGCCAGAAGACAACTTTAAACAATCACGTGAGAGTCCACACAGGACAGAAACCTTTTGCCTGTGAGATCTGTGGACAAAGATTTAGCCAGAAGACAACTTTTAATAGTCACATGAGGGTCCACACAGGACAGAAACCTTTTTCCTGTGAGCTCTGTGGACAACAATTTAGCCGAAAGACATATTTAAATAGGCACATGAGAGTCCACACAGGACACAAAGAACCAATTTAAAGACCAAGTTCACTTGGGTTTTCCATTGCATTTACAGTGGTTTCCAGTATAAATGAATGCCTTGTGAGTCGATCTCTGTAGAAAAAAATCTCTCATGCTCATGTTTCAGGACATGAAACTTAACCGGAGGTGAGGGGAGAAGAAAATGGCAGGATTTGGAGTCCTGCTATTTGGACATCTGTCCTCAGATTGGCTAGCAGCAGTGCAATTCTACCCTGCAAGACATGAGCCCATGAATGAAAATGTACATTGTGATGTAGATCTGCGTGGCTTCTTCAAACTCAAGCGTTTACCCCTCTATTTTCTATTGACGCCTAATGGGCTCGACACACGGGAGGCAGCATCACCTGGGCTGCACATGGGCTGCATGGTGGCGCAGCTGTTAGCACTGTTGCCTTGCAACAAAAAGGTTGCAGGTTTGAATCTCGGCTGCATCTTTTCTACGTGGAGTTGCAACTTCCCTCCATGCATACATGGGTTTCCTCCGGGTACACCGATTTCCCCCACAGATCACAACATGCCCTATAGATCAACAACTGTAAGTCTCTTTGGCTAAAAGTGTCTGCCAAATAAATAAACATCACCTCTCCTCCATTAATTTTTAATGAGCCATGAGCGACTAAGTGATAATCGTGGGTCTCTCTCCTGCTAAGCAACACGTGAATTAATGTGCATGTAAATTTTTGCGCTTGTGCACAGGCAAGCCAGCGACGCAGTCCCAGAAAGTTGAGAAAATTTAAAATTTTCGTCTCTGTCGCTCGGAAAAGGAACAATCAGCGGAGGTTTCATTGACTGTCAAATAAGCAGACAGGATGTTTCTCAGTACATCTCCAATCTAACATGAAGAAAAAGTTAATAATTGCCGTGTCGGGTTTCCCAGAGCTTTACAACATTTCTGCTGAAATGCCAAAACTCCAGAATTATGCTGCCTGTTAAAAAAACATAAGCTTCTCACAAAGATTGTCGGGTACAGATTAGTGTAAAGCCTAATTTATACATTTCCCTTCTGCATTGGGACGGGCGCACGCATGACCCAGCTGTTGAGTCATCCCAGATCAGAGCTGCTTAAAGTATCACCTCAGCCAGATGTTTGTGCCTCCAACACATGAAGCTCTCTGTTTGCTCGTTGTGTTCACAACAAAGTGTCTTTGTGTTATTCTATTCATCTGTTTCATCTTAGTTTGTGTTTCATTTCTACTTGGAGAGGGTGCCACTGTGTCACCTGTGCTCAGATTAAAGCCTATAATTTTACAATTTAGACAAATGAGTTGATTTTAATTTTGCCCTTGCATGAGAAACCAAAAACCCTTTTAAAACACACCGTTAGACTGTCTCTTTTTACCGTTTATGCTGCCGCTGTGATCCAATTTCAATTAGCATAATGTTTCTTTTTGCTGCTCAGCAGATGATCGAGACATTTATCTGCCTTTTAAACATAGGAGAAACACTTCAACTTAAAACAAGTTCATTGCCATTTTTTAGGTTTGAATATGAACTGAAGTGCAGGAAACAGAAAACTGCAACGATAAAACGTTTAAAAAGTTTATTAGTCCAAAGTTCCAGGTGTCCAAATGTCCAGGGTTCTAAATGTCTAGGAGGTGTTCAGGTGTCCAGTGTTCTGGTTGTTCAATGTCCAAGGTGGCCAGCAACCAAAATGTTTAGATGTCCAAGTGTCCAGGGGTCTGAGGGTCCAGGAGTCCAGTGGTCCAGGGATGTGCCTAAAGGGAGGCCAGGGTGAATCCAGAAGAGAGGGACAATGGAGAGGTAGAGGTTCAGACAGGAGTCTGGAATAAAAAAACACAAATAACAGATTGAGTTCAATAACAACAAGGAGAAGATGTCCTGAGCCTTCACTTGGGGCAGCTTCTCAGCTCTGCAAGCATGACTGCAGGACCTGCCCATGGTGAGGTGAGGACATCCTGAAAGGGGCAGCAGAAGAAAGAAACTCCCCCTGGGATTCTGTCTGGTCCAGTTGCTTTAGATGGCTCGGTCCTGCAGAGGCAGCGGTTACAGCAGCAGAATGGACGTCCAACTTCTGCATGGAGCTGACTGACGGTCAGGTAAAGTTTGCTGCGCCGTCGTCTTTGAGCAACAAAAACAAAACAACACAAGAGAAGGCAAGGGGGTCATGGGGTCAGAGGTTAATAAAACACTGAAAAGACAGATTCAACTAGCAGAGAGAACGGTCTGACTGGGAAGGTTTTTGGTTCACATTCAGAAAAATGATGTTTGTAAATAAACATGAGAAACACCTGCTAATGTGTTTAAAAGTCAAGAGACAAATATTAAAACAAATAAGATGTCATATTATTCTCCCTATGGAGTCTGTGATACAATCAGTGGTACGGTGCTGGTCTCAGGTCAGACTGGCCCCCAACAATCCCCCCACCCCAACCCAGGTCTGCATCAAGGTGGAGATCTGTCTCAGTAGGGAGAAGACGTGTGAACACAGGAAGTGACTGAAGTGGAGCTGTGCTATCAGGTTCACTCAGATCACTCCCTCTCACACACACACACTGTTATAGATAATTTTCTGAACAGCCTCTGTTTAGATAAATGGAGTTTACATCCTACAGAACAACCTCAGGGCCCTTAGAGACTGTCTCAGACCACTAGCCCGAGTGTGTGTGTGTCTAATAAGAATGGGGGGGCAGTCCTGATGGGGGAATCCTACTACTTGTAGATAGCAGATTCCCATCCCATCATCAGTCTCCTCCCCAAGGAGGAGGAGGAGGACCAATGAGAAACTACTACTAGTAATAATGACGTGACTTCTGCCCCTAATGTGCTGTTTTATATTATTTAATTTTAAAAAACTTATATTTTTACTTTCTGGTTTATTATGAGATTTCAGCTGTTTGAAAAACCCAAAATCATGATTATGGGGTGAAAACCCCATAATCATGACATCTGGGAGATGCTGGGTTAAAAACACAGAATCATGATTATGGGGATGAATTAGGGGTGAAAACCTCTAAATCATGACATTTGGGTGTCGTTGGGGTGAAAAACTCAAAATGGATGACATTAAAAAAATAATAATTAAAAAATAGTAAATCATGATAATGTTCATGCATATGTACAAAAAAGCCTGTTTAGAGGGCCTACCATTTAATTAACCAACTGAGTATGATCATAATTACTTAATATGCAAATTGAGAGTGGCACAGTGCCAAATGCTCCTCCACCCCCCCCCCCCCCCCCCCCCCCGGCGCATAACAACAGGCAGCCTGTTAGCTGCAGCAACGCATTCTACAGAGAGAGTGACTAGAGGCACACTTGGCCCCGCCCCCTTGTGACGTCATAAAGGCCTATCATATCATCTCCTCTCATTACCTTTAATTTCATTTTAGCTTGACTAGCGATCACAGAGGACCTCTTCTCTTCTCAAGAACGGTCAGGAAAAGAGGCTTTTCAAATACCAGGAAGCATTCAAAGCAACAGCAATACCTTTAAAATGTCTTTGTCAAAAGATAACAAGAGAAAAAATAAATCAATCAATTTAGATTCTAACTATCAATCAATGTGTGAAACAGTACATACTTTGATTGGAGATATAGCCGGAAAGGTAAGTGCAGATATTAATGAACTGAATAAAAAAAGAGCTGAATGGAGGGAAGAAGAAGCATTATGTAGGAAGTTAGGAATACCCTACTCATTTGAAGACGAGCAGAATAATTATTTAAAAAACTTTTTTGCCCAGCACCGAGCCCTTCACATGGACGCTGATGATTCAGAGAGTTCTACAAAACCAGAAGATGAATTAGGCGAAACTTCACATAGAAATGTTTGAACAAATGTTACCAAACTCTGTCAGAACATGGAATTAGGTAAACAGGAGGAAAGATCTACAGATTGTGGAAAATCGAAGTCTTTTGAAGACAATTTGGGGAATTGTTTGAAGAGTGATTCTCTCCAACAGACAGCCATTTGTGGAAGTCTAGAGAGTTGCTTCACACCCTTTCCAGTGTCTGACGAACACAATTTCAACGTTTCAGAGTTTGACAGTGACTATTCAGATACTTCTAGAGAAACAGACTGTGAAACCAATTTTACTTCAGCTTCTAGTGCTTCTGATAAAAGCTTTTTACAGGCATGCAAAGATAAGTTTACTGACGTCATGAAACCTGTCATTGCTACTTACAATTTCTTGAAATCACTTAAAGAGGGAAGGAAGACAGATTCTGATCAGTCTGAACAATCAACCCTGGCCATTGAGGAAATTAATGAAACAAGTGACGTTCTTTCTCTGAGGCAAAATATAGGTTTAAAACTTGTAAACACCAAGAGTACATCCTCCAAATTGTCAAACACGTGCTCACCTCAACCAAGAAGAGACTCAAAAGAATCCCCAACAAAATTTAAAAGACCAGATGTAGAAGATTTTAAGCCTGATGAAACCGTACTTGAAGTCTTTAAAGCAGAAGCCAGGAGGAATTCTGAACAGACTTGTGATAACAGAGAAGTGTATTCACTGGATGAGGAAACTGGCTTTAATGGGGCAAACAAACAAGTCTCTGAATCCGCTAGTAAAAATATACACATTGAAAGTGAGGGGATTTTTGAAAACTTCAAAAGCAAATGCAAAAATAGTTTCTCTAAGTTAAAGATATCTAGTGTGAAGACATACAGCTTTTTGAAATCTCTTAAAAAAGACAAAACAGCTGTGGAAAATGAAGTTTCTTGTTCTGAGGACAGTCTCACAGCAAGTCGATCAACCTTGTCGACGGAGGACATATTTGAAAAAAGCTGCAATCTTCCTTTGGAGCAACTTAACAATTTTGAAAATGTAAATTTGTCTACCAGATGCTCAACTTCAACAAGGAGTGATACAACTGAATCACAAACTAAATCCTTAAGATTCGAAAACGATTCAGGACCTAAGCTTCAGTCTGAAATGCAAACCAACGGCAGCCCTAAGCAGACCAGTGTGAAACAAGTCTCTGCCAGTAAAAATATACACATTGAAAGTGAGGGGACTTTGGAAAACTTCAAAAGCAAATGCAAAAATAGTCTCTCTAAGTTAAAGATATCTAGTGTGAAGACATACAGCTTTTTGAAATCTCTTAAAAAAGACAAAACAGCTGTGGAAAATGAAGTTTCTTGTTCTGAGGACAGTCTCACAGCAAGTCGATCAACCCTGTCGACAGAGGACATATTTGAAAAAAGCTGCAATCTTCCTTTGGAGCAACTTAATGTTTTTAACCTGTTATGGGAATCTGGGGTCATTTTGTAAAGCACTTTGAATAACACTTTGTTTGAAAAGCGCTTTAGAAATAAAATTTGATTGATTGATTGATTGATTGATTGATTGATTGATTGATTGATAGTGAATATGGCATTGAAAAGGGGGCAGTCTCCTGGCAAACAAGTGGAAAATAAACAGCCTAAGACAAAGAAGTCACCAGAAAAGTTAGCTACTAATTAGGAGAAATGGTGGCTTTTGAAGATAAACTTGCAGATGGTGAGGGATTTTTTTAGATAAAAAAATGATTACTAATTGAAATAATGAATTAGGTTATACGCTTTCATTACATTTTTAGTTCATTATTAGTTAGATCAATTATCAGATTTGTTTTTAGATAAATAAAACATTAAGAAATGCACATCTATCAAATCATGTGACACACTTGATCACATCTGGGGAAAAAAACATGAGGGTTTTCTCTGGGAGCTCCAGTTCGCCCTCCATTTTTTTCTTTCTTTTCTTTCAATTTAAACATTTTTTGGGTTTATTCAGTCTTTTTCTGAATCATTCTCAGTCTTGGAAATTTTATGTTTACTTTAGTCAACCATACATTTTGATGCTGTAATGTGGACATATTTTTGGGGGGACATGTCCCCCCCCCCCCACTTTTTCCAAAGTAAATTTTTTTCCCAGCACTTTTTACCATCCAAAAAACAATATTGCACTATATATTTTTATTTTTGTTTTTTTATTTTTTGTGTGTGTCCTGTCCGGCTGTGAAGCAAACAGAATTGATGTCTGAATGCTGGTGACAAGCCTTACAGATTTACTCTCAGGTGGAGCATCAAAGCATCTGCTTTTAATGAGGGGCCACAGATCTGCCCCCTAAAGATGTGCAGGAGACGGAGGGAGCTCCAAGTCCCAGAAATCTAGGAGCTGCCCCAGAGCACAGGAACTCCAGGGAGACTGCGACCAGAAATGCCCCCGCTCCCCTCGAGAGGCGCAGAGGATCGCCCTGGGGGGGCCACAATCAGCGGCCGGCAAAGTCCCAGGAGATATCGGCGGCAAGCCCACAGGCCCGCCCGCAGCCTCCCACCCTCTAGCCGGCCGAGCCCGGGACCCAATCATTGGGTCCCACCCTCCATATTTTAACATGGCAATGTATTATGATCTGCCCTTTTATATATATTTATGTGTAGTCTGGCCACGGCCGATAGACAAGAGCTCAGTAGTGAGGTGAAATCTAGAGCTGTCTTTCAAACTGTCTTTGCATGCTATAGGGAGCCTAAGTCACACCCTCCTCCCCAGAAGAAAAAAAAAATGAAAACAAGTCAATGGGGCTAAAAACTCGATTTTCCACGTCTGGTCGTTATGTGCCATGGATTTCACATATAATATCCGTGAATTTTAAATGCGCATCTTGATACCAAGAACGCACCTCAGGGGGGAAACGTTTTGTGTGAAAATAAGTCCAGGACTACACATGCGCATCACGAAAGTGACGTCATCAAACCAGTCACTGAGAAAAACAGGGACGTTCAGCAAACTTTAAATCTTTCCTTCAGGAGGAAAATAACCACCATAAATCTGGTCATTTGGTAAATAGCAGCTACACTAGAGGGGAAGAGAGTCTGTGGTGACGTCACATATGCAACATGCTATATAATTTGTAGTCATGCTAATTACGAACTTTTATGAGCTGATAAATAGTATGTGACAGGCATGGTAAAAACACCCATCATTAGTTTTCATTTAAATTGCAGTACAACATGTGTGT
This sequence comes from Nothobranchius furzeri, assembly GCF_043380555.1. Taxonomy (NCBI): domain Eukaryota; kingdom Metazoa; phylum Chordata; class Actinopteri; order Cyprinodontiformes; family Nothobranchiidae; genus Nothobranchius; species Nothobranchius furzeri. The sequence goes on along the minus strand of NC_091743.1, from coordinate 52,234,373 downwards.
GAGCCAGGGTCTAAGGCAAAGCAGATTATAACATGGCTCTTTTTCGCCCCATTGACTTGCATTCATTTTTTTCGTTCTTCCGGGGACCCATGAGCCGACCGGAAAGGGAGAAGACTCAGGCTCCCTATAGACCCATTGCAGAGTGATGTCACGTGCCTACACCCACACCGCCACTCACCAGCCCCAGGCTGCAGAGCAAGAAGCCCCCCACCCACACACACACACACACCCACCCCCCGTTGACCACAGTTGTGTTTATCTGTTAGCTGTCAATAAACAACAACATGTGACAGTGTGAGCATCCTGTCACAGTGTCCCGATTGATCATGCGCCCTGGCTACTTGGCCAAGGGGATGTCCCCTTTGGCTGACTGGTTAGAGCGTATGACTCTCACCCGGGAGTCTGGGGATCGAATTCCGCCTGGGCCCTCGTTTCTCCACCTTGCCACACAAAGATAAATATTAGTGAAAAAAAATCTATCAGCGTTGTTAACATATGAAATAGTTATATAGAGCTCCGGACCCCTCGTGACTCTCAGTTAGTAGACGCCATTTTGGCAGGAAAAAAAAGGTAAACAAACACGGATGTAACCATGAACGTGAACGGGATCCACTTGGATTTTACTTCGTCGGAGTTTACTTCACACTTTAAAACCAAAGAAATCGTTTTATATAGTCAGAAATTAAATAGACTAAACATCTCCGACCACCGTGCCCCTGGGATACTTTTTAAAAACGCCAGAAGCTGTCGGAGCGGACTTCTTACTGGACCTGGCCGGGGAACCCCTTGGGATTTACCCGGAGGAGTTGGCTCCGGCAGCTGGGGAGAGGGAAGTCAGGGCCTCTAGACGCTACTACCCCGTAACCCCACTCCGGATAAGCGGATGAAAATGGATGGATGGACAAGTAACAGATTTACACGTAAGTAGTTTAAATAGAGTGCTGTGCTGTTTGAATGTATAAACTGAACGCCAAGAGAAATCACTAGTTTGATTTTTTTTTCCGTGAATAAAATAAATAAGTCAGGCAGGAGCGTCTCAGGATCTGTCTGAGATCTGTCTCGGTGAGACAGATAATAGCAATCCAAAGTGCTTTTTATGTGTGATCTGACAATTGATCAACCATTGCTTAAAAATGAAATACAGCTTAGACGGTTAATTGCTGTGATCATAAAACACGTAAACGGCAGCATGCAGAAATCACGAGGCAACGTTTTATGTGATGTTCACTTGTCGCTATGAGTAATAAGACAGAAAAGCCACGCCTAAATAAGTTTAGGAAGCCCACTAAGAATCGTAATAAAAGCGTTTAAAATAAATACCATACACAATTGAGGAAACGTTGGTTTAAGTACCTGATATGAAGTAGTCACTGCATAAGCGAAAACCTTTACTCTCGGGATCCCACAGTTTCATTTTAGCCCGGTCACTAGCGCGTTTTATTACAATGATCCAACGTTTGCGGCGCTCCGGATCTTGGGAAATCCTGTAGATGGCTCATTCCTTATGTCGTCCGCGTCTGTTCTGCATCCTGGGGCACAACAGGAATCTACCATATTTCCTGTTTGAGTTTTCTAACCATAACAAATAGTCCAGCTGCCGGCTTCTGCCTGCCTAATGGTGCCGTTTCGATTTGAACTGTTGCATGCCGGGAAACGTGACGTCAACTCCCGGAGCTCTATAGTTGCAGGCTGCACAAGTAGACGAAAGGACAGCAAACGTTACATTTTACACATTTCCAGCTGACAAAATATCGTGGTAGAATAAAAAGTAAATAAAATATCTGTGCCACATGTCTAGAGACAAAAATATTATAGTGGCTTATATGCTTTTATTATATTTTTATGGGCAACTGCAGGGATGAGGAGGTGGCTGGAAGAGGACCGAACGAGCGGGGAGAGCTGTGCTGCAGATCAGTCCTCGGGTGCTAATCCTGCCCACAAACTGATAGAACGCTGTGATTGGAGAAAGGCTCCTATGGAGCGTGGCTAGACCAACCTGCAGAGTAAAATCCTTCAGCTTTTGCTAGTCTGTCTAGATTTCTAGGCTAGGGCCATACACATATTGGACACTCTGGTCTACATTCTTTACAAAGGATAAGCAATCAGTTCACCACTGGATAGCAAGTAACAAATCACCTCTTTAGATGCCTGTTCGACAAAACCTCTGACGATATTTTTAGCTGCAAGTACCAGACCTGACTTGCAGAAATCCCCCCAACTAGACGTGTTAGTTTTAGCTGGCAGGGCTTTAGAAAAGGAAGTCTGTGTTCGCTTGTCCTTAGTATTAGCCTTTCTGAGACATTCTGGGATTTTGCACATCTGATCACAGTTTTCACTCAGAGCTACAGATTCACTGAGGGGTAGTTTGCCTGCGGGTGAACTGGCCCTCTCATATTTTATAAGATGTGAAATTTCCAAATCTTTGAGCAATTTTTGTTTGTTGGCATCTTCTAACTCACAGCGAAGGCTTTTAATAATTTCAGCATGTTTGCTGATCTGCTTTTCAGCATAACCTAAATCATTTATGAGGCTTTCAACTCTCTGACTCAAGTTATATTCACTTTCTTTGAAATTTTCATTCACTGTATTTTTTTTCTAAATCTGATCTGAGAAAAACCAGTTCAGCACAGAGTTTCTCCTTTGTCTCTGAGAGCATTCCTCTTCGTCCATTGTCTGTAACTGTTGTCTTAGGAACCTATTTTCATTTTTTAGTTTGTTGAATGTGTTTTCCATTTCCAATAGTACCTCTTCAAGCTCTGCTATGTTTTTCTTTTGCTGTTCTTTAGTCTCATCTAAATAATCTTCACATAAACTGAGTCTTTCTGTTAGTTTGTTAATCTATAGCTTTTGACTGTATATGTGTTGACAGTGGGCCTCGTCTGCTGAAAGTCTTTCAAACTTTTCTTTCCATTTCTGCTCGTTTTCTCAACAGTTTTTAAGTTCTTCCTTCAGCAGTTCGATTTCTGCTGAGCGTGAATGCATGTTAGTTAAACTCTGCTGATGAGAGATGTCTGAATGGTTCTTTCTGTAAGTCTGTGGAGTAGACCCATCGACATTAATATATGGACAATATGTTTCCATAGACTGTGTCCGAATCCAGAGGAAGGATGCTTGTGAGTACGGGTCCTCGCCGGTCTAGCAAGGCCGGGTCCTTGCAAGACCGCTAAAACAGGAAGTCAGCGGCTTTTTTTAATTTTATTTTTTAATTTATTTTTTTATTAAATGCTTATTACAATCTCTCGTGAGACAACAACACATAATGTAAAACATACAAGGCATCTTTAGTAACAAAAGAAAAACAAATAAGAAACTTAAAAAGAGGCACTTATATCACAAAGTAAAAACATTGTTACAAGATTAAACATTTTTCTGCAGCATGACAAATGGCTTTTGCAGTTGCATTTGAATTTTTTATACGAGTCAAAGTGGATAAGAACATATGGAATTCATTTGTGAAACAGTTCATGTTTGGCAGTTGTTTTTTCCATTTGCTTTTGTGAATGTGGTATTTACCCATAATAATAATAATGTTAATTAACAATGAATTATTCCCCTTTAATTTAGAATTGTAAATAAGAATATCTTCATTTGTAAAACGGTCAAGTTCTCTTATTTTATTTCTTAACCAACAATGGACTTCTTCCCAAAACCTCTTACTTATATGACAGCTGAAAAATAAGTGTTCTGTTCCTTCAGGGCTTTCCTGACAGAATTCACAAGGGTCAACTTCAAAACCAAATCTCTTCCTCAGTGTCTCTGCTGATGGATAGTAGTTGTTAAGAATTTTAAATTGCATTTCTTTTACTTTGGGCATTATAGGCCATTTTATAAATTTTAATTGTTTTTCTTCAATTATTGTATTTCCTAGAATTTTTATTTTAATCTTTCTATCATAATCATGATAGATATATTTTTTAAAGGCTCCATTTAAAAATTTATTTTCACATTTTTTTCTGTGATTTTCAATTCTCCTATTAATAAGTTAGGAAGTTTTATTTGAACATTAGAGAAGAGAAGTGTGTTTTTTATCATTTGTATCAAAGTCACTGGTATAGCCTTACATACTTTCTTATATTCCTGATGAGAACTTTGAATGTTATTAAATTTATATTTAAAATTCTGTAGCTTTAGAATTTCACCATCTTTATCCATAATATCATGTACAAAGATAATTCCTTGATCAAACCACTGTTGGTTAAACAAAGACTTTCTGTTTGAAACAATTACTCGATTATTCCACAAGGTGGCACAATGAGGAGTAAAGTTATGGGTAAATACCATCTTCCAGTAATGCATTACTTGTTTGTGAAATTCAGATAACTTAAAAGGCAATTTAGTGATTTCAAAGTCACATTTCAAAAGAAAGTTTAGCCCCCCAAACTTCTTGAAGACATTTTTTGGAATATGAAACCAAATTGAATCTGTGTTTATTAGAAATTCTTTCAGCCACTTTGTTTTAAATGTTCCCAGCATTGCTTCAAAATCCACAGATTTCATACCTCCATTTTTATGTTCTTTAACTAACTGAGATCTTTTTATATAAATTTATATATAATAGCGTTAATATTTTTCACTGTTTTTGGAGCGATATAAAGAGATTGACATGGATAGATCAGTTGGGAAATACCCTCAGACTTGGACAATAAATTTCGCCCAAAAATAGAAAGATCTCTGCTAAGCCATTGGTTCAGAGTTTTTTGTATTTGCTCAGTTTTTTCTTTCATATTGATTTCTTCTCTTTGTTTTTCATCTGCAACTATCTTAACTCCTAGATATTTTATTTCCTTTTTAACATGAATTGTCATTATCTCCTTATCTGTGCATTCATACAGTGAAAGTAACTCACATTTTTTTGTGTTCAGACAAAGACCTGATGCTTTGGAAAAAATTGAAATAATTTGTAATGCTTTGTTAACCATAGATTTATCCTTTAGAAAAAAACCAGTGTCATCTGCAAACTGACTTAAACGAAATTCATAATCAAAAAAATTTATACCCTGAAAATGTGGATGATTTATTACTAGATATGCTAATAGTTGTGTACATAAGATAAACAGCTTGGGGCTGATTGGACATCCTTGTCTTATTCCACAAGTTATATTTATTCTTTTTGTTAATCCTGGGTTTAAGGAAACATAACTGTTAATATCAGTATAGAACATTTTTATCACTGAACAAAATTTTTTTCCAAAACCGAAATATTCTAAGGTGGAAAATAAAAAATTATGATCTATTGAATCAAAAGCTTTGAAATAGTCTATAAATAAAATGAGGCTGTCCGTTTCCAAAATGGACCTATAATCCAGCATATCCAGTACTAATCTCACATTATTATGTATGCTTCTTCCTTTTATAAACGCAGACTGATTATCATCTACTATTTCATCAATTACCGTTTTCAGTCTTTCTGCATATAATAGCGCTAATAATTTATAATCATTGCACAACAGAGTAATTGGCCTCCAGTTGTCTAAGTCTGTTGTATCTTTTTTTGGTCTGGGAAGAAGGGTTATTATTCCAGTTTTCATTGTTGGGGTAAGACATCCTTCATTTATACACTCATTAAATGTACTTAATAACAATTCTTGAACATCTTCCCAAAAAAATTTAAGAAATTCCGAGGTCAATCCATCAATACCGGGCGATTTCCCGTTTTTCATTTTTTTCAGGGAATTTTCTATTTCTTTAATATTCAAATCATCCTCCAGATTTTTTCTGTCTTCCTCTCCAATAGATTTAATATTGTTCTTTATCTGAGTGAAGAAGGATTTACATTCCTCCTCACAGAAATTAGAACTATATAGGTCTGAGTAAAAACGTTGAACTTCCTCCTTTATTTGATTTTGGTCTACTATTACAGTGTCATTTTTTTTATCAATCAATCAATCAATCAAAGCTTTATTTATAAAGCGCCTTCCGCAACCCTGTCAGGAAGCCCAAAGCGCTGAACATGGTACAGTTGTAAGTAATTATACTGAATAAATCAACAATAAAAGAAATTCAGATTACAAAATAAAAAATTACCAGATACAAAATGGAAATTAAAGCTGCAAGCAGCGTCGTTCGGCCCTCGCAGTGAAGCTGCTCGCCCTCTGTCCGCACCCCCTCCGCTCCATCCCCGACGCTCTCCAAACCCAGCTCCGCGCCGCTCCGTTCTGGCCGGCAGCCGGGGGCACCAGGGCACGTCTGGCACAACAGAAACATCAACCACCCCGACACCAGAAACCGTGAACGGCCTCCTCGTCCACACCTCACCCTGACTCAGCATCCCCTTTGAGCCCAGCATTACACGTCTCACCACTAGGAGATACTCTATCTTTACCACACTGGTGATGTGATGTTCAGTCTTGGGCAAATCGGAAGCTGTTTGTGGAAGTTACAGTCAAAAGTAAGGTCACAGCGTCACGCCAGAATTTGCCATGGCATCAAAGCCCCTCCCTTTCTGAAAAGCTAGCAGATCTGAATGGTCATTACAACATCATGAAGACAGTGCATGACCTTAGTGTCATGTTGACTAAATTAGAGGGGACAAATATGGGCAGTTCACCATAAAACAGTAGACTTCCTGTAGTCAGGGGGCGGGGCTTAGGTGAAGTCAGCTGTCCACATTGTCGCTGTCTTCAGATGTAGTCAGTGATCACACAGACAAAGTTTGAATTTGATCTGATCATGCACATGGAAGTGATTAAGTCAAGTAACGTAATGGCGACTGGTCAATGTTTGAGGCTTAGCCACGCCCACACCTTTATACTTATTTAAAATCCGACGGTTGAATTTTTTCCTCTATGTCTTAAGAGTATATAGCAGGAGTTTGAAGGTGATCGGTGGAAAGGACGACGAGACGTCATTCTCCTAATAACGTGTGCGAAAACCACTAAATCGAGTACTTGGACCAAAATGGCTGACCTCCTGTGCGACATTGCGCTTGGCTCCAAGAGACTTTTTTGTAGGTCCTGAGACACCACATTAGTGTACCAAATTTCGTGATCCTCAGTCCAAGCATGGCTTGGGGCTGACAGTTTTAATGGTCCTAGGGGGCGCTATTTCAGAAAATAGGCCATGCCCACAAACTTCAGCTGTCCAATTCTATTAGGGGTCAGATTAGGATCACTCATCAGAAATTGTGTGGCGATGTCACAATGATTGAAGAAATAAGAGACAAACGTATTTCCATGGCTTGATGGTGAAATTCGCCATGCTCCCAAAGCCCCGCCTTTATTCGAAACCTGCCAGTGCTATAGACCAAGTGACCTCAACTTGTCTGCTGCTATTTGCCAGTGATTGCTGGTGATTGGTTAAAAGGAGTCCAATAGGGAGCTGTGAAAAAAAGAGTGGCGTGGCGACAGATCAAAGTTTGAGGCTTAGCCACGCCCACACCTTTATACTTATTTAAAATCCGACGGTTGAATTTTTTCATCTATGTCTTAAGAGTGTATAAAAGATGTTTGGAGGTGATTGGTGAAAAGGGTGTTGGTGCAACACTCTCCAAACAACGTGTGCGAAAACCACTAAATCGAGTACTTGGACCAAAATGGCCGACTTCCTGTGCGACTTTGCACTTGGCTCCAAGAGACTTTTTTGTAGGTCCTGAGACACCACATTAGTGTACCAAATTTCGTACTCCTCAGTCAAAGCATGGCTTGGGGCTGACAGTTTTAATGGTCCTAGGGGGCGCTATTTCAGAAAATAGGCCACGCCCACCAGATGTTGACATCTGATTCTTTTGGGGGCCGGACTAGGATCACTCCCAAGAGGTGTCGTGGCGATATCTCTAGAAATGACGAAATGGGAGGCAAACATATGTCCACGTCGGTACGCCTGACTTCGCCGCACCGCCACAGCCCCGCCTTCTGCAGAAAACTCTCATAAAGTGACGCCAAGCAACCCCAACTTGTCTTCAGTTACCTGCTACAAATCTGAGATGATTATTTGAAAGGGCGAATTTTGGAAAATTTCCCAGTAAAACTTGACCTTTTAAGTCCTGAGGGGGCGGGGCTTATGTGACATCACCAATCGACCATTCATTTGTCTTCGGGGGGCGATGACGATTGTCCTTAGAAATTGTTTTAACTGTAATTCTTTAATTTATGAAATTATAGCAATTTGAATTTTTTTGGCGAGTGCTCGAACTTTGAGGTCTGGCCCCGCCCCTTCAGTATTTACGAAAAGTCAATTTTATTTTCTCATTTGAATCGTCCATCGCTTCTGTTCGATAGTACACTATTTTTGAGACAATCGTGCGAAAAATGACCAAACTGTTCAACCAAATATAGACCCTAGAAATGGCCAAAACGGCGTCAAAATGGCCACTTTACTCCAAAATGGCCGACTTCCTGTTTGATATTGACCATGGTTGCAAGAGACTTTTCTGTGCGGACTGTTGAGTACTACAAGTATACCAAATTTCATAACTGTACGATAAACTAAGCTTTATGGAGAGGGGTATTTTTCACTTTCTAGGGGGCGCTGTTCAGTCACTTTTTGACGAACTTTCACATCGCCAGTGAAATACGTAAATTTCACGCACTTTCTATATTGGGCCAGAATTTGGTGACTTTTTGGATATGCTAAGACCCCCTAAAGGCCATTCAAAGACGCGGAAGAAAAAAGAATAATAATTAAAGCTGCAAGCAGCGTCGTTCGGCCCTCGCAGCGAAGCTGCTCGCCCTCCGTCCGCACCCCCTCCGCTCCATCCCCGACGCTCTCCAAACCCAGCTTCGCGCCGCTCCTTCCTGGCTGGTAGCCCAGGGCATGTCTGTGGAACAGAAACGTCGACCATCTCGACACCAGAAACCGCCAACGGTCACCTCGTCCGCACCTCACCCTGATTCAGCATCCCCTCTGAGGCCACCATTATATTACACGTCTCACCACTAGGGCATACTCAGAGTATCCCTTATCACAAGTGTGGAGGTACATGCAACATGTGTGACAAAGGCGCCGCAATCAATTTCTAACTCTTTTACAGAAGATAATTTTGCTGTTCACATGACGTTGTATGTGTGTGTGTGTGTGTGTGTGTGTGTGTGTGTGTGTGTGTGTGTGTGTGTGTGTGTGTGTGTGTGTGTGTGTGTGGGGCTGAAGCTGTGGCTGAGTAGCAGCAGGCCGAGAGACTGGCATCGCAAGGTCCGTCCTGTTCCTTAAAACCTTGTCCAGGATAGCAGCAGAAAAGCCAGCAGAGGGACCAGGAGGAGTAGTGGAGCCTGAAGAAGCAGCTATCGGACCAGCAGGGGATGCAGAAGCAGAGGGATCAGCAGGAGCAGGAGAACCATCAGCCGCTGTAGAGCAGGAGCCTTTGGCAACGTCCTGGTCGCTGCAGCTCCTATTGTTGGTTGCTTTGAGATGAGGGAGTCTAAAAAGACCACAAAAGCTTTGTAGTGTGTGTTGTTTAAGCTTGGAAGGTGCAAATTAGATTTGTTCTGCCCCATACCTTCCACAGATTTACAAGCAGCCACCATCTCTGCATCATCATCCAGCCACGACAGAGGGTGTCTCTGGGAGGGGCGTGATTCCTCCTGCTGAGCAAACAGGAAAAGCATCAATTAAAGACTTAGTTAACTTGAAAATTTTACTAATTATGTTTAAGGCTAGAAATAATTTACTGCCAACTAATCTATAAAGGTCCTTTGTTTTGAACCCAAAAAATGAAGAGTAGAAAGAAACCAGAGTTTAAAAGGATATTTGTTCGTACTACATTAAAGCAAATGTGTATGTTAACATATGGTGTGAAATTATGGAATAACCTGGATGATGAATTAAAAAAATGTACAAGTACTGGTCAATTCAAAAAAATGTATAAAGATAAAAGGCAAAAATCGTATGATTTGGTGGGTTTAGGATGGAGGATTAATGTTTTAGTAGTGATATTATTTGTGGAAGTAAGAGAGCGGTTTAATTTTTGTGTATAAGGCTATTTTGTACTTTTTGTTATTTATCTTGTCTTAGTTAAAGGGGGTAGGTCATAAGATTTTTTCTTCTTCCTCCCCCTATTTCACTCGAATGCTTATATTCTAATTTGAAGTTTGTATATTTAAACTTTTGAGTGAAATAAATTATTGAATTGAATAAACAGGGAGCCCAGTGTGCGCCCCCCAGTGGAGGGTTAAGGTATTTATATTGTGCCGTATCACACCATGGTTGGCGGAAGAAGAAGTAGTTCTTGCTGAAAATGCTGAAAAGTAGCGGGGGCGTCCTCAAACCGAACGGCAACACGGTGTACTGGAGCAGGTTATCTGGAGTGACGAAAGCAGACACTTTAGATGCAAACGGAGTTAGCGGCACCTGCCAATAGCCTTTTAGAAGATCTAGTTTAGTAACAAATGTAGCTGAACCCACACTATCCACACAATCCTCTACACGAGGCAAAGGAAACGAATCTGGGACGGTTTTTGCATTTAACTTGCGGTAGTCAGTAACAAACCTATATGAGCCATCAGGTTTATTTTCCAGTAAACATGGTGAGCTCAAGGAACTGGTGCTGGGCTTTGCTAGGCCATGTTCTAAGATAACAATGGTGGCATGCACTCTCTAATGTGCTTGTAAGTACGAATGATGAGGGTCCACCTTGAAAATGCCACACCTTCCACTGTCTTTGGGTTTGGGTAAGCCATGCAGAGCTGGACTAGCCTAGTGAACTAGACCAAATTCTTGCTTTGCAAAGAATGGTCTAGGCATGCTCCATTGGAACCTCAGCAGCTCCTACCAGGACTCTGGCTAGCCAATCACAGCTCCCTAGAGGGGTTTCAAACACAAAAAGAGCTGTGATTGGTCCATAATGGTGGGCCAATCATAGTGCTCTATCTGCTTAGTGAACGAATCACAGAGCTTTATCCGCTTTGTGGGCCAATCAGGGCACTCTATATGCCTGGTGGGTGGGATGATGCAACAGAGTGAAACAAGAGTATGTCACATTCATTGTCCAGTGGAATGTGGAGATCATTTGAAAGACAACGGTAGAACCCGCCCCACAACCGAGAGCCGTCAATGGAGCGTGGCCAGACTAAATAATACATTTATTTAGTCTGGCTTGCCAGGCTAGAGCTGGACAAAAAGGGCTTCAACAATCTGGTTGCAATCCGGCTACTGTCCAGGAATGCGTGCTCCAGAATAGAACCTAGGAGGACAAAAGTAAGAGAAATGGACTGAGGCAAGATCTGTAGAAGAATATGCATCAGTGGCTGAACAGCTGTGAGCAATATACCGTTTTGTCGACTCAACGCCTGGTGCAACGATTTTTTTGTTGCTCTAAAACGGCCTTTGTTCAGGGTTGTTTGGTGGCGTGGTTAAAAAACGGTGCGCTCCTTTTTGTGTTCTGACAATCTTTTCCAAAGAGCGACAGTGTTATTGGAGTTTTCAAGGGTGAGAGCCAGGTTGTGCTCTCTCAGACTGAAGAGTGCTTCAGTCAAATTCTGCACAGCTCTGAAACCTTCTGTGTTGTCGGGGCCAACGGAGTCCTAAATGATGTTTGTCACGTATTTATAAGAAAAGAAATGGGCAAAAGTAGCCAAATCATATCTAACTTACCTGTCTCCTTGATGTCCCTGGAGCAGGTGTCATCAGAGTGGAAATCAGGCAGCCTTGATGGAGATGCAGCTAAACATAAATATCAAAACCTTTTATTAAACACACACACACACACACACACACACTTTCAGACACAGGTTCATAGAACAAAATTAATCAGTAACCTGGTTCTAAAGTCACTTATGTCATGTGACTTTACATAATAAAAGAATCCATCTTGACTTTCCCATCTATGTGATATTTGGGCATGAACATCACTCACTTTCTTTCATTGCATCCACAGGAGCATGTTTAACTTCTACAGATGCTATCTCTAGGAAGGGTTCAGATGCAGGTGATGTCAAGAAGTCATGTGAACAGGCAGGTTGAGGAGTCTGGAGCATGGTTTCCAAAATGGGAACTGTGAGATCCACAAAATCCTCAGACTCTTCAAAGCCCTCATCTTCTGCCACAGCTACGTCCTCTGTCTCCAATGCTGCATTTGCCACTCTGCGGTCCTCAAGAACATCTCCTGTTTGGTCGTAGATATACTTGACCCCAATGAGTTTCCCTGAAAGCAATCAATCAAAAATCAACTTTAACTTTAATTAACGTTTGTTTAACTGTAAGTCACTGTCACGACACAATTTCAGCAAACAAACACATTGTTGACTTTTAATTAGCTAGCATGAAATATTAATCTAATCAGAGCTTGGTCAAAGCTGAACTTCGTCTCCTCTGACTCGTGCATCAGCTCAGGTAACACACCTGTGTACGCCTGTGGCCCTGTGTAATTCACACAGCTCTTCCCGAGAACTTCCTGTGACAGCTGGTTTGAAGCATGCCTCAGGAGGCCACTGTAGGGGTGAGGCTCTGATCTCCCTTCTGCTGACATGGTGCGGTCTTCGTTCTACCTGGCCAGGCCATCCAACAGATACGCTTGAAAAAAGGTGTCACTTGCCAGCAGTGGCGGCTGGTGAAAAATATTTTTGTTGGGGCTGTGCTATTTTTTTTTTAAACAAACTTGTGTTTTCTGAGCTTTGTGAACAACTTCACTATTTCCTGAATTAAGCACAGCTCTTTTATTTCCTGTCTTACATTATTGGACAAAGGGATTAATCCACGTGTGTCTGACTATTGGCACGCTGCCTTGCGGACCAAGGTTGAAAAATACTGCATTAAATTGCACATAAAATAACATGACCATATATGGTCCACATCCACATTACTGTTTGTGAAACTAACATACTGGAGAATTTCATCACAATAATAATAAATAAACAAGTATGTACCTGATCTTTTGTATACTGTTGTTGAAGCTCTGGATTACCCCTGTGATGGAGACAGAGTCAATGTTCCTCTTCTGCAGCTGGTTGAACAGCATGTCCACATGTGGCATGATCTTGTGATACAGTGCCAGCAGAAAGCCGTAATCTTCCTCCAGCATTCTCACAAAGCCTCCTGCCTCTCTCTCAGTGACTGGATTTAAGTCATCCGAGTCTCTGATCATCTGGAAAAATCTGAGCAGGCCATCCTTGTGCTCATACACTGTGTTGACAACTCTCTCTTGGACAAAATGTGCCGGTTCTGATCCACTTCTTCATTGTGTTTATTCACTGCAAGCCTGCGTCCCTCGTCTGTAGCTGCATGGCTATGTTAGCTCTGCCTAGCATAGCTAGCTTCACCGTGTTGTCCATGTGCGCCCGGGATAACTCATGTTTCTTCACCTTCTCAGAAAAATGTTTCATGTCCGTAACTCCTGACTCAATCCATGCCTCATCTGTCACAGTCGTTTGGAAAGCAAAATAACGCATTAGCGTGATTGCATCCAGCTAGCCAAGCCTTCCCGAAGCCTCGTGTGTACAGTTTACCTCTCTCCTCCTCCTGCTGGCTTATCTTTACGTCGGGCTGATCTGGTCCAAGCTCTTTGATATTAAGTTTTTCCACCATAGTTCTCCTCTCGAACGGATATTGGAGAAGAGACCGAACTGAATTCATTGGCTGCTGAGATCCGGTATCCATGCTGCTGCTGGTTGTAGGCGCACTGGCGTCCATGTTTGTTACGTCTGCGTGATGACCGTGACGAGTGACGGCCAAAAACGTGCTGGAGTCGAGAATCTCCGAGTTCTACCGAGCACTAACGAAAGCCTTTGGCGGTAGCTCTATCGCCCATCATCATCAAAGCTGAGTCCACGTATCTTCGGCTTCGTGAGGGGGCGGTCTCATGTAAAACCGAAACCATACATGGATGTAACGTGGTCTGTCGTTCAAGAAACTGATTGGTTTATTTTGAAATTTCCGAGTCTGGCTTACTGATTGGACGATAGTACATTGTGTTTTGAATAAACTTCAATCTAATTGGGAGTTTTTTTCCACGTGATGTTTTCCATCCCGCCGATTGGCTCACAGTTTGGCTATATATGTGTCATTTGAACTGCATCTAACGTCTTTTTTAGTAAGACTTCTCTGAGTGCACACGTACGTTTGTTTGGATCTTTACCTGTTGCGTTTCTTGTTCTCTGTCATTTGTTTTAGTATGTTTGTTTATTTTTAAGCATTTTTAGTTGTTTTCATCTTGTTCACTTCTTGTCATGGTGAGTAATGAATGCTTTGATAAATAACTTCTTGTCATGGTGAGTAATGAATGCTTTGATAAATAATTTCTTGTGCAGATCTTTAAGCAAGCAGTTTTATTATTCCTGTGATTTAATTTGGAACCGAGTAAAGCTAACTGGTTGGATGGTGTGGATTCAGTTACACAGAGAGTGAAAGTGTTTGCACAGTGCGCTAAGCTGCCTATTTTTTTTGTTGAGAGATCAGCAGTGTTTGGATCCACAAAGTGTGACTACTTTGATAGTGGAAACTGTGTTTATGGCTTATTTTTGTGCATTTAAAGTTCAACCGCCATTGATAGTTGTTAAAAGTTGTTAAACCTGTGCATATGAAACAAAAAATAACGCTTTTTGTTATCGATTTATTGTGAAATAACGGAAGGTGTGCTTGCTCCTTTTCCTGTTGAGCGGTTGTGATTTCTGTCCATTGACTGCGTAAGTGCTCCGTGTGTCTCCGCACTGACGCAGAAGAATGTAACGGTTTCAATATTGATTGCTGAAGTATGTTACAAAGTTGTAGACATATTCGTTTTGTGGGTCATTTTTGTCACGTTTTATTTAATAGTCAATACTTGAACATTTTTCTGCATAGCAATAAAGACGTAAATGCTACATGTGCGTTTGAGAAGCAATGGCCCATCCGCCATTTTGGGTGGGTGTTTAGTCTTCAAATGCAAGGGAACTTGTCCGTCTAACGAATGCAATGTGTTGAATGGCTTCCCATTAAACATGGCGCTGTTTCCGTCATTTTGGGTGGGTTTTTTAACTTCAATGATGTGAGTGGGAACCCATCTAAGATGGCGGTCAGCTGCTACGTCATTTCTTCCTTCAGTCGTGTAGATCAGGGATTCCCAAAGTGTGGTGCGTGCGCGAGCTGCCGCTAGGGGGTGCGTGAGGTGAAAAGTGTAATGGCTGCAGAGCTCAGAGAATTCTGTCAAAAGTCACCATTAGCGTAGCCAGAAACTCATTTGTGGGTGGTAGGGATCATGATAAAGATCTATTGGAGATCTAACCCAACTTTTGGACTGCTCTGCCAGTCACTGTGGCTCAAGCTGAGAGGAGCTTTTCAAAACTTGATCAAGTCATACCTGAGGTCACCTATGTTTCAGGGGCGGCTGACTAACCTGGCTCTGATTAGTATCAATCACTCAGTAGGGGAGCAGATTTCATATGATGACATTATTGATGACTTTGCATCAAGGTTAGGTTTTAATTTTAGTTTGTGTTTTCAGTTCTAAGTGCAATGCCGTAGTGATTATCTTTAGTTTGTTATGTGTGAAATAATTTTGCTATTTAGTAGGGCTGCACGATGTTAGGGAAACCTGCGATATTCCATAACAGTGCTTAATTTTGCAATACCGATATTACTCACGATAGATGAACAAATACTAAAGTATGCAGTGTTGATGTCGTCTGGTGTGTGACGTCTGCTCTGGGTTCAAAGCAAACAAAAACTAATGCATGAATTCCATTACAGCATACCATTTTTATTGAAAAAATATGCAGCTGCACCTGCTACTGTATTAGCAGCTGCACCTGCTACTGTATTAGCAGCTGCACCTGCTACTGTATTAGCAGCTGCACCCGCTACTGTATTAGCAGCTGCACCTGCTACTGTATTAGCAGCAAAACAACAAACTGCATGCAGGCAGTTTCTCAGTGACTTTAAAACATCACCTCCACCATAAAACTTTTTCTGATGCTCCAAATACAGGAAAACATCCCTTACCAGGGTTTTTGAATAAATAAAAAAAAAAAACAGAAAATAAGTTTAAATGTTAAATAATAGTTAACATCACTTAAATGCAACAGCAAATTCTCTCATTGCTACTGAACATTTTCTCCACTTATGTGGTTATGATATAAGGCTGTTGCTGTAATTGGGAAGTGAACTGTGCTGGGCCAACTTAGGAGAATATTAAGATTTTCTGAGGGAAAGAGAAAAACAATCGTCTACCTTTCAGAAGAGGAACTGGCAAAAAACTACATGGAAAATATGTGAAAACGTTTGTTTTTAACCCCAAATTGAACAAGTTTACCTAGATCTTAAAAAGCATCTCAGATGATGAAACTGCAACTATGATTCTGATAACAAGCTAACAAATTGAACTAGCTCCTCTAAGATAACCGGCTAGCAGAGCTTCTGACTGACAGTTTATGTGCAGCAGCAAATCAACTATCCTGATTAACAAGGTTATAAAAGCTCATAAATGAAAAATCACTTTGATGTGTGGGGGAACTTTTCCAGGCCCTCTTTAGCAGGGTGGGACTGGGAGGAGAGTGCTGTAGCCTTTTAGCTGGAAGCTAACTGGAGCCTGGGGCTAACGGTGGGTTGGTTCACAGGCACGTGTCGGAGTCAACCCCGTTATTATCAGCTGCTTAATGACACCGAGCGGACTCACGTTCACGTTTGAAAGCAACACTGATTCCAGAAACCTCAGCACAAAGTGAGTTAGTTAATCTGAGCCAGCATGACGAACAAGGGAAGCGAGCGGCAGTGGAAAGCGGGGGGCAGAGCAGAGATAGTGGAATTTTGGGGTAAGGGTCTACGTAGGGGGCAGGCGTATTACGTGAACGGACCCGTCTGATTGGCTGCATATCAGAAGGGCTACATTTGATTGGTCAAATAATACTTCCGCTTAAAAAACAGAGTTGGTTTACAAAAAGTTGATGTATGACACGGATACCTCAAAGGGGGACTTGCCCGGGGAGTAATTCCATGTAGAACCGCCACTGGGAACAAGCACAATTCAGCCAAAGTTTCATCATCAGGGAACATTTTCTGTGAGAAGTCTCTCTGAGAGACCGGGTTTGGAAAACTCTCACTTCAGTGGAAGGAATCTTCCTGCATGGTTCTGCAACGTTCTCCAAGCCCCTCTCCACATCTTCAGCTCGCTGTGCACCTTATGTACATGCTGACAGTGAGCTGCACTGAGCGGTGTCCAGCTCAGATGTTCAGAAGGGAATCTTTTCTTGAGTGATTTAGCTACATCTGTGATTTGCGAAACGAATAAAGTGTCAGTTCGTCTGCGTGCGTCGGAGTAATTCTTTCTTTCTCCGTCAAAATAAATGGCCAAATACGGGAACTGTCCGGTCAACACAAGCCCTGCTTTTAACTGTTCTGTTTTCTTGTGAAAATAGATAAAATTAAACTTGATTCAGAGGCAGGCGCACTGCGCCATTATCTCTGTCACTATAAATGAGGGAAAAATAAAATGATCGGATCCTTTTCTGACCTTCCCCACCTACAAAGTTTAATTACAACAATCAAACGTGACAGAGCCTGGATTTGTATTCTGAAGTCTAAACATGTTTTTAAAAGAAACGTATGACAAAAGTGGCACCTGCTCAGTAAAACCACCAACAGGGTGTAAAATATCAAAATATTGTAGGCAGAGACGGGCTACAGCTTCTGGATCCACTTTATATAAATCGTTTTATTGATTATCATCTTATGAAAGAGAGCTTTGACGTACACGAGCGACTGGTACCGGCTGTTGTCACCTGTTGTGAGCAGCGCTCTGCTGTCTGACGGTTTTGTGTTCTGGGGCAGCGGCTGGATCTCTGGGACTTGGAGCTCTCTTAGTCTCCTACACATCTTTGGGGGCAGATCTGTGGCCCCTCACACTCTCTATTGGATGCTTTTATAGAGAAATCTTACATAAACAAGCGCGTGTACACACACAAGTGCTCACACGGTGCTCTCATAAGTATGGGGTTGGGCACGTTCCACACATGTCTTAACGCTGTCGTTGCCACTAAATGCACTATGATTTATTATTATCGTGTGATTGTATTTCTTCAAGTTGACACAGTGATAGCTTGCTCCTGTTGTGTTGTTGTGTGTCCCATTTTTTTTCTCTTTCTGCAGGCCTAGAAGCAGACTCTTGTTCATTATTGTTTATTTTTGTGGACCCCCCCCCAACCCCCAACCCCCTTTTCTCCCCCCACCTTTTGTCTTTGTCTTTATCTTTCATCTCTGATTCCGTGTCTGGTCGGAATGACAAATTATTCAAAAGCAATAAAGTTTAAAGTATCAGACGTGACATTAGCTTTGATGCTCCACCTGAGAGTAAATCTGTAAGGCTTTTCACCAACATTCAGACATCAATTCTGTTTGCTTCACAGCCAGACAGGACACGGGGAAAAAATTATAATAAAAATGTAATATTGTGAGTTTATTTTTAGTCATGCGAAGTTTAATGTAGAAATAAGTAAAACGTTATTAAAAGTTACAGTACTTAAAGCTAAACTGAGATTAAGTAAAATAATGTAAATACCATAAGACTATTCAAAAGTTTGACTGATAACAATGGGGTGTTTAAACTATTAAAGTTGCATTGTTTAAGACTAAATTAAAAAATATGTTGTGACTGAATATTTCATACAATGCAGTTATAAATAAATGTCTTTTAGTACATGTATTGCTGACTATTTAAATTAGTCTAAGCATTCTATATGAAATACAGCAGGTGTATGTGCACTTTCATAAGTGCAAGTAAGTACTAATCAAACTTGACTTTTAATAACTTTTGATATTTTTAAACAATAGTTTGAAATTTAGCATGATTTAAAACTTCATTCTTGGGGTTTGATTAGATATTTTCATTTTTATATTATGATTCCTTGTTCAGGGGTTATCAGTAAAGTAGTAATAATTATGTTAATGTATTTTGTCATAGATGTCACACACAAGTTATTAATTTTTATCCTTTAAATTAGATTATACTGTGATTAACTCATTTAAAGAGCAAGTTGCCCCCAAATCAACTTTTTTTCTGATAAACTATATAAATGTGTGTCTAATCGTGCTACAGAAATGCGCAGTCAATAGTTCTGCACTTTAGTGCATTTTAGTTAAGATTTTAATTTTCTGCCTAAAACTGTCAGTGTTGTGCCGTTGTCAGATAAAAACTCTGCACTGTATTTTAATTTAAATCTGTCATAGCTATTGGCTAAGAGGTACACAGTGATGTTAGATGGTACATTATGATGTCACAATGTTGTGAGTGTGTGTATTTGTTTGTGGCTCCACCCTCTCGGTTTGCTAGACAACAGCATTTGTTGCATTTTTCAAACAGGAAGTGGGAGTTGAGTAAGAATCTGGTCATGGGTGACTTGCTCTTTAAAATTTAGGATTGTTTTTACATTTATATAAGTTTAGCAAATTGATGGTTGCATAAGATTCTAAAAGGTGTGAGTGAGTGAGTCTAATTCTGTCTTTACTGAGTACAGACACATGATAACATAGAAATCCATAGTGTTTGTGTTGCTTTTCTAATAGTGCTGTCATGTATTTTATGTTTCAAACAGCATTCACTATGCCTGGCAAAGAGTCCAAACGCAAGGCGGATGCTGCTAAGCGCAGCAATCGTCCAGCTCCGCCTATTCGTATCGGGATTCCAACGCACAGCAATGATGATGCTAATTGTATGTATTGCAGTATTATTTCGCAGAACAAATTATTGTAGTGTTTTGCAATTCATTTAATCTATACTGTATTTATGTAAGATGAAAAATTATTAGCCAAAAAGATTGTTAATTTTTGTGTGTGTGTGTTTTTGTTTTGTAAGTTTCTGGAACTGGCTTTCGTCATCGAGTTCGTCGTTGGCCGACTAGTCTGATTTCTAACAAAGCTCACAAGTTGGTCCTTCCAGATGAGATTCCTGAGAAGAAAGTGAGTGTAATGTCCACAAATATTTAAAATGTAAATATAGATTTTCTTCCAATACTATCTAGCAATACTCTGGGATTCTAAGGAAACGGTCAGATGGTGTTGAAGCCGCTATCAGTTACAGTGCTGCAAACAGACTGAATCGGCTTCTTTTTGACTTGTGCCTCAAGTCTACCAACTTTTGAATCTTAATAGAAAACCTAGTTGTGTTCATCTTCCTTTTTAGTCGGTGCTTCTCAATCTGTGATTTAGAACTTAAGCTGCTCAGTTATTTTTACATATCTTTATTTGTATTTATGTTGGTGTATTCTGTGATTAGTTTTACCATTTCATGTTTTATTGTTTGTAAACTTTGACTGTTTAATGTGATCTCTTTCTTCCTGAAAAGCATATTGCATTGCCGTTTGTATGAAATGTCCTAAAAATACAGATTGTTTTATATTGAAATGTATTTATTAATTTTTCTAATTTAGTTCATCCTACTTGTTGGGGACTCCCACTTGAGGTCCGTGGCAGACGGCATAGTCCCTATGCCGGTTGGCGGCCTCGCTTTTGGTGTGATGTCCACTCCAGGAGCTTGTGCAGATCTTCTGCGCCTTGAGGTTTCACAGGCTGTGTTACCTCGGGAGCCTGATGCTGTTTGCGTCATGGCTCCTTCTAACAACCTTACGGCCAGCAGAACAGTTGAAGAGGCAGGGGATGCATTTGAGCGGTACCTTTTGGCTGTTCTCAGTCGCTGGCCTAAGGTGAGAGGCTGATTTGTGTAATTTTGAAGGTATGAGAGATGACAGTAAACGTACATCCTTAAAAATAATTGTATTCTTCTTTTTTTTTTTTAGGTTTTCTGTACCTCCATGATTCCCCGTTTAGTTGGATCCTGGGAGCGTCAAGACCTGTTTCAGCAGGAGTACCACCGCAGATCGGCTAAGTTAGGTAAGTTGCAACATAATTAGATGAAACGGTAGTATTAACGACAAGCGTTATTGCTATTTACTCTTAGGTATCAAACAATCACAATGTATAACTTTACATGAATTTTTTCCTTCTGCTTCGAAGGTGTAAGTTATGTGCCGATCCACGATGCCCTACCCAGGTATCGTCTTAAACTGTGGTGCCGTGATGGTGTAAGTATATTGCTTGGAAGAAAACCAGGTAAAGGTTCTTAAGTTTGAGATGATAAATTTGTATTGTCTTTTGTTTGTGTTTGTGGTTGCAGATCCACCTCAGTGATAATCACGGGATGCCTATACTCACGCAACTGATGTGGAATGCCTCCTATCAGTTCTTGGAGACACACGCACCAAAGCCACTGGTGCAGCACCAGGTGTCTCGTCCGCAGAAAGCGAGTATTGTGCCCCGTGTGGTTGTGAAGGGTGTGGAACGCATTCCACCTCCACGCCCTTCCGAATGGACGTTTGTGAGACCTAGCGGGAAGGTGAGAGACTTTATAAAGTATAAATATTGTAAAATGTTTATAATTTTAGGCAACTGGGCCAGTAATGCTTCTAAATGTGTTTTCTTTTATTTATCATTGCAGAGAAACCATTCAGGGGAATTTGAAAAGGCTTCTAATTCCCCCAAGAAACGAGTGGTTGTTTCTAAGGTTTGTGAATATTTTTGATTGATCTTTTTCAAAGAATTTTGATTAGATGATAATATGTGGTGAATTTTCTTCAATAGGCTGATGACACTTCAGTGGCCTTGAAGGAGTGTTTCATCCCCCTGAATCCCGTTAGGTTCTCACCTTCAATTCTGGCTGCCATGGACACGATTGCTCCAGCGGATGGTCCCACAGAATTACAGGTAACTTTAAAGCAAAAGTTTATTATCTTTTAATGTAAAGTGTAATGTTGTTCCTGGTGCTTGTAATATGGGCTGTCTGTATGCTATATTTGAAAGTATTGTACTTAACCGTATTATTTTCTGTTTGTAGACTACGTCTGTGCGACATTTTAAGAAAGCAGCTAGGCGTGTCCAGCAGGAGGTTGATTCATTAAATTATCTGGCATACAAATACATTGTGGTGTTATTTTTCTTAACCGTTGTTGTTCTTTAATTATAGGTTGCATCCACACCTTGCATAAATCCTCTTGCAGACGTGGAGTCTGTTCGGTCTAGGAAGGAGGTAAGAAGCGTGTGTTTCAAACATAAAAACTAAACTAATCTTTATTGACGATGTATTGACCTTTAATTTCTTCTGTATAGGTGTTGGACTGTGACCAGCTGCCTTCACCCCACCATCAGGAGGCATCTGGTTGTCCTGGGTCTGTCTCTGGGTCTGGTGCTGCCCATGCTGTGATGCTTCCTTCTGGCCATCACGCGCATGCATCACCCAGAGGTCAGTCTGCTAACACCCCTTCTTGCGTGCGTTCACAGGTTTTGCTGTCGTCTGTAGTTCCAGAGACAACTGTTCAAAATCCTGTTGTAAATAATTTTGATGAAGATAAAACAATTTTACACAACGATGATACAATTTTAGACTCTGTCCTAGGATCATTTCATCAGGGCGATGGGCGTTTTAAATATGGGGGAGTTCAGTGTGCAGCTATTACTGTTGTTGCTTTAACAAAGCACAAACAGAAGAGTGTTTTCTCTTGGGATTTTGCCGTGTTGGATAACGTTGTTGAGTTAGGAGATGAGCTGTACACAGATTTGCGCGACAACAAAAAGATTAGAGGTGGACATGAGTTTCTCTCTGTTCCAGACTTGCCAAAGGAAATTGACATGGAAGAACAGCGTTTTAAGCTTGTTTACGGGGATTTCGTTCTAGGAGATGTAGATGTAATTGAAGGCGAGTTAATAGATGCTTGTGTGTACACTCCTCTCCTGGATGGATTGAAGAAGATGTGCACACAGTATGAAACTTGCATTATGACATTAAGTGGCAATACTTGCGCTATCATTTGTGATAATGGACGTTTTGCTGTAGTAGATTCCCATGCACGCTCCGCAGATGGTATGGTAGACCAGACAGGACAGAGTGTAGTTCTGTACTTTGCGAACCTTGATAATGTTTTTCAACATTTTCAGAGGTTTGCTAGTGAACTGGTGGGATCTCAGAAGTTATTTGAGATCACTGGAGTGGATATTGTTCAGATGGACACATTTAAAAATGTATCTGAACAAACAGATGACATTGACATAAACCCTGTTATTTTTGTTAGTGATGCTAGTACTAAAGATTTTCATTTCAGTCCCATTTCTACAGACGTGTCACAGGTGTTGAGTAAATGTCTGAATGTGAAGTCTGCGATGGTTGATGAATCATCTCCTGTTCCTTCATGTAGCACAAGTGTGGTTAACGTTGATGACAACAGTATTGTAGACAATGATACAATTTTAAGCTCACTTACAGGATCATTTAATCAGAGCGATGGGCGTTTTAAATATGGCGGCGTTCAGTGTGCAGCAATTAGTCTTGTTGCTTTAACTAAGCACAACATACAAAGTGTTTTTTCATGGGATTTTGCCATGTTAGACAATGTTGTTGTTTTGGGCGATGAGTTGTACACACATTTGCGTGACAGTAATCTAATAAGTGCTGGGAATGTGTTTCTTTCTGTTCCAGAATTGCCAAAGGAAATCGTTATGGGCGAACAGACTTTTAAGTTGAATTATGGGGATTTTGTTTGTGGAAATATAGACATAGCTGAAGGCGAACTTATAAATGCTGGAGTGTACACTAGTCTTTGGGATGGTTTGAATAAGATGTGTACACAATATGAAACATGTTTTATTACACTTGGAGACAATACTTGCGCTTTACTTAATGAAGATGGACATTATGCTATTGTTGATTCACATGCTCGTTCTGCAGATGGAATGGTTGATCCAAACGGTAAAAGTGTAATTTTATACTTTAGTAGTCTTGACAATGTTTTTGGATATATTCTGAGGTTTGCCAGTAAATTAAATGGAACTCAGAAGTTATTTGAGATTAGTGGAGTTAACATTGTTCAGATGGACACATTTAAAAATGTTTCTGAACAAACAAGGTTGCCTCCAACAACAGGAAAGGAGGTTAGACGTGAAGAGTCATTTCCACTCTCGGAACCAATCAAGTTACAGACCGATGACACCGACATAAACCCTGTTGTTTTTGTTAGTGATGTTGGCACTAAAGATTTTCATTTCAATCCCATTTCTAGAGACGTGTCACAGGTTTTAAGTAAACGTCTGAATGTGAAGTCGGCAATGGTTGATGAATCATCTCGTGTGATTGGTGAATTGGGTGTACCATGCATGAATAAATCAATAGTGGCAGATGGAAACTGTTTTTTTAGAGCACTTAGTCAAGCTGTTTATAGCACCCAGGAATATCATAGAAAAATCCGTCTTGCTTTGGTCAATCAGTTAAAAAAGAATCCTCAAACGTATCAAACCATTTTAAGAAGTGAGTATTCCTCAGTTTCGCAGTACCTCGCCTCATCAAGGATGCAGTACATTGGCAGTTGGGCAACTGAAGTGGAAATAAAAAGTCAGAAGAAAAATGCATACAAGGAAAATGTTGCTTACAGAATGAAAAAGATCAGCACGACCAAATTTAAATACAAATTTCTTCTTGCACATAAAGAGAAAGTTAAACGGAGAGCCAAACATAGGGCCATTTTCAACTACCATCATAATTTGGCTTACAAAGAGAAAGTTAAACATAGGGTCAAACATAGGGCCATTTTCAACTATCGTCATAACTTGGCTCATCGAGAGAAGCTTAAACAGGTGAGTGTGTATAAGTATCATCATAACTTGGCTCATCGAGAGAAGCTTAAACAGATGAGTGTGTATAAGTATCATCATAACTTGGCTCATCGAGAGACGCTTAAACAGGTGAGTGTGTATAAGTATCGTCATAATTTGGCTCATCGAAAAAAAATGAAAGAGTTGACTAGAAAGAAATACCTTAATATTGAGCATAAAACATGTTTAATAGAAAGTATCCAGCATAAAAGAATGCTGATTAAATTAAATGCACAAAACTTTGATTTTGTTATAGATCAATTTTTAGAGAAAGTGAAAGATGGACCTGATTTTGTGTGTTGTGTCTGCTCACGGTTGTTGTTTAGACATCAGGTCTTAAATTGTAATCAAGAATACTATAGAAAAACCAAAGAAATGTCACTTATAGCAGATAAATGTATAAGTGACAATCATCTGCACATTTGCAATGATGCCTGTAGATTACCTTGCAAATTTAAATTATGTAGAAATAAACTGTACATCTGTTACACGTGTCATTATAAAATGGGTAAATGTCAGATACCCCCAGAAAGTTCAATCAACAAGCTGACTGTTGATCCCATCCCACCTCAACTGGCATGTTTAAATACATTAGAGCAACATTTAATAGCGATGAATATACCATTTATGAAAATGTTGGCTCTGCCCAAAGGTGGTCAGAATGGGGTTCATGGCCCGATCGTTTGTGTACCTGCAAATATAGTGGAAACGTGCAGTTTGTTACCACGTACCAACATGGAGGGGTCTTTATTACCTGTTAAGTTAAAGCGTAAATTGACATATAAAGGACACTATGATTATCAGTATGTTGACACACAGCATGTTCAGGAAGCTCTTCAGTATTTAAAACATCATAATTTGCATTACAAAGATGTAGAGTTCAATGAGGCTTGGATTAACACATTTACTCAGGAAGATGAGTCATCTGTCTTGGAAAAGGATAGTGGTTCTAGTAAAGATGAAGATACTTGCATAGATGGAGAAGATGAGTTATTGCATGACAGACAGCAGCACTGTATGTTTCAGGACACCTGTCTCATGCCAGTAGATATAGGACAAGAAGCATTGGACCAGTATGTAGATAACATATTAAATTTAGCTCCAGGTGAAGGTAACAATCCAGTGAAATTGCTATCAGATTTTACAAATGAAGCAAAATGTTTTCCCGTCTTGTTTCCTTCAGGATCTAATACTTACTATGAAAGCAGACAATTTCGTTTGACTCTGAATCGGTATTTCA
Organism: Nothobranchius furzeri; assembly: GCF_043380555.1. Classification (NCBI taxonomy): domain Eukaryota; kingdom Metazoa; phylum Chordata; class Actinopteri; order Cyprinodontiformes; family Nothobranchiidae; genus Nothobranchius; species Nothobranchius furzeri. The sequence goes on along the minus strand of NC_091743.1, from coordinate 52,208,608 downwards.
ACAACAGGCTTCTTCATGTTGATGGTCGATTTGCTAACAATGTAGAGTATATATTTTTTGCGCAGTACATGTCTGAACTAGAGCAAGTTGTGTCCAAAGTTTCTATAGCTTTACGTAAAGGTAAAAGCGGTGAGTCTCAGAAGTTGGGTAATTTGATACAGGATCAGGATTCTTTAAATAAGCTGTTAGAGTTTGATGATGGCTACCGGTTTCTTAAACCAATTCGCGGCACACCTGCTTTTTGGCAATCTGCTCAGCGAGACCTCCTGGCCTGTGTAAAAATGTTGGGCAAACCTACTTGGTTCGCATCATTTTCTTCGGCAGATTTGAGGTGGACTAACCTTCTTTATAGTATTTTGAAACAGGAAGGCAGAACAGAGACAGTGGAACAGCTGGAGTGGGCTGATAAATGTGACCTCCTACGTAGGAATCCAGTAACTGCTGCCCGAATGTTTGATTTTAGATGGCATGTCTTCTTAAGGGAAGTGCTAATGTCTCCTGCCAATCCCATTGGTAAAATAGAAGATTATTATTATCGTGTTGAGTTCCAGCAGCGTGGTTCTCCTCACTGTCATTGCCTTTTCTGGGTTTCTGGTGCTCCCATTTTAGATAAGAACACAGATGAGGAGGTCATTGCATTTGTTGATGAATATGTCACATGTGAACTTCCTTCTGAAGACGATTCACTACATGAAGTTGTCTCATCTGTCCAGCAGCACTCCAAACGGCATTCAAAGACTTGTAGAAAGAAAAAAACTGTTTGTCGTTTTAATTTTCCACGACCCGCATCTGTTAGAACTTTTATTAGTCGCGGCGAAAAGTATCAAGATGCAGTGAAGACTTGCAAATGTGATAAAACAGATAGCACTGTACAGAGTGCCTGTGCGTCTCAAGATAAAGCACGTAAACAGGAAATGGACAAAGAAGTAGCAAGTGCCATTTTAACTAAAGTAAAGACTGCTATTTCTAGTGAAGACTGTCCATATAACAGTGTAGAAGGTCTGTTTCAGGGCCTGGGTATCAGTCAGGAACTATTTGAGATGGCATATAAACGATTTAGTCGAAATACACATGTTGTTTTGAAAAGGGAAGTTAATGAAATCTGGATTAATCAGTATAGCAAGTTGCTGTTAAAAGCTTGGAATGCTAATCTTGATATCCAGTATTGCGTCGATGCTTATGCGTGCTGTGTATACATAATATCTTACATGTCTAAAAGTGAACGGGAAATTGGCCTTCTGCTTGCTAATTCTCAAAGAGAAGCAGCCAAAGATGGTAATCTTAGTGCTAAAGAGGCCTTGAAGAGTCTTGGTAACGTTTATCTTCATAATCGGGATGTTTGTGCTCAAGAAGCAGTCTACAGGCTAACTAACATGCATCTAAAGGAGTGTTCTAGGAAAGTTGTGTTTGTTCCCACTGGTGATAATATAGTGAAAATGAGTTTGCCTATTTCTGTTTTGAGGCAAAAAGCAGCATCACAAGATCTTACTTCAGATGACATGTGGATGACCGGATTAGTTGATCGTTATAAGAAGAGGCCAAATGATGATGTGTTCAATGATATGTGCCTGGCTACGTTTGCATCAGAATATCGTGTTTTGAGTAAAAACGAAAAATGTAGAAATCCTATAAAGTTAAGTAATGATTTAGGATTTGTTACAAAAAGAACTCGGACTAAACCAGCGGTTGTTCGTTACGCGCGTTTCTCTGAAACGAAAGACTCAGAGAAATTTTATCAAAGCATTTTGCAGTTGTTTTTACCGTACCGCCATGATAGTCAACTTAAGCTTAACTGTGAAACTTTTGAGGAATTTTACAGAACTGGTTTAATTAGATTTTTTGATAGAACAAACCACTCGGTAAAGGCTGTTGTAGATTTAAATCGGGGTAAATTTGAGTTGGAATCTGATCATTTGGATGCTGTGAATAATATAGTCGGTGATGTAATTTTAGAAGATGCATGGTGTGAGTTGTGTCCGGCAGTTGAAATGGAACGTTTAGAGTGTGTTGAAATACTGAAAGAATCAGAACCAACAGTAAGTGACGAGGCAGAAGTAATCCCAGATTTGGCTCCATGTTCAAACCAAACTGCACATTTAGAGAAGAGAAACACGATGAGTAGAGGTGAAGGTCTGGCATTGATTAGGTCTTTAAATGAAAAACAGTTTTCTGTTTTTAATCAAATCAGGCAGTGGTGTGTAGATAGAGTTAATGGTAATAACCCTGAACCACTGCATGTTTTTGTTACAGGCGGGGCGGGCGTTGGGAAAAGTCATTTAATTCGAGCAATAGAATATGAAACACAGAGATTACTGTCACCAAGCTGTAGACATCCTGATAATGCATGTGTAGTATTGGCAGCTCCTACTGGGATTGCAGCATATAATTTAGGTGCAACAACAATCCACACTACACTGTCTATAGGAAAGGATGTACGGTTACCGTACACTCCTCTGGGTGAAGAAAAACTAAATTCTTTACGTACAAAATATTGTGATTTGCAGCTTCTTATTATTGATGAAATATCAATGGTCGATCATAACCTATTGTCCTATGTTCATGGTAGATTACGTCAAATTAAACAAACGGGTGATTTTTCACCTTTTGGAAATGTCAGTGTAGTGGCTGTTGGAGATTTCTTCCAGCTACCTCCTGTTAAAGGGAAGCCACTCTATTCTGATGGTGTAGGTAGCAACTTATGGTCAAGCCTATTTAAAGTTGTACAGTTAACTGAAGTCGTTAGACAGAAAGATGCTGTGTTTTCTGGACTGCTAAATAGAATCAGAACTCATACAAAAGGTACACCATTGTTACCTGAGGATTTAAAGGTTTTAAAAACTTATGTGCAATGCTGAGCTTGCCTCACCTGTTTCACATTTGCAACAAATAATCAAGTAAATAATCACAACATCCATCAGTTATGTCACGTTTGTCCTGATTACATATCAATTACAGCCAAAGATTATGTTAATGATAAAAGAACAGGCAAACTGAAGTTGTTGGAAGGGAATCATGCCAGAGCTTCTAATACTAACTTGTCAGAAGTGTTACAGTTGGGTAAGGGTGCTCGTGTAATGTTGTGTAAAAATGTGGATGTCAATGACGGTTTGGTAAACGGAATTTGTGGTACTGTGACAGAAATGGTAATGTTAGAAAATGACACCTTTCCTAAAAAGGTTTATGTTCTGTTTGATGACCATCGTGTAGGCTTGCAGAGGAGGAACAACTCCCAGTCTCTGTCATCAAATTTAGCTGGATCTACACCTATTGAACCCGAGGAGGAAAGGGCCACTGTTAAAGGTGGATTACGTCGACAATTTCCTCTTAAATTAGCTTGGGCGGTTACGGTTCATAAAGTTCAGGGACTCACTCTTGAAAACGCCGTTGTTAGTTTTAGGAAAATATTTGCACCAGGTCAAGCATATGTAGCACTTAGCCGTGTAACAAGTCTTTCAGGACTCACAATTCAGGACTTTGATGAAAAACGAATCTATTGTAAAGATGACATCACAGTTGCAGTTAACGAAATGACCCCTTTTTTGACTCCAAACTCACAGTTCGACAGATTTAACTCTTCTGCATTCACTGTGTTTTTAATGAATGTCCAAAGTCTGAATCGACACGTTAAAGACTTGGCTTTCTGCACACGCATTTGCAACCTAATTGCATTGCTGTCACAGAAACATGGGTATCTACAGACAGATCAGATGCAGTACAGATTGATGGCTATAGTTTTTACAACTGCCCACGAGGTTTAGCTTATTCTAGTACCCATGAGTCATTGGTTGCTTTTCAAGAACAACAACATGGTGGTGTTGGCTTTTATACTGCAGATGGTGTGGCATTTAAAATGTTGCAGGCTCCAGACGTCAACTTGGAGAGTTTAGTGTATAGCTTTGTTAACTTACACATAGTACTTGGACTCATTTATCGACCTCCTTTGTATCCCCTTTCTTTGTTTAAAGTAAATTTAACAAAGTTGCTTGACTGGCTGGAGGTACAAAGTGAGACATTAGTACTAATGGGAGATTTTAATGATGACATTTTAAAATCATCAACAATATTAAAACTTTTGACCGACAGAGGCTATGCCCAAATAGTCAAACAGCCAACAACTGAAAAAGGCACTTTAATAGATCATGTCTATGTAAAATCCAACAAGTATATAACAGAAGCATCTGTTATTCCAACATATTTTAGTGATCATCAGGGCATCATGTGTGATTTTACACGGCTTTAGTTTACCTCAAAAACCAGATTTAATTTGAACAACACCTGACTGCAGAATTTGTAATGTAAAGATGTGTGTGTGTGTGTGTGTGTGTGTGTGTGTGTGTGTGTGTGTGTGTGTGTGTGTGTGTGTGTGTGTGTGTGTGTGTGTGTGTGTGTGTGTGTGTGTGTGTGTGTGTGTGTGTGTGTGTGTGTGTGTGTGTGTGTGTGTGTGTGTGTGTGTGTGTGTGTGTGTGTGTGTGTGTGTGTGTGTGTGTGTGTGTGTGTGTGTGTGTGTGTGTGTGTGTGTTCTATTTTAGCTTTACTTTTACTAATATTTCACCTTTCCTTACATGAGCTATCTCTACTGAGAGCAAAGTCAATTTCGTTGTACACCTATGCAATGACAATAGAACTTATATATATATTGTCCATATAGTCTGTCAGAACTTTTCTACATGAAATATATTAGATGTATTGTTTTTAAGCAGTGTACATGTTACGATGCCGTTGAGGGGTTGTGCACACTCAGGACAACTTCGCTGCCGCGTTCCATGTGTGAAAGCAGGGGTTGCAGGACAATGTGTGCACAGGAGTGTAGCAAGATTTTTAAACTGAGTGTTGAAATTTCTCTGATGCATATAGGTGAGAAGTGTTACATTCACAAACTATTTCGCTGTCATGACAGCAACGAAGAGGGTAGTAACACGCGGAACGTTTTGGTGTCGTGCATTTGTCATGGCACTAGAATTTCGGGTGTGGTGCAGCACCACGCCTATGTAGGAAAAACCACTGACTGCTGCTTTATGCTTCACCATTTCTGTGATTTCTTCAATTTTCATGTCCCCTACTGACCTAGTCAAAATAACATTGAGCCATTTCCCACCTTCTCTCAGCTCTAGAATGCTCTTTCCCCTTCTCCTCTGAATTAATCCCTCACCCACATTTTAATCAAACTAAAAACATATCTGTCCAGATCAGGAATTAATACACTAATTTTATTGTTTTTGTGTGTGTGTGTGTGTGTGTGTCATCTTCTTTGTTGCAAAATGTCTAGGATGTATTGGAAAGCTTTCAAACATGTATTTTTTACATCAAAATTAAATGTGTTTAAAAGCTTTCTAAAGGTTTCGTTTCCTGCATTAAGATGGCATTTACTGAAATTAAACTGAAAACCTTTAGTACAATTGGCTTCTCATTCATCACTATTGAGTGATGTAACAATTAAACACCAAATTATGCATAATGTTAAAAATTAAACTGGTGAATTTCATGCTGTTTTAATGCAGGGTTTGCTTTACCTGGTAAAATGCACAAAAAAGCAAAGGCAATGGTCTGGTCTCCCACTTGTGGGACAGGGTTCAAATCCCTGTGTTGCCCTGCTAATTGTGTTGATTACTGGAAAAACTATTATTCAAAAAGGCAAAAAACAATAAAAATTAAGTTTAAAATTTTTCTTGCTGCAATTCACCCTAGAACTAAACACACATTTTGATTTCAAGGACAACTGATAAGATCACACCCATGGGCATTTATAGCCTGCTTTTGGGGGTGCTGAAGCACCCCTAAATTCATCTCTAGCACCCCTAACATTTAACATTTATTTATCTCTTTATTTTTACAATTTATGGTGATTTTTCACACATTACTAATATCTAAAAACAATAGGTCAAAACATTGTTTAACAAACAATAATATAGCAAATCTCCCCTGTCTCAAAAATGGTTTGATCCTGCCTACCTTTCCAGCCTCTACTCTGAGCCTTCCTGAGTGACTGACATGCTGCCAATAGGGACCTCGTTCCTTTCTGTAGGACAGTCCTGAATTTACATTATTTTTCACAGGTCTTTGAATCTTGCATAAACTGATTGTGAGGCAAAAACAGCAGCTGTCAATCAAACTAGGAGATGGGACTTTGATGCAGGTCTGGAGCGCGTGCCACTCATGAACCTCTATACCAAATAGTAACGTCAGAGTGGTCCAGGACTCATGGGAGATGTGACTGGAAGAGTGAAAAGATGTGAAGCAAGCATTTTATTTGTGGTCGGAAATGACTGGAAACATGGGTTTAGAAGTGGCAAGTGCATGGAGGAGAATGAGAGACAAATTTGTCTGTGTTAAAAAGTCTCCTATATACAAAAAAACAATATAAACACATTATCTTGGACCAGATACATGACAGAATACCACAGAACGACGCTACGCCCTCTGTAGTCCTGCCGGGGAATTGCTTTGCAACACTCCCCAGAAGACAGAAGTATGAGAGCAAAACGCTTCCGTCAAGCCGTGCGTGTCTGTCCCTTGCGGAGCTGACGGAGAAGAATGAATCAGGCTTTAGTTTAGGACACTTTGTTACTGAAAAAGGTATTTTTAAACTTGGCTTATTCGGAAATGTTTATCCATCCAAATGCTACAACACAGCTAGCATCTGCAGAGGCATCAGCTTCTTTCAACCTGCTCCTGGCAGCCTCTGCCACCCTACACCAGGTACAGAACTGTCTTATTACATATGCAAATGTGCAATCTCTGGTTATTAAAATGATTTAATTCTTAAATATTTTATCCTTCAGCATCTACACTGCACCTACTACCTACTAGCAGCTCTGCCACTCCAAACCTGGTATACACATCTCATCCCATAGATTTAGAATATAGTGTATTATGACTCCTGTGTGTTAATTCGAACTCCAACCTCCATTCGAAACAGAAACGATGCAAAAATCAAGAAAGGGGCATAGCTCACCAAGCGCCCACGTCTCGTTAGTTTCATAGGAAACAACGAAAGTCCCTGCTTCAGAGTATGAGCTAAAACTGTTCTAGGAACTACAGGAAAAAACTTCCTAGTTCCAATCTGTTCAAACACATCACAAGCCAAATATAATGCCATTCTGACCTTGTCTTTAGAAGTTAATAAAGTTTGAACCCATCTAGGGTCCGCTGTGACCATTTACAACTAAATCCCATAGAGCTCATCTTTGGTTATCAAACATTGTTTTCTGTTAATTTGGCATCAATCAAATGTTGCATGGGTCATCTAAAGACAAAAAGCTGTAAGTGCATGGAATTAAAGTTATTTGAACAAGTGAACACACACATGTGTTGATTGCAGTTGTGTGATGACTCCCACAAAGTTAGATATAGTTTGGAGCTTTTTTGCAGAAGTTACAAAGGTTTTATTGTATCTAGGGGGCGCTATTCCAAATTTAGGGAATATTCCATGAAGAAGTTTGTGGGTTGATAACAGCCATTTGTGTGCAGTTTGGTGTGAATTGCATGATGCAAGTGTTATTCAGGGCCTAATAAATGTCAGGGGGAGGAGCTAAAGCAATATCAACCAATTGCTACAGGATTGTGTTGGGTGCCTTTGTGTGATGACACATAGCAAGTTTAGTGCAGCTACGACCTCGTCTGTAGGAGTTATTACAGTTTTAATGGTGTGTAGGGGGCGCTGTGGTGACATTACACAACGTTCACCAACCGTGTGTGCCTCGTTGAATAAAGGGCATGATTGTTGATTGCCATGTTCAGTCTCGGGCAGATCGGAGGCTGTTAGTGGAAGTTACAGTCAAACGTAAGGTCACGGCGTCACGCCAGAATTCGCCGTGGCATCAAAGCCCCTCCCTTTCTGAAAAGCTATCAGATCTGAATGGTCATTACAACATCATGAAGACAGTGCATGACCTTAGTGTCATGTTGACTAAAGTAGAGGGGACAAATATGGGCATTTCACCATAAAAAAATAGACTTCCTGTAGTCAGGGGGCGGGGCATAGGTGATGTCAGCTGTCCACATTGTCATTGTCTTGAGATGTGGTCAATGATCACACAGACACAGTTTGATATAGATCTGATCATGCACATGGGAGTTGTTAAGTCAAGTAATGTAATGGCGAAAGGTCAAAGTTTGAGGCTTAGCCACGCCCACACCTTTATACTTGTATAAAATCCGACGGTTGAATTTTTCCCGCTTTATCTTAAGAGTATATAGCAGAAGTTTGAAGGCGATTGGTGAAAAGGGCAATGGTGCAACACTCTCCAAACAACGTGTGTGAAAACCACTAAATCGAGTACTTGGACCAAAATGGCCGACTTCCTGTGCGACTTTGCACTTGGCTCCAAGAGACTTTTTTGTAGGTCCTGAGACCTCACATTAGTGTACCAAATTTCGTACTCCTCAGTCAAAGCATGGCTTGGGGCTGACAGTTTTAATGGACCTAGGGGGCGCTATTTCAGAAAATAGGCCACGCCCACCGGATGTTCACATGAGATCTTTTGGGGGGCCGGACTAGGATCACTCACAAGACGTTTCGTGACTATATCTATAGAAATGACGACATGGGAGGCACACGTATGGCCACGGCGGTACACCTGACTTCGCCGCGCCGCCACAGCCCCGCCTTCTGCAGAAAACACCCATAAAGTGACGCCAAGCAACACCAACTTCTCTTCAGTTACCTGCTACAAATTTGAGCAGATTATTCGAAAGGGCGAATTTTGGAAAATTTCCCAGTAAAACTTGACCTTTTAAGTCCTGAGGGGGCGGGGCTTGTGTGACATCATCCAGCGACCATTCATTTGTCTTTGGGGGGCGATGGCAATTATCCATAGAAAGTTACTTTAACTGTAATTCTTTCATTTATGAAATTATAGCTATTTGAATTTTTTTGGCGAGTGCTCGAACTTTGAGGCCTGGCCCCGCCCCTTCAGTATTTACGAAAAGTCAATTTTATTTTCTCATTTGAATCGTCCATCGCTTCTGTTCGATGGCACACTATTTTAGAGACGATGGTACGAAAAATGACGAAACTGTTCAACCAAATATAGACCCTAGAAATGGCCAAAACGGCTAAAAATCGCCATTTCAACCCAAAATGGCCGACTTCCTGTTTTATATTGACCATGGTTGCAAGAGGCTTTTCTGTGCGGACTGTTGAGTAGTACCAGTATACCAAATTTCATAACTGTACGATAAACTAAGCTTTATGGAGAGGGGTATTTTTCACTCTTTAGGGGGCGCTGTCGAGCCACTTTTTTATCAACTTTCACATCGCCAGTGAAATACGTAAATTTCACGCACTTTCTATATTGGGCCAGAATTTGGTGAGTTTTTGGATATGCTAAGACCCCCTAAAGGCCACCCAAAGACGCGGAAGAAAAAAGAAAGCGTAATAATAATTAAAGCTGCAAGCAGCGTCGTTCGGCCCTCGCAGCGAAGCTGCTCGCCCTCCTTCCGCACCCCCTCCGCTCCATCCCAGACGCTCTCCAAACCCAGCTACGCGCTTCTCCATCCTGGCCGGCAGCCGGGGGCACCAGGGCACGTCTGGCAGAACAGAAAGTCAACCACCCCGACACCAGAAACCGTGAACGGCCTCCTCGTCCACACCTCACCCTGACTCAGCATCCCCTCTTAGCCCACCATTACACGTCTCACCACTAGGAGATACTCTATCTTTACCACACTGGTGATGTGATGTTCAGTCTCGGTACAAATCGGAGGCTGTTTGTGGAAGTTACAGTCAAACGTAAGGTCACAGCGTCACGCCAGAAATCGCCATGGCATCAAAGCCCCTCCCTTTCTGAAAAGCTATCAGATCTGAATGGTCATTACAACATCATGAAGACAGTGCATGACCTTAGTGTCATGTTGACTAAATTAGAGGGGACAAATATGAGCATTTCACCATAAAACAGTAGACTTCCTGTAGTCAGGGGGCGGGGCTTAGGTGATGTCAGCTGTCCACATTGTCACTGTCTTCAGATGTGGTCAGTGATCACACAGACAAAGTTTGAAATTGATCTGATCATGCACATGGGAGTTATTAAGTCAAGTAACGTAAAGGCGACTGGTCAAAGTTTGAGGCTTAGCCACGCCCACACCTTTATACTTATTTAAAATCCGACGGTTGAAGTTTTCCTCTATGTCTTAAGAGTATATAGCAGGAGTTTGAAGGTGATCGGTGGAAAGGGCGACGAGACATCATTCTCCTAATAACGTGTGCGAAAACCACTAAATCGAGTACTTGGACCAAAATGGCCGACCTCCTGTGTGACATTGCGCTTGGCTCCAAGAGACTTTTTTGTAGGTCCTGAGACACTACATTAGTGTGCCAAATTTCGTGATCCTCAGTCAAAGCATGGCTTGGGGCTGACAGTTTTAATGGTCCTAGGGGGCGCTATTTCAGAAAATAGGCCACGCCCACAAACTTCAGCTGTCCAATTCTATTAGGGGTCAGAGTAAGATCACTCATCAGAAATTGTGTGGTGATGTCACAATGATTGAAGAAATGAGAGACAAACGTATTTCCATGGCGTGATGGTGAATTTCGCCATGATCCCAGAGCCCCGCCTTTATTCGAAACCTGCCAGTACTATAGACCAAGTGACCTCAACTTGTCTGCTGCTATTTACCAGTGATTGCTGGTGATTGGTTAAAAGGAGTCCAATAGGGAGCTGTGAAAAAAAGAGTGGCGTGGCGACAGGTCAAAGTTTGAGGCTTAGCCACGCCCACACCTTTATACTTATTTAAAATCCGTAGGTTGAATTTTTTCCCCTTTGTCTTAAGAGTCTATAGCAGAAGTTTGAAGGTGATTGGTGAAAAGGGCGATGGTGCAACATTCTCCAAACAACATGTGCGAAAACCACTAAATCGAGTACTTGGACCAAAATGGCCGACTTCCTGTGCGACTTGGTTCTTGGCTCCAAGAGACTTTTTTGTAGGTCCTGAGACACCACATTAGTGTACCAAATTTCGTAATCCTCAGTCAAAGCATGGCTTGGGGCTGACAGTTTTAATGGTCCTAGGGGGCGCTATTTCAGAAAATAGGCCACGCCCACAAACTTCAGCTGTCCAATTCTATTAGGGGTCAGAGTAAGATCACTCATCAGAAATTGTGTGGTGATGTCACAATGATTGAAGAAATGAGAGACAAACGTATTTCCATGGCGTGATGGTGAATTTCGCCATGATCCCAAAGCCCCGCCTTTATTCGAAACCTGCCAGTACTATAGACCAAGTGACCTCAACTTGTCTGCTGCTATTTACCAGTGATTGCTGGTGATTGGTTAAAAGGAGTCCAATAGGGAGCTGTGAAAAAAAGAGTGGCGTGGCGACAGGTCAAAGTTTGAGGCTTAGCCACGCCCACACCTTTATACTTATTTAAAATCCGTAGGTTGAGTTTTTTCCCCTTTGTCTTAAGAGTCTATAGCAGAAGTTTGAAGGTGATTGGTGAAAAGGGCGATGGTGCAACACTCTCCAAACAACGTGTGCGAAAACCACTAAATCGAGTACTTGGACCAAAATGGCCGACTTCCTGTGCGACTTGGTTCTTGGCTCCAAGATACTTTTTTGTAGGTCCTGAGACCCCACATTAGTGTACCAAATTTCGTAATCCTCAGTCAAAGCATGGCTTGGGGCTGACAGTTTTAATGGTCCTAGGGGGCGCTATTTCAGAAAATAGGCCACGCCCACCGGATTTTCACATCCCATTTTTTGGGGGGCAGGACTAGGATCACTCCCAAGAAGTTTCGTGGCGATATCTTTAGAAATGACGAAATGGGAGGCAAACGTAAGGCCTAAGTGGTACGCCTGACTTCGCCGTGCCGCCACAGCCCCGCCTTCTGCAGAAAACTCCCAGAAAGTGACGCCAAGCAACCCCAACTTGTCTTCAGTTACCTGGTACAAATTTGGGATGATTATTTGAAAGGGCGAATTTTAGAAAATTTCCCAGTAAAACTTGACCTTTTAAGTCCTGAGGGGGCGGGGCTTATGTGACATCATCAATCGACCATTCATTTGTCTTCGGGGGGCGATGACGATTGTCCACAGAAAGTTACTTTAACTGTAGTTCTTTCATTTATGAAATTATAGCAATTTGAATTTTTTTGGCGAGTGCTCGAACTTTGAGGCCTGGCCCCGCCCCTTCAGTATTTACGAAAAGTCAATTTTATTTTCTCATTTGAATCGTCCATCGCTTCTGTTCGATCGCACACTATTTTTGAGACGATCGTGCGAAAAATGACCAAACTGTTCAACCAAATATAGACCCAACAAATGACCAAAATGGCTAAAAATCGCCATTTCAACCTAAAATGGCCGACTTCCTGTTTGATATTGACCATGGTTGCAAGAGACTTTTCTGTGCGGACTGTGGAGTACTACAAGTATACCAAATTTCATAACCGTACGATAAACTAAGCTTTATGGAGAGGGGTATTTTTCACTTTCTAGGGGGCGCTGTCCAGCCACTTTTTTACGAACTTGCACATCGCCATTGAAATACGTAAATTTCACGCACTTTCTATATTGAGCCAGAATTTGGTGACTTTTTGGATATGCTAAGACCCCCTAAAGGCCATTCAAAGACGCGGAAGAAAAAAGAAAGAAAGAAAGAAAGAAAGAATAAACGGAGCAGATACAATAGGCCTTCGCAGCTTCACTGCTCGGGCCTAATAAACGGAGCAGATACAATAGGCCTTCGCAGCGCTTCGCTGCTCGGGCCTAATTAAAGCTGCAAGCAGCGTCGTTCGGCCCTCGCAGCGAAGCAGCTCGCCCTCCTTCCGCACCCCCTCCGCTCCATCCCCGACGCTCTCCAAACCCAGCTCTGCGCTTCTCCATCCTGGCCGGCAGCCGGGAGCACCAGGGCACGTCTGGCAGAACAGACAGTCAACCACCCCGACACCAGAAACCGTGAATGGCCTCCTCGTCCACACCTCACCCTGACTCAGCATCCCCTCTGAGCCCACCATTACACGTCTCACCACTAGGAGATACTCTATCTTTACCACACTGGTGATGTGATGTTCAGTCTCGGGCAAATCGGAGGCTGTTTGTGGAAGTTACAGTCAAACGTAAGGTCACAGCTTCACGCCAGAAATCGCCATGGCATCAAAGCCCCTCCCTTTCTGAAAAGCTATCAGATCTGAATGGTCATTACAACATCATGAAGACAGTGCATGACCTTAGTGTCATGTTGACTAAATTAGAGGGGACAAATATGGGCATTTCACCATAAAACAGTAGACTTCCTGTAGTCAGGGGGCGGGGCTTAGGTGATGTCAGCTGTCCACATTGTCACTGTCTTCAGATGTGGTCAGTGATCACACAGACAAAGTTTGAAATTGATCTGATCATGCACATGGGAGTTATTAAGTCAAGTAACGTAATGGCGACTGGTCAAAGTTTGAGGCTTAGCCACGCCCACACCTTTATACTTATTTAAAATCCGACGGTTGAATTTTTTCCTCTATGTCTTAAGAGTATATAGCAGGAGTTTGAAGGTGATCGGTGGAAAGGACGACGAGACATCATTCTCCTAATAACGTGTGGGAAAACCACTAAATCGAGTACTTGGACCAAAATGGCCGACCTCCTGTGCGACATTGGACTTGGCTCCAAGAGACTTTTTTGTAGGTCCTGAGACACTACATTAGTGTGCCAAATTTCGTGATCCTCAGTCAAAGCATGGCTTGGGGCTGATAGTTTTAATGGTCCTAGGGGGCGCTATTTCAGAAAATAGGCCACGCCCACAAACTTCAGCTGTCCAATTCTATTAGGGGTCAGAGTAAGATCACTCATCAGAAATTGTGTGGTGATGTAACAATGATTGAAGAAATGAGAGACAAACGTATTTCCATGGCGTGATGGTGAATTTCGCCATGCTCCCAAAGCCCCGCCTTTATTCGAAACCTGCCAGTACTATAAACCAAGTGACCTCAACTTGTCTGCTGCTATTTGCCAGTGATTGCTGGTGATTGGTTAAAAGGAGTCCAATAGGGAGCTGTGAAAAAAAGAGTGGCGTGGCGACAGGTCAAAGTTTGAGGCTTAGCCACGCCCACACCTTTATACTTATTTAAAATCCGACGGTTGAATTTTTTCATCTATGTCTTAAGAGTGTATAGCAGATGTTTGAAGGTGATTGGTGAAAAGGGCGATGGTGCAACACTCTCCAAACAACGTGTGCGAAAACCACTAAATCGAGTACTTGGACCAAAATGGCCGACTTCCTGTGTGACTTGGTGCTTGGCTCCAAGAGACTTTTTTGTAGGTCCTGAGACACCACATTAGTGTACCAAATTTCGTAATCCTCAGTCAAAGCCTGGCTTGGGGCTGACAGTTTTAATGGTCCTAGAGGGCGCTATTTCAGAAAATAGGCCACGCCCACAGGATTTTCACATCACATTTTTTGGGGGGCAGGACTAGGATCACTCCCAAGAAGTTTTGTGGCGATATCTTTAGAAATGACGAAATGGGAGGCAAACGTAAGGCCTAAGCGGTACGCCTGACTTCGCCGCGCCGCCACAGCCCCGCCTTCTGCAGAAAACTCCCATAAAGTGACGCCAAGCAACCCCAACTTGTCTTCAGTTACCTGCTACAAATTTGGGGTGATTATTTGAAAGGGCGAATTTTGGAAAATTTCCCAGTAAAACTTGACCTTTTAAGTCCTGAGGGGGCGGGGCTTGTGTGACATCATCTATCGACCATTCATTTGTCTTCGGGGGGCGATGGCAATTGTCCTTAGAAATTGTTTTAACTGTAATTCTTTCATTTGTGAAATTATAGCAATTTGAATTTTTTTGGCGAGTGCTCGAACTTTGAGGCCTGGCCCCGCCCCTTCAGTATTTACGAAAAGTCAATTTTATTGTCTCATTTGAATCGTCCATCGCTTCTGTTCGATCTCGCACTATTTTTGAGACGATGGTGCGAAAAATGACCAAACTGTTCAACCAAATGTAGACCCTAGAATTGGCCAAAACGGCTAAAAATCCTCATTTCAACCCAAAATGGCCGACTTCCTGTTTTATATTGACCATGGTTGCAAGAGGCTTTTCTGTGCGGACTGTTGAGTATTATCAGTATACCAAATTTCATAACTGTACGATAAACTAAGCTTTATGGAGAGGGGTATTTTTCACTTTCTAGGGGGCACTGTCGAGCCACTTTTTTATGAACTTTCACATCGCCAGTGAAATACGTAAATTTCACACACTTTCTATATTGAGCCAGAATTTGGTGACTTTTTGGATATGCAAAGACCCCCTAAAGGCCACCCAAAGACGCGGAAGAAAAAAGAATAATAATTAAAGCTGCAAGCAGCGTCGTTCGGCCCTCGCAGCTCCGCGCCGCTCCGGTCTGCCGTCGCACCAGTGCACGTCTGACAGAACAGAAACGTCAACCACCCCGACACCAGAAACCGCGAATGGCCTCCTAGTCTGCACCTCACCCTGACTCAGCATCCCCTCTGAGCTCACCATTAAATTGAATATTAAGATTACGGCGTTACGCCAGAATTCGCCATGGCATCAAAGCCCCTCCCTTTCTGGAAAGCTATCAGATCTGAATGGTCATTACAGCATCATGAAGACAGTGCATGACCTTAGGGTCATGTTGACTAAATTAGAGGGGACAAATATGGGCATTTCAGCATAAAAAATAAATTCCTGTAGTCAGGGGGCGGGGCTTAGGTGATGTCAGCTGTCCACATTGTCATTGTTTACAGATATGGTCAATGATCACACAGACAAAGTTCGAAAAAGATCTGATCATGCACATGGGAGTTATTAAGTCAAGTAAAGTAATGGCGAAAGGTCAACGTTTGAGGCTTAGCCACGCCCACACCTTTCAACTTTTGAAAAATCCGACGGTTGAATTTTTTCCCCTATGTCTTAAGAGTGTATTGCAGAAGTTTGAAGGTGATTGGTGAAAAGGGCGACGGAGCATCACTCTCCAAACAATGTGTGCGAAAACCACTAAATCACGTACTTGCACCAAAATGGCCGACTTCCTGTGCGACTTTACGCTTGGCTCCAAGAGACTTTTTTGTAGGTCCTGAGACCCCACATTAGTGTACCAAATTTCGTAATCCTCAGTCAAAGCATGGCTTGGGGCTGAAAGTTTTAATGGCTCTAGGGGGCGCTATTTAAGAATATAGGCCACGCCCACAAACTTCAGCTGTCTATTTCTCTTGGAGCTCAGACTAGGATCACTCACCAGAAGTTTCGTAGCAATATCACGATAACTGAAGAAATGAGACAAACGTATTTCCATGGCGTGATGGCGATTTTCGCCATGGTCCCAAAGCCCCGCCTTTTTTCAAAACCTGCCAGTACTGGAGACCAAGTAACCTCAACTTGTCTACTGCTGTTTGCCACAGAATCCTGGTGATTGGGTAAAAGGAGTCCAGTAGGGAGCTGTGAAAAAAAGAGTAGCGTGGCGACAGGTCAAAGTTTGAGGCTTAGCCACGCCCACACCTTTCAACTTTTGAAAAATCCGACGGTTAAATTTTTTCCCCTATGTCTTAAGGGTATATAGCAGAAGTTTGAAGGAGATTGGTGAAAAGGGCGACGGAGCATCACTCTCCAAACAACGTGTGCGAAAACC
Source organism: Nothobranchius furzeri (assembly GCF_043380555.1). Taxonomy (NCBI): domain Eukaryota; kingdom Metazoa; phylum Chordata; class Actinopteri; order Cyprinodontiformes; family Nothobranchiidae; genus Nothobranchius; species Nothobranchius furzeri. The sequence continues at coordinate 52,192,024 of NC_091743.1, read as the reverse complement.
ACTAAATCGCGTACTTGATCCAAAATGGCCGACTTCCTGTGCGACTTTGAACTTGACTCCAAGAGACTTTTTTGTAGGTCCTGAGACACCACATTAGTGTACCAAATTTCGTAATCCTCAGTCAAAGCATGGCTTGGGGCTAATAGTTTAAATGGTCCTAGGGGGCGCTATTTCAAAACATAGGCCACGCCCACAAAATTCAGCTGTCTATTTCTCTTGGAGCTCAGACTAGGATCACTCACCAGAAGTTTTGTAGCAATATCACGATAACTGAAGAAATGAGAGACAAACGTATTTCCATGGCGTGATGGCGATTTTCGCCATGGTCCCAAAGCCCCGCCTTTTTTCAAAACCTGCCAGTACTGGAGACCAAGTAACCTCAACTTGTCTACTGCTGTTTGCCACAGAATCCTGGTGATTGGGTAAAAGGAGTCCAGTAGGGAGCTGTGAAAAAAAGAGTAGCGTGGCGACAGGTCAAAGTTTGAGGCTTAGCCACGCCCACACCTTTCAACTTTTGAAAAATCCGACGGTTGAATTTTTTCCCCTATGTCTTAAGGGTATATAGCAGAAGTTTGAAGGAGATTGGTGAAAAGGGCGACGGAGCATCACTCTCCAAACAACGTGTGCGAAAACCACTAAATCGCGTACTTGATCCAAAATGGCCGACTTCCTGTGCGACTTTGAACTTGACTCCAAGAGACTTTTTTGTAGGTCCTGAGACACCACATTAGTGTACCAAATTTCGTAATCCTCAGTCAAAGCATGGCTTGGGGCTAATAGTTTTAATGGTCCTAGGGGGCGCTATTTCAGAAAATAGGCCACGCCCACCAGATGTTCACATCAGATCTTTTGGGGGGCCGGACTAGGATCACTCACAAGAAGTTTCGTGACGATATCTTTGGAAATGACGAAATGGGAGGCAAACGTAAGGCCAAGGCGGTACGCCTGAATTCGCCGCGCCACCACAGCCCCGCCCTCTGCCGAAAACTCCCATAAAGTGACGCCAAGCAACCCCCACTTGTCTTGAGTTACCAGCTACAAATTTGTGGTGATTAAGTGAAATGGGGCAATTTGGGACCTTTCACAGTAAAACTTGATCTTTTTGGTCCTGAGGGGGCGGGGCTTGTGTGATGTCATCATCCGACCTTTCAATTTACTTTGTGGGTGGATGACGAATGACCACAGAAAGTTTGGTAACTCTATTCCATTCAGTTATGAAGTTATAGCAATTTAAATATTTTTGGCGAGTAGTCAAACTTCGAGGCCTGGCTCCGCCCCTTCAACATATACGAAAACTCAGAATCCTTATCTCATTTTGTTCGCCCATCCCTTCTGAGCAATTTTACACAATTTTTGAGACGATCGTGCGAAAAATGATCGAGCAATCCAATCAGAAACGGACCCTAAAAACGGCAAAAACGGCAAAAAATCGCCATTTCAACCCAAAATGGCCGACTTCCTGTTTGATATTGACCATGGTTGCAAGAGACTTTTCTGTGCGGACTGTTGAGTACTACAAGTGTACCAAATTTCATAACTGTACGATAAACTAAGCTTTATGGAGAGGGGTTTTTTTCACTTTGTAGGGGGCGCTGTTCAGCCATTTTCTTTGCGATTTTTTTGGGACCTTTAAAATATCAAATTTTTCACCAGGCCTGACAAGTGTGCAAAATATTGTGAGTTTTGGGGTATGTTAAGGTCCCCAAAAAGCTGTTCAAAGGGGGCACGGAATAACAAAAAATAATTAAAGCTGCAAGCAGCGTCGTTCGGCCCTCGCAGCTCTGCGCCGCTCCGGCCTGGCCAGCAGCCCGGGGCACCAGGGCACGTCTGGCAGAACAGAATCGTCAACCACCCCGACGCCAGAATCTGCAAATGGCTTCCTAGTCCGCACCTCACCCTGACTCAGCATCCCCTCTGAGCTCACCATTAAATTGAATTGTAAGGTTACGGCGTTACGCCAGAATTCGCCATGGCATAAAAGCCCCTCCCTTTCTGGAAAGCAATCAGATCTGAATGGTCATTACAACATCATGAAGACAGTGTATGACCTTAGTGTCATGTTCACTAAATTAGAGGGGACAAATATGGGTATTTCAGAATAAAAAATAGACTTCCTGTAGTCAGGGGGCGGGGCTTAGGTGATGTCAGCTGTCCACATTGTCATTTTTTACAGATATGGTCAATGATCACACAGACAAAGTTTGAAAAAGATCTGATCATGCACATGGGAGTTATTAAGTCAAGTAAAGTAATGGCGAAAGGTCAAAGTTTGAGGCTTAGCCACGCCCACACCTTTCAACTTTTGAAAAATCCGACGGTTGAATTTTTTCCCCTACGTCGTATGAGTATACAGCAGAAGTTTGAAAGTGATTGGTGAAAAGGGCGACAGAGCATCACTCTCCAAACAACGTGTGCGAAAACCACTAAATCGCGTACTTGGACCAAAATGGCCGACTTCCTGTGCGACTTTGTCCTGGCTCCAAGAGACTTTTTTGTAGGTCCTGAGACACCACATTAGTGTACCAAATTTCGTAATCCTCAGTCAAAGCATGGCTTGGGGCTATTAGTTTAAATGGTCCTAGGGGGCGCTATTTAAGAGAATAGGCCACGCCCACAAACTTCAGCTGTCTATTTCTCTTGGGGGTCAGACTAGGATCACTCACCAGAAGTTTCGTAGCGATATCACAATAACTGAAGAAATGAGAGGCAAACGTATTTCCATGGCGTGATGGCGATTTTCGCCATGCTCCCAAAGCCCCGCCTTTTTTCAAAACCTGCCAGTACTGGAGACTAAGTAACCTCAAGTTGTCTACTGCTGTTTCCCACAGAATCCTGGTGATTGGGTAAAAGGAGTCCAGTAGGGAGCTGTGAAAAAAAGAGTGGCGTGGCGACAGGTCAAAGTTTGAGGCTTAGCCACGCCCACACCTTTCAACTTTTGAAAAATCCGACGGTTGAATTTTTTCCCCTATGTCTTAAGAGTATATAGCAGAAGTTTGAAGGAGATTGGTGAAAAGGGCGACGGAGCATCACTCTCCAAACAACGTGTGCGAAAACCACTAAATCGCGTACTTGGACCAAAATGGCCGACTTCCTGTGCGACTTTGCACTTGGCTCCAAGAGACTTTTTTGTAGGTCCTGAGACACCACATTAGTGTACCAAATTTCGCAATCCTCAGTCAAAGCTTGGCTTGGGGCTATTAGTTTAAATGGACCTAGGGGGCGCTATTTAAGAGAATAGGCCACGCCCACAAACTTCAGCTGTCTACTTCTCTTGGGGGTCAGACTAGGATCACTCACCAGAAGTGTCGGAGCGATATCACGATAACTGAAGAAATGAGAGGCAAACGTATTTCCATGGCGTGATGGCGATTTTCGCCATGCTCCCAAAGCCCCGCCTTTTTTCAAAACCTGCCAGTACTGGAGACCAAGTAACCTCAAGTTGTCTACTGCTGTTTCCCACAGAATCCTGGTGATTGGGTAAAAGGAGTCCAGTAGGGAGCTGTGAAAAAAAGAGTGGCGTGGCGGCAGGTCAAAGTTTGAGGCTTAGCCACGCCCACACCTTTCAACTTTTGAAAAATCCGACGGTTGAATTTTTTTCCCTATGTCTTACGAGTACATAGCAGAAGTTTGAAGGAGAATGGTGAAAAGGGCGACGGAGCATCACTCTCCAAACAACGTGTGCGAAAACCACTAAATCGCGTACTTGGACCAAAATGGCCGACTTCCTGTGCGACTTTGCACTTGGCTCCAAGAGACTTTTTTGTAGGTCCTGAGACAGCACATTAGTGTACCATATTTCGTAATCCTCAGTCAAAGCATGGCTTGGGGCTGACAGTTTTAATGGTCCTAGGGGGCGCTATTTCAGAAAATAGGCCACGCCCACCGGATGTTCACATCAGATCTTTTGATGGGCCGGACTAGGATCACTCACAAGAAGTTTCGTGACGATATCTTTGGAAATGACGAAATGGGAGGCAAACGTAAGGCCAAGGCGGTACGCCTGAATTCGCCGCGCCGCCACAGCCCCGCCCTCTGCCGAAAACTCCCATAAAGTGACGCCAAGCAACCCCCACTTGTCTTGAGTTACCAGCTACAAATTTGTGGTGATTAAGTGAAATGGGGCAATTTGGGACCTTTCACAGTAAAACTTGATCTTTTTGGTCCTGAGGGGGCGGGGCTTGTGTGATGTCATCATCCGACCATTCAATTTACTTTGTGAGTGGATGACGAATGACCACAGAAAGTTTGGTAACTCTATTCCATTCAGTTATGAAGTTATAGCAATTTAAATATTTTTGGCGAGTAGTCAAACTTCGAGGCCTGGCTCCGCCCCTTCAACATATACGAAAACTCAGAATCCTTATCTCATTTTGTTCGCCCATCCCTTCTGAGCAATTTTACACAATTTTTGAGACGATCGTGCGAAAAATGATCGAGCAATCCAATCAGAAACGGACCCTAAAAACGGCAAAAACGGCAAAAAATCGCCATTTCAACCCAAAATGGCCGACTTCCTGTTTGATATTGACCATGGTTGCAAGAGACTTTTCTGTGCGGACTGTTGAGTACTACAAGTGTACCAAATTTCATAACTGTACGATAAACTAAGCTTTATGGAGAGGGGTTTTTTTCACTTTGTAGGGGGCGCTGTTCAGCCATTTTCTTTGCGATTTTTTCGGGACCTTTAAAATATCAAATTTTTCACCAGGCCTGACAAGTGTGCAAAATATTGTGAGTTTTGGGGTATGTTAAGGTCCCCAAAAAGCTGTTCAAAGGGGGCACGGAATAACAAAAAATAATAATAATCAGAGCAAAAACAAGAGGCCTTCGCAGCGCTTTCGCTGCTCGGGCCTAATTAAAGCTGCAAGCAGCGTCGTTCGGCCCTCGCAGCTCCGCGCCGCTCCGGTCTGCCGTCGCACCAGTGCACGTCTGACAGAACAGAAACGTCAACCACCCCGACACCAGAAACCGCGAATGGCCTCCTAGTCTGCACCTCACCCTGACTCAGCATCCCCTCTGAGCTCACCATTAAATTGAATATTAAGATTACGGCGTTACGCCAGAATTCGCCATGGCATCAAAGCCCCTCCCTTTCTGGAAAGCTATCAGATCTGAATGGTCATTACAGCATCATGAAGACAGTGCATGACCTTAGGGTCATGTTGACTAAATTAGAGGGGACAAATATGGGCATTTCAGCATAAAAAATAAATTCCTGTAGTCAGGGGGCGGGGCTTAGGTGATGTCAGCTGTCCACATTGTCATTGTTTACAGATATGGTCAATGATCACACAGACAAAGTTCGAAAAAGATCTGATCATGCACATGGGAGTTATTAAGTCAAGTAAAGTAATGGCGAAAGGTCAACGTTTGAGGCTTAGCCACGCCCACACCTTTCAACTTTTGAAAAATCCGACGGTTGAATTTTTTCCCCTATGTCTTAAGAGTGTATTGCAGAAGTTTGAAGGTGATTGGTGAAAAGGGCGACGGAGCATCACTCTCCAAACAATGTGTGCGAAAACCACTAAATCACGTACTTGCACCAAAATGGCCGACTTCCTGTGCGACTTTACGCTTGGCTCCAAGAGACTTTTTTGTAGGTCCTGAGACCCCACATTAGTGTACCAAATTTCGTAATCCTCAGTCAAAGCATGGCTTGGGGCTGAAAGTTTTAATGGCTCTAGGGGGCGCTATTTAAGAATATAGGCCACGCCCACAAACTTCAGCTGTCTATTTCTCTTGGAGCTCAGACTAGGATCACTCACCAGAAGTTTCGTAGCAATATCACGATAACTGAAGAAATGAGACAAACGTATTTCCATGGCGTGATGGCGATTTTCGCCATGGTCCCAAAGCCCCGCCTTTTTTCAAAACCTGCCAGTACTGGAGACCAAGTAACCTCAACTTGTCTACTGCTGTTTGCCACAGAATCCTGGTGATTGGGTAAAAGGAGTCCAGTAGGGAGCTGTGAAAAAAAGAGTAGCGTGGCGACAGGTCAAAGTTTGAGGCTTAGCCACGCCCACACCTTTCAACTTTTGAAAAATCCGACGGTTAAATTTTTTCCCCTATGTCTTAAGGGTATATAGCAGAAGTTTGAAGGAGATTGGTGAAAAGGGCGACGGAGCATCACTCTCCAAACAACGTGTGCGAAAACCACTAAATCGCGTACTTGATCCAAAATGGCCGACTTCCTGTGCGACTTTGAACTTGACTCCAAGAGACTTTTTTGTAGGTCCTGAGACACCACATTAGTGTACCAAATTTCGTAATCCTCAGTCAAAGCATGGCTTGGGGCTAATAGTTTAAATGGTCCTAGGGGGCGCTATTTCAAAACATAGGCCACGCCCACAAAATTCAGCTATCTATTTCTCTTGGAGCTCAGACTAGGATCACTCACCAGAAGTTTCGTAGCAATATCACGATAACTGAAGAAATGAGAGACAAACGTATTTCCATGGCGTGATGGCGATTTTCGCCATGGTCCCAAAGCCCCGCCTTTTTTCAAAACCTGCCAGTACTGGAGACCAAGTAACCTCAACTTGTCTACTGCTGTTTGCCACAGAATCCTGGTGATTGGGTAAAAGGAGTCCAGTAGGGAGCTGTGAAAAAAAGAGTAGCGTGGCGACAGGTCAAAGTTTGAGGCTTAGCCACGCCCACACCTTTCAACTTTTGAAAAATCCGACGGTTGAATTTTTTCCCCTATGTCTTAAGGGTATATAGCAGAAGTTTGAAGGAGATTGGTGAAAAGGGCGACGGAGCATCACTCTCCAAACAACGTGTGCGAAAACCACTAAATCGCGTACTTGATCCAAAATGGCCGACTTCCTGTGCGACTTTGAACTTGACTCCAAGAGACTTTTTTGTAGGTCCTGAGACACCACATTAGTGTACCAAATTTCGTAATCCTCAGTCAAAGCATGGCTTGGGGCTAATAGTTTTAATGGTCCTAGGGGGCGCTATTTCAGAAAATAGGCCACGCCCACCAGATGTTCACATCAGATCTTTTGGGGGGCCGGACTAGGATCACTCACAAGAAGTTTCGTGACGATATCTTTGGAAATGACGAAATGGGAGGCAAACGTAAGGCCAAGGCGGTACGCCTGAATTCGCCGCGCCACCACAGCCCCGCCCTCTGCCGAAAACTCCCATAAAGTGACGCCAAGCAACCCCCACTTGTCTTGAGTTACCAGCTACAAATTTGTGGTGATTAAGTGAAATGGGGCAATTTGGGACCTTTCACAGTAAAACTTGATCTTTTTGGTCCTGAGGGGGCGGGGCTTGTGTGATGTCATCATCCGACCTTTCAATTTACTTTGTGGGTGGATGACGAATGACCACAGAAAGTTTGGTAACTCTATTCCATTCAGTTATGAAGTTATAGCAATTTAAATATTTTTGGCGAGTAGTCAAACTTCGAGGCCTGGCTCCGCCCCTTCAACATATACGAAAACTCAGAATCCTTATCTCATTTTGTTCGCCCATCCCTTCTGAGCAATTTTACACAATTTTTGAGACGATCGTGCGAAAAATGATCGAGCAATCCAATCAGAAACGGACCCTAAAAACGGCAAAAACGGCAAAAAATCGCCATTTCAACCCAAAATGGCCGACTTCCTGTTTGATATTGACCATGGTTGCAAGAGACTTTTCTGTGCGGACTGTTGAGTACTACAAGTGTACCAAATTTCATAACTGTACGATAAACTAAGCTTTATGGAGAGGGGTTTTTTTCACTTTGTAGGGGGCGCTGTTCAGCCATTTTCTTTGCGATTTTTTTGGGACCTTTAAAATATCAAATTTTTCACCAGGCCTGACAAGTGTGCAAAATATTGTGAGTTTTGGGGTATGTTAAGGTCCCCAAAAAGCTGTTCAAAGGGGGCACGGAATAACAAAAAATAATAATAATTAAAGCTGCAAGCAGCGTCGTTCGGCCCTCGCAGCTCCGCGCCGCTCCGGTCTGCCGTCGCACCAGTGCACGTCTGACAGAACAGAAACGTCAACCACCCCGACACCAGAAACCGCGAATGGCCTCCTAGTCTGCACCTCACCCTGACTCAGCATCCCCTCTGAGCTCACCATTAAATTGAATATTAAGATTACGGCGTTACGCCAGAATTCGCCATGGCATCAAAGCCCCTCCCTTTCTGGAAAGCTATCAGATCTGAATGGTCATTACAGCATCATGAAGACAGTGCATGACCTTAGGGTCATGTTGACTAAATTAGAGGGGACAAATATGGGCATTTCAGCATAAAAAATAAATTCCTGTAGTCAGGGGGCGGGGCTTAGGTGATGTCAGCTGTCCACATTGTCATTGTTTACAGATATGGTCAATGATCACACAGACAAAGTTCGAAAAAGATCTGATCATGCACATGGGAGTTATTAAGTCAAGTAAAGTAATGGCGAAAGGTCAACGTTTGAGGCTTAGCCACGCCCACACCTTTCAACTTTTGAAAAATCCGACGGTTGAATTTTTTCCCCTATGTCTTAAGAGTGTATTGCAGAAGTTTGAAGGTGATTGGTGAAAAGGGCGACGGAGCATCACTCTCCAAACAATGTGTGCGAAAACCACTAAATCACGTACTTGCACCAAAATGGCCGACTTCCTGTGCGACTTTACGCTTGGCTCCAAGAGACTTTTTTGTAGGTCCTGAGACCCCACATTAGTGTACCAAATTTCGTAATCCTCAGTCAAAGCATGGCTTGGGGCTGAAAGTTTTAATGGCTCTAGGGGGCGCTATTTAAGAATATAGGCCACGCCCACAAACTTCAGCTGTCTATTTCTCTTGGAGCTCAGACTAGGATCACTCACCAGAAGTTTCGTAGCAATATCACGATAACTGAAGAAATGAGACAAACGTATTTCCATGGCGTGATGGCGATTTTCGCCATGGTCCCAAAGCCCCGCCTTTTTTCAAAACCTGCCAGTACTGGAGACCAAGTAACCTCAACTTGTCTACTGCTGTTTGCCACAGAATCCTGGTGATTGGGTAAAAGGAGTCCAGTAGGGAGCTGTGAAAAAAAGAGTAGCGTGGCGACAGGTCAAAGTTTGAGGCTTAGCCACGCCCACACCTTTCAACTTTTGAAAAATCCGACGGTTAAATTTTTTCCCCTATGTCTTAAGGGTATATAGCAGAAGTTTGAAGGAGATTGGTGAAAAGGGCGACGGAGCATCACTCTCCAAACAACGTGTGCGAAAACCACTAAATCGCGTACTTGATCCAAAATGGCCGACTTCCTGTGCGACTTTGAACTTGACTCCAAGAGACTTTTTTGTAGGTCCTGAGACACCACATTAGTGTACCAAATTTCGTAATCCTCAGTCAAAGCATGGCTTGGGGCTAATAGTTTAAATGGTCCTAGGGGGCGCTATTTCAAAACATAGGCCACGCCCACAAAATTCAGCTGTCTATTTCTCTTGGAGCTCAGACTAGGATCACTCACCAGAAGTTTCGTAGCAATATCACGATAACTGAAGAAATGAGAGACAAACGTATTTCCATGGCGTGATGGCGATTTTCGCCATGGTCCCAAAGCCCCGCCTTTTTTCAAAACCTGCCAGTACTGGAGACCAAGTAACCTCAACTTGTCTACTGCTGTTTGCCACAGAATCCTGGTGATTGGGTAAAAGGAGTCCAGTAGGGAGCTGTGAAAAAAAGAGTAGCGTGGCGACAGGTCAAAGTTTGAGGCTTAGCCACGCCCACACCTTTCAACTTTTGAAAAATCCGACGGTTGAATTTTTTCCCCTATGTCTTAAGGGTATATAGCAGAAGTTTGAAGGAGATTGGTGAAAAGGGCGACGGAGCATCACTCTCCAAACAACGTGTGCGAAAACCACTAAATCGCGTACTTGATCCAAAATGGCCGACTTCCTGTGCGACTTTGAACTTGACTCCAAGAGACTTTTTTGTAGGTCCTGAGACACCACATTAGTGTACCAAATTTCGTAATCCTCAGTCAAAGCATGGCTTGGGGCTAATAGTTTTAATGGTCCTAGGGGGCGCTATTTCAGAAAATAGGCCACGCCCACCAGATGTTCACATCAGATCTTTTGGGGGGCCGGACTAGGATCACTCACAAGAAGTTTCGTGACGATATCTTTGGAAATGACGAAATGGGAGGCAAACGTAAGGCCAAGGCGGTACGCCTGAATTCGCCGCGCCACCACAGCCCCGCCCTCTGCCGAAAACTCCCATACAGTGACGCCAAGCAACCCCCACTTGTCTTGAGTTACCAGCTACAAATTTGTGGTGATTAAGTGAAATGGGGCAATTTGGGACCTTTCACAGTAAAACTTGATCTTTTTGGTCCTGAGGGGGCGGGGCTTGTGTGATGTCATCATCCGACCTTTCAATTTACTTTGTGGGTGGATGACGAATGACCACAGAAAGTTTGGTAACTCTATTCCATTCAGTTATGAAGTTATAGCAATTTAAATATTTTTGGCGAGTAGTCAAACTTCGAGGCCTGGCTCCGCCCCTTCAACATATACGAAAACTCAGAATCCTTATCTCATTTTGTTCGCCCATCCCTTCTGAGCAATTTTACACAATTTTTGAGACGATCGTGCGAAAAATGATCGAGCAATCCAATCAGAAACGGACCCTAAAAACGGCAAAAACGGCAAAAAATCGCCATTTCAACCCAAAATGGCCGACTTCCTGTTTGATATTGACCATGGTTGCAAGAGACTTTTCTGTGCGGACTGTTGAGTACTACAAGTGTACCAAATTTCATAACTGTACGATAAACTAAGCTTTATGGAGAGGGGTTTTTTTCACTTTGTAGGGGGCGCTGTTCAGCCATTTTCTTTGCGATTTTTTTGGGACCTTTAAAATATCAAATTTTTCACCAGGCCTGACAAGTGTGCAAAATATTGTGAGTTTTGGGGTATGTTAAGGTCCCCAAAAAGCTGTTCAAAGGGGGCACGGAATAACAAAAAATAATAATAATCAGAGCAAAAACAAGAGGCCTTCGCAGCGCTTTCGCTGCTCGGGCCTAATCAGAGCAAAAACAAGAGGCCTTCGCAGCGCTTTCGCTGCTCGGGCCTAATAATAATCAGAGCAAAAACAAGAGGCCTTCGCAGCGCTTTCGCTGCTCGGGCCTAATTAAAGCTGCAAGCAGCGTCGTTCGGCCCTCGCAGCGAAGCTGCTCGCCCTCCTTCAGCACCCCCTCCGCTCCATCCCCGACGCTCTCCAAACCCGGCTCCGCGCTTCTCCATCCTGGCCGGCAGCCGAGGGCATCAGGGCATGCCTGTCGGAACAGAAAGTCAGCCACCCCAACACCGGAAACCGTGAAAGGCCTCCTCGTCCACACCTCACCCTGACTCAGCATCCCTTCTGAGCCCACCATTACATGTCTCACCCCTAGGAGATACTCTATCTTTACCACACTGGTGATGTGATGTTCAGTCTCGGGCAAATCGGAGGCTGTTTGTGGAAGTTACAGTCAAACGTAAGGTCACAGCGTCACGCCAGAAATCGCCATGGCATCAAAGCCCCTCACTTTCTGAAAAGCTATCAGATCTGAATGGTCATTACAACATCATGAAGACAGTGCATGACCTTAGTGTCATCTTGACTAAATTAGAGGGGACAAATATGGGCAGTTCACCATAAAACAATAGACTTCCTTTAGTCAGGGGGCGGGGCTTAGGTGATGTCAGCTGTCCACATTGTCACTGTCTTCAGATGTGGTCAGTGATCACACAGACAAAGTATGAAATTGATCTGATCATGCACATGGGAGTTATTAAGTCAAATAAAGTAATGGCGACTGGTCAAAGTTTGAGGCTTAGCCACGCCCATACCTTTATACTTATTTAAAATCCGACGGTTGAATTTTTTCCTCTATGTCTTAAGAGTATATAGCAGGAGTTTGAAGGTGATCGGTGGAAAGGGCGAGGAGATATCATTCTCCTTATAACGTGTGCGAAAACCACTTAATTGAGTAATTGCACCAAAATGGCCGACCTCCTGTGCGACATTGCGCTTGGCTCCAAGAGACTTTTTTGTAGGTCCTGAGACACTACATTAGTGTGCCAAATTTTGTGATCCTCAGTCAAAGCATGGCTTGGGGCTGACTGTTTTAATGGTCCTAGGGGGCACTGTTTTGGAAAATAGGCCACGCCCACAAACTTCAGCTGTCCAATTATATTAGGGGTCAGAGTAGGATCACTCATCAGAAATTGTGTGGCAATGTCACAATGATTGAAGAAATGAGAGACAAACGTATTTCCATGGCGTGATGGCGAATTTCGCCATGCTCCCAAAGCCCCGCCTTTATTCGAAACCTGCCAGTACTATAGACCTAGTGACCTCAACTTGTCTGCTGCTATTTGCCACTGTTTGGTGGTGATTGGATAAAAGGAGTCCAATAGGGAACTGTGAAAAAAAGAGTGGCGTGGCGACAAGTCAGAGTTTGAGGCTTAGCCACGCCCACACCTTTATACTTATTTAAAATCCGACGGTTGAATTTTTTCATCTATGTCTTAAGAGTATATAGCAGAAGTGTGAAGGCGATTGGTGAAAAGGGCGACGGAGCATCACTCTCCAAACAACGTGTGCGAAAACCACTAAATCACGCACTTGGACCAAAATGTCCGACTTCCTGTGCGACTTTGCACTTGGCTCCAAGAGACTTTTTTGTAGGTCCTGAGACACCACATTAGTGTACCACATTTCGTAATCCTCAGTCAAAGCATGGCTTGGGGCTGTCAGTTTTAATGGTCCTAGGGGGCGCTATTTCAACAAATAGACCACGCCCACCGGAATGTCACATCAGATTTTTTGGGGGGCCGGACTAGCATCACTCACAAGAAGTTTCGTGGCGATATCTCTAGAAATGACGAAATGGGAGGCAAACGTAAGGCCTAAGTGGTACGCCTGAGTTCGCCGCGCCGCCACAGCCCCGCCTTCTGCAGAAAACTCCCATAAAGTGACGCCAAGCAACCCCAACTTGTCTTCAGTTACCTGATACAAATTTGGGATGATTATTTGAAAGGGCAAATTTTGGAAAATTTCCCAGTAAAACTTGACCTTTTAAGTCCTGAAGGGGCGGGGCTTATGTGACATCATCAATTGACCATTCATTTGTCTTCGGGGGGCGATGATGATTGTCCATAGAAAGTTACTTTAACTGTAATTCTTTCATTTATGAAATTATAGCAATTTGAATTTTTTTGGCGAGTGCTCGAACTTTGAGGCCTGGTCCCGCCCCTTCAGTATTTACGAAAAGTCAATTTTATTGTCTCATTTTAATCGTCCGTCGCTTCTGTTCGATCGCACACTATTTTTGAGACGATCGTGCGAAAAATGACCAAACTGTTCAACCAAATATAGACCCAAGAAATGGCCGAAACAGGGTCAAAATGGCCACTTTAGTCCAAAATGGCCGACTTCCTGTTTGATATTGACCATGGATGCAAGAGGCTTTTCTGTGCGTATTGTTGAGTTCTACAAGTGTACCAAATTTCATAACTGTACGATAAACTAAGCTTTATGGAGAGGGGTATTTTTCACTTTCTAGGGGGCGCTGTTCAGCCATTCTTTTATGAACTTTCACATTGCCAGTGAAATACGTAAATTTCACGCACTTTCTATATTGGGCCAGAATTTGGTGACTTTTTGGATATGCTAAGACCCCCTAAAGGCCAGTCAAAGACGCGGAAGAAAAAAGAATAATAATAAGAAGAAACGGAGCAGATACAATAGGCCTTCGCAGCTTCACTGCTCGGGCCTAATAATTAAAGCTGCAAGCAGCGTCGTTCGGCCCTCGCAGCGAAGCTGCTCGCCCTCCTTCCGCACCCCCTCCGCTCCATCCCCGACGCTCTCCAAACCCAGCTCCGCGCTTGTCCATCCTGGACGGCAGCCGGGGGCACCAGGGCACGTCTGGCAGAACAGAAAGTCAACCACCCCGACACCAGAAACCGTGAACGGCCTCCTCGTCCACACCTCACCCTGATTCAGCATCCCCTCTGAGCCCAGCATTACACGTCTCACCACTAGGAGATACTCTATCTTTACCACACTGGTGATGTGATGTTCAGTCTCTGGCAAATCGGAGGCTGTTTGTGGAAGTTACAGTCAAACGTAAGGTCACAGCGTCACGCCAGAAATCGCCATGGCATCAAAGCTCCTCCCTTTCTGAAAAGCTATCAGATCTGAATAGTCATTAGAACATCATGAAGACAGTGCATGACCTTAGTGTCATGTTGACTAAATTAGAGGGGACAAATATGGGCATTTCACCATAAAACAGAAGACTTCCTGTAGTCAGGGGGCGGGGCTTAGGTGATGCCAGCTGTCCACATTGTCACTGTCTTCAGATGTGGTCAGTGATCACACGGACAAAGTTTGAAATTGATCTGATCATGCACAAGGGAGTTATTGAGTCAAGTAACGTAATGGCGACTGGTCAAAGTTTGAGGCTTAGCCACGCCCACACCTTTATACTTATTTAAAATCCGACGGTTGAATCTTTTCCTCTATGTCTTAAGAGTATATAGCAAGAGTTTGAAGGTGATCGGTGGAAAGGGCGACGAGACATCATTCTCCTAATAACGTGTGCGAAAACCACTAAATCGAGTACTTGGACCAAAATGGCCGACCTCCTGTGCGACATTGCGCTTGGCTCCAAGAGACTTTTTTGTAGGTCCTGAGACACTACATTAGTGTGCCAAATTTCGTGATCCTCAGTCAAAGCACGGCTTGGGGCTGACAGTTTTAATGGTCCTAGGGGGCGCTATTTCAGAAAATAGGCCACGCCCACAAACTTCAGCTGTCCAATTCTATTAGGGGTCAGAGTAGGATCACTCATCAGAAATTGTGTGGCGATGTCACAATGATTGAAGAAATGAGAGACAAACGTATTTCCATGGCGTGATGGCGAATTTCGCCATGCTCCCAAAGCCCCGCCTTTATTCGAAAGCTGCCAGTACTATAGACCAAGTGACCTCAACTTGTCTGCTGCTATTTGCCAGTGATTGCTGGTGATTGGTTAAAAGGAGTCCAATAGGGAGCTGTGAAAAAAAGAGTGGCGTGGCGACAGGTCAAAGTTTGAGGCTTAGCCACGCCCACACCTTTATACTTATTTAAAATCCGTAGGTTGAATTTTTTCCCCTTTGTCTTAAGAGTCTATAGCAGAAGTTTGAAGGTGATTGGTGAAAAGGGCAATGGTGTAACACTCTCCAAACAACGTGTGCGAAAACCACTAAATCGACTACTTGGACCAAAATGGCCGACTTCCTGTGCGACTTTGCACTTGGCTCCAAGAGACTTTTTTGTAGGACCGGAGACACCACATTAGTGTACCAGATTTCGTACTCCTCAGTCAAAGCATGGCTAGGGGCTGACAGTTTTAATGGTCCTAGAGGGCGCCATTTCAGAAAATAGGCCACGCCCACAAACTACAGCTGTCCAAATCTATTGGGGGTCAGACTAGGATCACTCACCAGACATTTTGTGGTGATGGCACGATAATTGAAGAAATGAGAGGCAAACGTATTGCCATGGCGTGATGGTGAATTTTGCCATGCTCCCAAAGCCCCGCCTTTTTTCAAAACCTGCCAGTACTGGAGACTAAGTGACCTCAACTTGTCAGCTGCTATTCGCCAGAGATTGCTGGCGATTGGGTAAAAGGAGTCCAATAGGTAGCTGTGAAAAAAAGAGTGGCGTGGTGACAGGTCAAAGTTTGAGGCTTAGCCACGCCCACACCTTTATACTTATTTAAAATCCGACGGTTGAATTTTTTCCTTTATGTCTTAAGAGTCTATAGCAGAAGTTTGAAGGCGATTGGTGAAAAGGGCGATGGAGCATCACTCTCCAAACAACGTGTGCGAAAACCACTAAATCGAGTACTTGGACCAAAATGGCCGACTTCCTGTGCGACTTTGCACTTGGCTCCAAGAGACTTTTTTGTAGGTCCTGAGACACCACATTAGTGTGCCAAATTTCATAATCCTCAGTCAAAGCATGACTTGGGGCTGACAGTTTTAATGGTCCTAGGGGGCGCTATTTCAGAAAATAGGCCACGCCCACCGGATGTTCACATCACATTTTGTGGGGGGCTGAACTAGGATCACTCCCAAGAGGTTTTGTGGCGATATCTCTAGAAATGACGAAATGGGAGGCAAACGTAAGGCCTAAGCGGTACGCCTGACTTCGCCGCGCCGCCACAGCCCCGCCTTCTGGAGAAAACTCCCATAAAGTGACGCCAAGCAACCCCAACTTGTCTTCAGTTACCCGCTACAAATTTGGGGTGGTTATTGGAAAGGGCGAATTTTGGAAAATTTCCCAGTAAATCTTGACCTTTTAAGTCCTGAGGGGGCGGGGCTTATGTGACATCATCAATCGACCATTCATTTGTCTTCGGAGGTCGACGACGATTGTCCTTAGAACATTTCTTTAACTGTAATTCTTTCATTTATGAATCTATAGCAATTTGAATTTTTTTGGCGAGTGCTCGAACTTTGAGGCCTGGTCCCGCCCCTTCAGTATTTACGAAAAGTCAATTTTATTGTCTCATTTTAATCGTCCATCGCTTCTGTTCGATCGCACACTATTTTTGAGACGATCGTGCGAAAAATGACCAAACTGTTAAACCAAATATAGACCCTAGAAATGGCCAAAACGGGGTCAAAATGGCCACTTTAGTCCAAAATGGCCGACTTCCTGTTTGATATTGACCATGGGTGCAAGAGGCTTTTCTGTGCGTATTGTTGAGTTCAACAAGTGTACCAAATTTCATCACTCTACTATGAAAAAAGGTCAAAGCGGAGGGGTATTTTTAATTTTCCAGGGGGCGCTGTTGAAACATTTTTTTACCAACTTTCACGTTGCCAGTGAAATACGTAAATTTCACGCACTTTCTATATTGGGCCAGAATTTGGTGACTTTTTGGATATGCTAAGACCCCCTAAAGGCCATCCAAAGACGCGGAAGAAAAAAAAAGAAAAAAAAAAAAAAATAATAATAATTAAAGCTGCAAGCAGCGTCGTTCGGCCCTCGCAGCTCCGCGCCGCTCTGGCCTGGCCGGCAGCCCGGGGCACCAGGCTACGTCTGCGAAACAGAAACGTCAACCACCCCGACACCAGAAACTGCTAACGGTCACCTCATCCGCACCTCACCCTGACACAGCATCCCCTTTGAGCCCACCATTATATTACACGTCTCACCACTAGGGCATACTCTATCTTTACCACACTGGTGGTGTGATGACAGAGACAAACTTTAATGCTTTTCTGACCAGGTTTTTTAAGTTATTGTAGGTTAAATTTATCTAGAGGGTGTTGTGACCAACCACAGAAAAATCCCGTTGAGGTCAGCTTTGGTTGACAAAGATGGTTTTCTGTTATTTTGACATCAATCAGACACTGTGTGTTCTTTCTAGAACCAGTGAGCTGAAAGGGGCAGAGCTACAGGGATTAAAACCAACAACCACATCAATGTGTTTGGTGCAGTCACGTGATATCACAAGCCAAGTATATTGCCATTCTGACTTTGTCTTTAGAAGTTAATAAAGTTTGAACCTATCTTGGGGTGCTGTGACCATTTACAACTAAATCCCATAGAGGTATCTTTGCTCATCAAAGATGGTTTGGCATCAATCAATTGTTGCATGTGTCATCTAGAGACAAAAGGCTGTAAGTGGGCAGAGTTAAAGTGATTTGAACAAGTGAGCACATACATGTGTTGATTGCAGTTGTGTGATGACTCCCATCAAGTTTAATATAGTTTGGAGCTTTTTTACAGAAGTAACAAAGGTTTTATCGTATCTAGGGGGTGCTGTTCCAAATTTAGGAAATATTCCATGAAGAAGTTTGTAGGTTGATAACAGTCATTTGTGTGCCGTTTGGTGTGAATTGCATCATGCATGTGTTATTAAGGGCCTAATATCTGTCAAGGGGCGGAGCTAAAGCTATATCCACCAATTACCACATGATTGTGTTGGGTTCCTTTGTGTGATGACATATGGCAAGTTTGATGCAATTACGACCTCTTCTGTAGGAGTTGTTACAGTTTTAAAGGTATGTAGGGGGCGCTGTGGTGATATTACACAACATTCTCCAACTGTTTGTGCCTCGTTGGCTAAAGGGCATGATTGTTCATTGCCATGTTCAGTCTCGGGCAGATCGGAGGCTGTTTGTGGAAGTTACAGTCAAACGTAAGGTCATGGCGTCACGCCAGAATTCGCCATGGCATCAAAGTCCCTCCCTATCTAGAAAGCTATCAGATCTGAATGGTCATTACAACATCATGAAGACAGTGCATGACCTTAGTGTCATGTTGACTAAATTAAAGGGGACAAATATGGGCATTTCACCATAAAACAATAGACTTCCAATAGTCAGGGGGCGGGGCTTAGGTGATGTCAGCTGTCCACATTATCATTGTCTTCAGATGTGGTCAGTGATCACACAGACAACGTTTGATATACGATCTGATCATGCACATGGGAGTTAAGTCAGGTAATGTAATGGCGAAAGGTCAAAGTTTGAGGCTTAGCCACGCCCACACCTTGATACTTATTTAAAATCCGACGGTTGAATTTTTTCCCCTTTGTCTTAAGAGTACATAGCAGATGTTTGAAGGTGATCGGTGAAAAGGGCGACGGGGCATCAAGGTCCAAACAACATGTGCGAAAACCAACTAAATCAAGTACTTGGACCAAAATGGCCGACCTCCTGAACGACTTTGCACTTGGCTCCAAGAGACTTTTTTGTAGGTCCTGAGACACTACATTAGTGTACCAAATTTCGTGATCCTCAGTTAAAGCTTGGCTTGGGGCTGACAGTTTTAATGGTCCCAGGGGGCGCTATTTCAGAAAATAGGCCACGCCCACAAACTTCAACTGTCCAGTTCTATTGGGGGTCAGACTCGGATCACTCACCAGACATTTTGTGGCGATGTCACGATAATTGAAGAAATGAGAGGCAAACGTATAGCCATGGCGTGATGGCGAATTTCGCCATGCTCCCAAAGCCCCGCCTTTTCTCAAAACCTTCCAGTACTGGAGACCAAGTGACCTCAACTTGTCTGCTGCTATTTACCAGAGATTCCTGGTGATTGGGTAAAATGGGTCCAATAGGGAGCTGTGAAAAAAAGAGTGGCGTGGCGAAAGGTCAAAATTTGAGGCTTAGCCACGCCCACACCTTTATACTTATTTAAAATCCGACGGTTGAATTTTTTCCTCTATGTCTTAAGAGTATATAGCAGACGTCTGAAGGCGATTGGTGAAAAGGGCGACGGAGCATCACTCTCCAAACAACGTGTGTGAAAACAACTAAATCGCGCACTTGGACCAAAATGGCCGACTTCCTGTGCGACCTTGCACTTGGCTCCAAGAGACTTTTTTGTAGGTCCTAAGACACCACATTAGTGTACCAAATTTCGTAGTCCTCAGTCAAAGCATGGCTTGGGGCTGACAGTTTTAATGGTCCTAGGGGGCGCTAATTCAGACAATAGGCCACGCCCACAAACTTAAGCTGACCATTTCTATTGGGGGTCAGACTAGGATCACTCACAACAAATTTCGAGGTGATATCACGATAAATGAAGAAATGAGAGGCAAACGTATTTCCATGGCGTGATGGCGAATTTCGCCATGCTCCCAAAGCCCCGCCTTTTTTCAAAACCTTCCAGTACTGGAGACCAAGTGACCTCAACTTGCCTGCTGCTATTTACCAGAGATTCCTGGTGATTGGGTAAAAGGAGTCCAATAGGGAGCTGTGAAAAAAAGGGTGGCGTGGCGAAAGGTCAAAGTTTGAGGCTTAGCCACGCCCACACCTTTATACTTATTTAAAATCCGACGGTTGAATTTTTTCCTGTATGACTTAAGAGTATTTAGCAGGAGTTTGAAGGTGATTGGTGAAAAGGGCGATGGAGCATCACTCTCCAAACAAGGTGTGCGAAAACCACTAAATCGAGTACTTGGACCAAAATGGCCGACTTCCTGTACGACTTTGCACTTGGCTCCAAGAGACTTTTTTGTAGGTCCTGAGAAACCACATTAGTGTACCAGATTTCGTAATCCTCAGTCAAAGCATGGCTTGGGGCTGACAGTTTTAATGGTCCTAGGGGGCGCTAATTCAGAAGATAGGCCACGCCCACAAACTTAAGCTGACCATTTCTATTGGGGGTCAGACTAAGATCACTCATAACAAATTTCGAGGTGATATCACGATAAATGAAGAAATGAGAGGCAAACGTATTTCCATGGCGTTATGGCGAATTTCGCCATGCTCCCAAAGCCTCGCCTTTTTTCAAAACCTTCCAGTACTGGAGACCAAGTGACCTCAACTTGCCTGCTGCTATTTACCAGAGATTCCTGGTGATTGGGTAAAAGGAGTCCAATAGGGAGCTGTGAAAAAAAGGGTGGCGTGGCGAAAGGTCAAAGTTTGAGGCTTAGCCACGCCCACACCTTTATACTTATTTAAAATCCGACGGTTGAATTTTTTCCTCTATGTCTTAAGAGTATATAGCAGAAGTTTGAAGGCGATTGGTGAAAAGGGCGACGGAGCATCACTCTCCAAACAACGTGTGTGAAAACCACTAAATTGCGCACTTGGACCAAAATGGCCGACTTCCTGTGCGACTTTGCACTTGGCTCCAAGAGACTTTTTTGTAGGTCCTGAGACACTACATTAGTGTGCCAAATTTCGTGATCCTCAGTCAAAGCACGGCTTGGGGCTGACAGTTTTAATGGTCCTAGGGGGCGCTATTTCAGAAAATAGGCCACGCCCACAAACTTCAGCTGTCCAATTCTATTAGGGGTCAGAGTAGGATCACTCATCAGAAATTGTGTGGCGATGTCACAATGATTGAAGAAATGAGAGACAAATGTATTTCCATGGCGTGATGGCGAATTTCGCCATGCTCCCAAAGCCCCGACTTTATTCGAAACCTGCCAGTACTATAGACCAAGTGACCTCAACTTGTCTGCTGCTATTTGCCAGTGATTGCTGGTGATTGGTTAAAAGGAGTCCAATAGGGAGCTGTGAAAAAAAGAGTGGCGTGGCGACAGGTCAAAGTTTGAGGCTTAGCCACGCCCACACCTTTATACTTATTTAAAATCCGTAGGTTGAATTTTTTCCCCTTTGTCTTAAGAGTCTATAGCAGAAGTTTGAAGGTGATTGGTGAAAAGGGCAATGGTGTAACACTCTCCAAACAACGTGTGCGAAAACCACTAAATCGACTACTTGGACCAAAATGGCCGACTTCCTGTGCGACTTTGCACTTGGCTCCAAGAGACTTTTTTGTAGGACCGGAGACACCACATTAGTGTACCAGATTTCGTACTCCTCAGTCAAAGCATGGCTAGGGGCTGACAGTTTTAATGGTCCTAGAGGGCGCCATTTCAGAAAATAGGCCACGCCCACAAACTACAGCTGTCCAAATCTATTGGGGGTCAGACTAAGATCACTCACCAGACATTTTGTGGTGATGGCACGATAATTGAAGAAATGAGAGGCAAACGTATTGCCATGGCGTCATGGTGAATTTTGCCATGCTCCCAAAGCCCCGCCTTTTTTCAAAACCTGCCAGTACTGGAGACTAAGTGACCTCAACTTGTCAGCTGCTATTCGCCAGAGATTGCTGGCGATTGGGTAAAAGGAGTCCAATAGGTAGCTGTGAAAAAATAAGTGGCGTGGTGACAGGTCAAAGTTTGAGGCTTAGCCACGCCCACACCTTTATACTTATTTAAAATCCGACGGTTGAATTTTTTCCTTTATGTCTTAAGAGTCTATAGCAGAAGTTTGAAGGCGATTGGTGAAAAGGGCGATGGAGCATCACTCTCCAAACAACGTGTGCGAAAACCACTAAATCGAGTACTTGGACCAAAATGGCCGACTTCCTGTGCGACTTTGCACTTGGCTCCAAGAGACTTTTTTGTAGGTCCTGAGACACCACATTAGTGTGCCAAATTTCATAATCCTCAGTCAAAGCATGACTTGGGGCTGACAGTTTTAATGGTCCTAGGGGGCGCTATTTCAGAAAATAGGCCACGCCCACCGGATGTTCACATCACATTTTGTGGGGGGCTGAACTAGGATCACTCCCAAGAGGTTTTGTGGCGATATCTCTAGAAATGACGAAATGGGAGGCAAACGTAAGTCCTAAGCGGTACGCCTGACTTCGCCGCGCCGCCACAGCCCCGCCTTCTGGAGAAAACTCCCATAAAGTGACGCCAAGCAACCCCAACTTGTCTTCAGTTACCCGCTACAAATTTGGGGTGATTATTGGAAAGGGCGAATTTTGGAAAATTTCCCAGTAAATCTTGACCTTTTAAGTCCTGAGGGGGCGGGGCTTATGTGACATCATCAATCGACCATTCATTTGTCTTCGGAGGGCGACGCCGATTGTCCTTAGAACATTTCTTTAACTGTAATTCTTTCATTTATGAATCTATAGCAATTTGAATTTTTTGGGCGAGTGCTCGAACTTTGAGGCCTGGTCCCGCCCCTTCAGTATTTACGAAAAGTCAATTTTATTGTCTCATTTTAATCGTCCATCGCTTCTGTTCGATCGCACACTATTTTTGAGACGATCGTGCGAAAAATGACCAAACTGTTAAACCAAATATAGACCCTAGAAATGGCCAAAACGGGGTCAAAATGGCCACTTTAGTCCAAAATGGCCGACTTCCTGTTTGATATTGACCATGGGTGCAAGAGGCTTTTCTGTGCGTATTGTTGAGTTCTACAAGTGTACCAAATTTCATCACTCTACTATGAAAAAAGGTCAAAGCGGAGGGGTATTTTTAATTTTCCAGGGGGCGCTGTTGAAACATTTTTTTACCAACTTTCAGGTTGCCAGTGAAATACGTAAATTTCACGCACTTTCTATATTGGGCCAGAATTTGGTGACTTTTTGGATATGCTAAGACCCCCTAAAGGCCATCCAAAGACGCGGAAGAAAAAAAAAGAAAGAAAGAAAGAAAGAAAAAAAATAATAATAAACGGAGCAGATACAATAGGCCTTCGCAGCTTCACTGCTCGGGCCTAATAATAATAATAAATAATAATAATAAACGGAGCAGATACAATAGGCCTTCGCAGCTTCACTGCTCACCGCTCCGTCCTGGCCGGTAGCCAAGGGCATGTCTGTGGAACAGAAACGTTGACCACCTCGACACCAGAAACCGCCAACGGTCACCTCGTCCGCACCTCACCCTGACTCAGCATCCCCTCTGAGGCCACCATTATATTACACGTCTCACCACTAGGGCATACTCAAAGTATCCCTTATCACAGGTGTGGATGTACATGCAACATGTGTGACAAAGGCGCAGCAATCAATTTCTAACTCTTTTACAGAAGATCATTTTGCTGTTCACATGACGTTTCTTCTTAAATTGAAGGCAGACCTACAAGCTTTTCTTCAAGGCTGGAACAACTATCCTCTTAGAACAGAAGGAAACCAAACTCCTGAGCAGCTATGGTACACAGGAATGATGTGTCACCCGACCCAGCAGCCAGAGTAAGTTGAGGTGCATTTCTTTTTAATTCATTCAAAATAAAAAGGAATGAGTCCTAAGTGAACAGCATCAAATGTGAAACAAATTAAAGTATTTGGAATTAATGTTAAAGTTCATTTGCTTAAATGGATCAGCTGGTAAAATAGCTTGAAAAGTTTGGTTATCCACATGAGGTTTAAACAAGTCAATATTGGCTAATAACTGATGCAATAAGGGAATGATAATAATTGTGGTGTTTAAATTTGTTTGGTCCAATTATCAGGATATTCAAGAGCCGGACAATGACTGGGATGTGGCAGCTGAATATGGAGTAGTTGCGGACGTTGTGATTGTGATTCCAGAATTTGACAGTCCACTGAAAGAACAGCAGGTAGCAGCGCTTCAGTTGCTGATTGATGAAAATATTGGACATACGAACACTACAAACTTGGGGTTGTATGAACTAGTCGATTTCACTGCTCTGTAGTGACTTTTCATGTTTGTCATCGAGTAGTCTCTTCCTAAAGACAGCAGGTGACAAGCCCCTGCTCACCGGGAGGTACCGCGCTGTGCCAGAGTGTCGGTATTGACACCCGCGGTAAAACGGACATTGAACCAACATAAACTCCTCAAAACTTTTAAATAAAATGCCTGTGAGACCCTTTGATGTGGACATCATTTTTACAGTACAGAAGCTCTTCCTTTTGTATTTTTTGTGTCCTTGAGTCACCTGTCCACAGATCATGCACACAGGGTTGTTTTGCACCCTGGATTTATTTCCCTCCCCAAAGAAGGAAAGCTCCTGTTTACACTTGTAAAGCGTGTCCCTGGACCATGATGGGGATGGAGACGAGGTAGCAGTGGCCTCAGGAAACACCAGACTGGCAGAAGGCTGGAGCGACGCAGGGCTGGAGCTGGACTGAACAGAGACCGCTTAGGCACAATGGGCCTGACTGTGTGCCAAGGGGTTTCAGATAGCGTAGAGGTGGAAGAGGCTACAACTGTTTCACAACTCACAGGAGTCTGTTTTCTAGGCTGTAGCAGAGACTGAGGTTGAAATTGAGGCTTCACCTGGGGCTGAAGCTGTGGCTGAGTAGCAGCAGGCCGAGAGACTGGCATCGCAAGGTCCGTCCTGTTCCTTAAAACCTTGTCCAGGACAGCAGCAGAAAAGCCAGCAGAGGGACCAGGAGGAGTAGTGGAGCCAGAAGAAGCAGCTATCGGACCAGCAGGGGATGCAGAAGCAGAGGGATCAGCAGGAGCAGGAGAACCAACAGCCGCTGTAGAGCAGGAGCCTTTGGCGACGCCCTGGTCGCTGCAGCTCCTATTGTTGGTTGCTTTGAGATGAGGGAGTCTAAAAAGACCACAAAAATTTGTAGTGTGCGTTGTTTAAGCTTGGAAGGTGCAAATTAGATTTGTTCTGCCCCATACCTTCCACAGATTTACAAGCAGCCACCATCTCTGCATCATCATCCAGCCACGACAGAGGGTGTCTCTGGGAGGGGCGTGATTCTTCCTGCTGAGCAAACAGGAAAAGCATCAATTAAACACTTAGTTAACTTGAAAATTTTACTAATTATGTTTAAGGCTAGAAATAATTTACTGCCAACTAATCTACAAAGGTTCTTTGTTTTGATCCCAAAAAATGATAAGAGTAGAAAGAAACCAGAGTTTAAAAGGATATTTGTTCGTACTACATTAAAGCAAATGTGTATGTTAACATATGGTGTGAAATTATGGAATAACCTGGATGATGAATTAAAAAAATGTACAAGTACTGGTCAATTAAAAAAAATGTATAAAGATAAAAGGCTAAAATCGTATGATTTGGTAAGTTTAGGATGGAGGATTAATGTTTTAGTAGTGATATTATTTGTGGAAGTAAGAGAGCGGTTTATTTTTTGTGTATAAGGCTATTTTGTACTTTTTGTTATTTATCTTGTCTTAGTTAAAGGGGGTAGGTCATATAAGATTTTTTCTTCTTCCTCCCCCTATTTCACTCAAATGCTTATATTCTAATTTGAAGTTTGTATATTTAAACTTTGAGTGAAATAAATTATTGAATTGAATAAACAGGGAGCCCAGTGTGCGCCCCCCAGTGGAGGGTTAAGGTATTTATATTGTGCCGTATCACACACCATGGTTGGCGGAAGAAGAAGTAGTTCTTGCTGAAAACGCTGAAAAGTAGCGGGGGCGTTCCTCAAACCGAACGGCAACACGGTGTACTGGAGCAGGTTATCTGGAGTGACGAAAGCAGACACTTTAGATGCAAACGGAGTTAGCGGCACCTGCCAATAGGCTTTTAGAAGATCTAGTTTAGTAACAAATGTAGCTGAACCCACACTATCCACACAATTCTCTACACGAGGCAAAGGAAACGAATCTGGGACGGTTTTTGCATTTAACTTGCGGTAGTCAGTAACAAACCTATATGAGCCATCAGGTTTATTTTCCAGTAAACATGGTGAGCTCCAGGAACTGGTGCTGGGCTTTGCTAGGCCATGTTCTAATAGATAAGTTACTTCCTTTCTCATAAGTTCCCTCTTCATCGGACTAGCCCTGTAAGGGTGCATATGAACGGGGACGGAATCAGTAAGGCTGATGTCATGAGTTATTAGGTGGGTCTGACTGGACACGTCTGAAAATAGTTCCGGAAAAGAGTGAATTAGATGAGAAAGCTCCTCCTGTTGCGAAGAGGTGAGGTGACCCAAACTGGACGACAGGTTGGAGAGAGCTTCGGAGTTGCAGAGACGTGGGGTGACAGGGGGCAGCAAACTCCACGCCACAGCATCATCTTGCACAGTATCAGGCAGTGGGGGAGAAACCTCTGCAGAGACTAAACAAGGCTGAGTCACAGCGGTAGCACGTTCATGAAATAGCTTCAAACGATTCACATGGCAAGTCATGGTTTTCTTTCTCATTAGAGGAGTTCTGATCACATAATTGGATTCACTGAACTTGGAGAGAACCTCAAAAAGCTGCAGCCAGGGAGAGAGAGGTGTCGGCGCGCTAGGATGATGTCGACGCCAAAACAACCAAAACAAAGTGGAGACTCACCTCTCACATCAGGAAGAATCTGCGTGTTTCGAGCGTTATCCGTTCTTTCATAATCCGTTGTTGAATTGTGATCGGCAGAAGCTTTTCTGGTTCGCGCCTCACTTTTTACAGCAGCGGCCCACGTCAAGACGTCGTTTCTGTTACTGATAAGGAAATGCATGCGTTAAGCAGCGCGGTCTGTAGAAGCTGTCATCAGCTGATCAGGAGCTGCTAGAGGTAGATGTTTTCATCCAAGAGCATCACGGCCCATGAAGAACGAGGAAGACGTGATGAATATCTACGGCTGCAGACCCGCCGCAGATTTGCTGCTGTAGGTGGGAATCTGCAGCAGTGAATCTGCGGGTCTGCAGCCGTGCCCTTCTTGGCGTGACAGCGGGACGTCCCGAAGGTCCGCTCACCTGTTCACCACTCAGACGTCCTGATCTTTTGCCTTCCTAGATCATCCAGCTGTAACCTGTTCCTGATCATGTCTTTAGCCCCGCTGTAACACTGATGCATCAGTCTCAAACGACATGGAGCTCAGGTGTTATTAGAACCTGTGTGTGTTCACCACCCAGCTTCAGCTCTTCTGTGGTTGGGTCTGACCCATGTTAGTACATTTAAGTCCTCCATCAGGCTTGTGCCTCTTCTAGTGTCATTTTAAAGGATTTTATTAATTTATTTAACCGATACTAGATTACCAGCAACAGAAATGCTGCTAAAAACACACAATTATGTGAAGCTGGAAAAATTAGAATACTGTGCAAAATTACATTTATTTCTGTAATTTAACTAGACCGAGATACCATTTAAAGGTTCGGGAACCTTTACAGGTGTTTCTATTTGCAATTTTAAATTTCAGCTGATTAGGGTCTTGTTAAATATCACACAGTGACCTTTTAATAGTCTAGATAAGTGTAATGTTCCTGTTAGTAGGTCCTCCTGTTAAGTGCTTATTTATTTAAATTATTCAGGTTTATAAAAAACATTTGGACATACATTTTATTATGTTCCAGTCAACAGTCATTTATATTTCACTATTGTAGTAATTCTTGCATTCTTTAATGAAAAAAGTAACTAAGTAGTTATTTTTGTTGGTAATCAGTTACTTTTATGATCTTGTAACTGAGTTACTTTTTTGACAAAGTAATCAGTAACTATAACTAATTACTTTTTTAAAGTAACGTTCCCAACACTGATTAACGCACAGGCCAGAGTTTCATCTGCCCGTGCTAGGAGAACGGGACCTGCTCTAGCTGTGAGAATGCCGTGTGTGTGCGCTCACCATGATGACCAGTAGAATATTCTGGAAGTCATTTCTGAATCCCAGTGTGGAGCTGCAGAACAGAGCAAAGTTTCCTTCCAGAAGTTGCAGGGTAAAAAATAGGCTTGCTCAGTCAAACTGCACACGCACGCACAAAAATCATTTTTGTTCCGTGAGGATTTATTCCACACTCACCATGAAACCCAGTGAGGTAAAGAGGAAGACTACGACCAGTTTGGCGTATGGTCCGTGTCCCATCACGAGCCTGATTCCTTGAAAAAAGGCATGGGCTGTGACCAGACCTGGGAATGCTCTAAAAACAGAAAATAAACCAGAAACAGTGAGAACACCACCTGATACCTGTACAAGTCTCTAGAAGCATGTTGCTTTGATTCCTTGCAACATCTTTCACCTAGTCAGCTGACTTTCATGCTTTTCCTTATTGCCTTTAGATTTGACCAAAGCTTTGGCTTGATCACACGGCCCGTATTGCTCAGCTACAACTGTCTCGTTATTGGTCACAGTCAAGCCCCTTCATCACATCACATCACTGTTTTTCATGGAACTTGAAATCAGATTTACAAAATAATGGATCATGCAAAATCATAAGATCTGGTGTAATTCGATATGAATGACTGACCTAAAAAATGAACAGATTTCAGATGAATATGTAAAACCAGAGTTGGTGCCATTTTTGTGTTTGCTGATGAAACTTATCTGTGGTAGCCATATTTTGCCAAGTTAGAGCTAAAAGCTAGTCTGAGCTAACCGCTAGTTTGAAACAAAAAGTAGTCTTAGTCTGAGCCAAACGCTAGTCTGAGCAAACCGCTAGTCTGAGCCAAAAGCTAGTCTTAGTCTGAGCCAAACGCTAGTCTGGGCTAAGTGCTAGTCTGAGTTAACAGTTAGTCTGAGCCAAAAGCTAGTCTGAGCTAACAGCTATGCATCCTCGAACAATTCTCCGGACATCGTTTACTGCAAATCGTGATAATTTCAACAAACATTAGTCAGCTAGCAAGTAGCTAGTTTTTGCTAGCTTTAGCTTTAACATCGATTGACTAACCTTATACCGGCTTCTTCTCCTGGACTGTCTGGACGTGAGGGGGCGGCCTCTGTAAAACACGGGAATCAGAGACGAACGTGACGTTGCTGTGTCGTTAAAGAAACTTATTGGTTTATTTTGAATTTTCCGATTTTCCTTACTGATTGGAGGATTAGCGCATTGTGTTTTCTAAAGACTTCAACCTTATTGGGAGATATTTTTCCACGTGATGTATTCTATCCCGCTGATTGGCTCAAATTCGGCTATATATTTTTCAATCCAACCGCCACTCACGTCTTTGAACAAGACTCGTTTCAGTGCGCACTACGTAGGCTTGCTTGGGGTTTTGCCTTCTTTTTAGCGTTGTAAAGCAGCATTTTGGAGAATATTTCATTTGTGCTTATTGTTATCTGTCGTTTGTTTGTTTGTTTGTATGTTTGTTTTAAGCAATATTAGCTGTATTCAGCTGGCGTGTTCACTTCTTATTATGGTAAGTAATACTTGCATATTTGCTGTGTCGATTTTTACGCAAGCAGCTTCATTATTCTTGTGATATAATTTGGAAAAGAGTAAAGTAGTTTTGTTGAATCTGCAGCGTGAGTGAGTGTCCATGTGGCACGTGATGTAACATTTAACGGTAAGACACGAAGGGGCGGTGGACTCGCGCTGCTGCGAACCGGTTCCGCCGTTACATTCCCGCAGAAACTGGTTGATCACACCGGGACCAGACTCGAGTCTCAGACATTGGGGTTTTACAACCACAATGTCCTAGGAAGCGAAAACGCTTTAAAAAGGGAGGGAGGAGTCCTAACTGTTGCTGCAGGCTGTAACGGGGTGACTCGAGCTGGGCGAGAGTTTGGATGTGGCGTGGCTTTTAACCCAAGCGCGGAGTGACTGACGCCGGGTTGAATGGACACGCTGTTCTGGGAGCCGAGTGCGCAGCTGTATGGTGACCTGGTGACACAGCTGAACACGGCGAGTCCTGGTCTGAGGCTGGTCTCTAAGAACAGGCAGGATTCTTAGATCTGGCTGGTCTGATCTGAACAGGCTTCGTGATCTGAGACAATCTGGTTTGGACTCTGGGTTAGGTTCGGTTCGAACAATGACTTTGGTTTTATGCTTGACGCATTCACTTTCCGCGCGGTGATGCGGCTCGCGGATGGAACGCGCTTCACAACTCGCAGTGTTTATGGTTTGTGCGGCTTGTCTCTGCGGTGAGCCAATATTCTCCCAAACTGAACGGGGCAGCATGGAGCTCTACAGCATGCATTCAACACTACACCATAGTAGAAGTAGAACTTACTGTTTACAACATGGCATTTCAGCATTTTTAACAGCGTTCTCGTCTTTTCCGACAGTGCGAGCTATTTCTCTCCAAGAACTATTAACAACATGTTGATCACGGTGACCTCTGAGAGCTGAATCATACAAATGTCTATTTACGAACCTCTGCCATAGTAGTTCTTGCTGGTCCGCCATGTTTTTCCGCGTGGTTAGAAATTTTCCGAGGTGTGCGTTGCGGAAATTCTGGGCCGTGCGGAGGCGCGGTGGAGGGGCGTGGTTGTTAAAATGACGCAACTTTTCCGCGCGGAGCCGTGCGGACCTCGCACCTGGTTGGTTAATGCTTGATGGTTGATGCCGACGTGAGTCGGTGTTGTGCGGCACTTCCTTAAATAGATTTGGCGGGTGACGTGAACCGGAAGCTTGGCGCTGGGGATGTTGGGTAATGGAGTCTGAGCGGCTCTGCGGTGCCTCCCTAGAGGAGGTTGAGTGAGTGACACAGGCGTGTTGTGTGAGAGTGCAGTTATTTACTGGTTAATAGGGCTGCTCGATTATGGCAAAAATAATAATCACGATTATGGTGACTGAAATTGAGATCACGATTATTTAGGACGATTTTTCAATTTATGTTGATTTTATTTGTTTTTATTAAGTCATAAAATTGCTCAGGGCACAATCAGGACAAAAATAATAAACTAGATGATCACTAAAATAACTCCTGATTCCCAGTATAAAAAGACCAATATACTTATAGCTCACAGTCTATGACCCAAGGGCTATAGACCTTGGTTTAACTCATGTAAGTCTAACCAGTACAGACCCAAATACCAATACCTTGCAAATACTGACAGCAAGAATTATACAGTGACATTTATAACAAATAAATGCAAAGAAATTGATGTTCACAAAATGTTGCATAACATTGAGTCGTGTCAAGGTGCTGTAGGAGAGTGCACAAGCACCGTGTCCTCAGAGAGATTAGTTATTAGTTATCAGCGTGAGGAACTTATTTCTACCTTATTTATAAACTATTTATTTACAGGTCCATCAGTTAATGTAATAATTGTCCCAACCACAGCTACACCCCCAACCCGGTCTCACAGCAATCGGGGCAAGCTGCACGTGTGTTTAGCGCGCCGCACACGCACATTTAGTCATTTTTTGTGGCTCAGGAGTCCGCAGGTGCGGTGTGTGTGTCACTCACTCTGGTTAATCCAACAGGGAGCCAGCTCCGAGAGCTGTTAAGCTAACCTGCAGGAAATGTTGACGACAGTTATCCAGAAAATAGCTAAGGGTTCCCAGAGATGTTTCTGAGGTGTTTGCTAGGTACTTTTAAGTTTGAAAAGTCAAGAAGGGGGTCTGAAAAGCTGCTAGAAATAGCGTCAAAGTCGCTAAGTTGGCAACACTGTGGAGGAACGCTTCATTTGCAACTCAGGGCAGCGCAAGCGGGAGGAGCAAATAATCGGCTTGTTTTGTTTTTTTATAATCGTTCAAAACTCAGATTGTAATCGTGATTAAAATTCGATTAATTGAGCAGCCCTACTGGTTAATATATTTTTGGGTTCAGTTGCTTTCATGTGGTCTAATGTGAGTCTATTTGGGATCATTGGAATGATCAGCAGCATTTTTTGATGTGACTTATGGCAGTTGCCCAGGGCATCATCACAAGGGGGATGGCATTCATTTACTTTTGGTTTATTTGGTATTTTTTCAGTCATTTGTGGAAATGGTGATTAATTTTGATTAATTCACAGCCTATGTTTAATTACATTTAAAAATTAGTTGTTTGACATCCTCAATTATAATAAATGTCTACAGATGAGATTAAACAAAACAGATGAGAATTGCCCTTAAAGAGCAAGTCACCCCCAAATCAACTTTTTTTTGCTGATAAAACGTGGAAGTAACGTGCATATTTGAGTCACTTCTGTTTTATGTTTCTAACAGAAACTTGTAGTTTTTCACATTTGAATGTAATATTGTCAAAAGTTTATTTTTGGCTCCCTGGAGGGCTAAGCCCAACCAGCCATTCCTCCCCATCCCCGCATATTTCTCTCCTCCTGCTCCCTCACATCATCACACAAACATACACATAGGACCTTGGGGGGTGGGCATATCAGGGAGTGCGGGTATGGACCCATTTCCGCATTCCTGTGACAACCTGCCCCCCAATTTATTTGCACCTTATACACTTCCACTGACGACATTCAACACAAACACACACTTAGGGCCTTGGGAGTGAGCACATTCAGCGGCATTTGGCAGGGGGATATCTCAGCCTCCTCCAGGGTGCCGGTGGCCACTTCCAATTTTAAAGTGCACTTAGACACCGAGGGCTGTGGGTGCAAGTGGGGTGGTGTGGTGGCATCAACTGGCATGGGCAGACAATGCCCGCACTGCCCGCTCACCACAGCCATGGAATACACCTCATCAACGAACACTAACTATATTGGAGCAGGCGGAGGGAGACTAGGGGTCTTAGCACACCTCTGTTGTTGCTTGGCTTCCTGGGGCTGGAGGCTAAGAGGGAGATCTGGCTGTCTGGTTGGGGTCTGGGGTGGTGGGTTGCTGGGCTCAGCGTTGGGCGGGGAGTCTGTTCATCAGCACCCCAGCAGAAAGGGTCAAACTCTAGTAATGGTTGTACCCAATGTGCAGCAGTACCGGGACTAGGGTGTGTATAGGGAGCATAAGTGGGTGTCTGGCGTGCATTTTTAGAAGTCTTTGGTTTCATGTGTATGTGTGAGCATGAGAGGGAGTGTATTACTGTGTTTGTGTATGACTGTATATGTCAGGTGGGGCCTTTGACTCCTCCCTTCTCCTGGGACTTGTTTTGATGATGTAGATCTTCGTCTCCCCTCTCCCTGCCACACCTGGTGTGGAGTGCGGTACCTTGGTCTGCCTGAATGTTCGTGGCTCCCGGGTCAGGGGGTTTAAGATTTTTGGCATCTGTCTGATCAATCCCGGTGGCTGCCTGGTGGGGTCTGGGTCCCTGGGCTCTGCTGGGTCCCAGGCGGGGGGTGGGAGGCTGCAGGTGGGCTTGCCGCTGATATCTCCCGGGTCTCTGCCAGCTGCTGGTTGTGGTCCCCCCAGGGCGATCCTCTGCACCTCTCAAGGGGGCGGGGGCCTTTCTGGTTGCAGTCTCCTTGGGGTTTTTGTGTTCTGGGGCAGCGGCTGGATCTCTGGGACTTGGAGCTCTCTTAGTCTCCTACACATCTTTGGGGGCAGGTCTGTGGCCCCTCACACTATCTATTGGACGCTCCTATAGAGAAACCTTACATAAACAAGCGTGTGTACACACACACAGGTGCTCATATAAGTATGGACTTGGGCACGTTCAACACATGTCTTAAGGCTGTCGTTGCCACTAAATGCACTATGATTTATTATTATTGTGTGATTGTATTTCTTCAAGTTGACACAGTCATAGCTTGCTCCTGTTGTGTTGTGTGTCCCATTTTTTTCTCTTCTTTCTCTTTCTGCAGGCCTAGAAGCAGACTCTTGTTCATTATTGTTTATTTTTGTGGACCCCCCCCCTTTTCTGCCCCCACCTTTTGTCTTTGTCTTTATCTTTCGCCTCTGATTCCGTGTCTGGTCGGAATTACAAAGTATTCAAAAACAATAACGTTTAAAGTATCAGACGTGACATTAGCTTTGATGCTCCACTTGAGAGTAAATCTGTAAGGCTTTTCACCAACATTCAGACATCAATTCTGTTTGCTTCACAGCCAGACAGGACACGGGGAAAAAATAATGATAAAAATAATGTAATATTGTGAGTTTATTTTTAGTCATGCAAAGTTTAATGTAGAAATAAGTAAAACGTTATTAAAAGTTACAGTACTTAAAGCTAAACTGAGATTAAGTAAAATAATGTAAATACCATAAGACTATTCAAAAGTTTGACTGATAACAATGGGGTGTTTAAACTATTAAAGTTGCATTGTTTAAGACTAAATTAAAGAATATGTTGTGACTGAATATTTCATACAATGCAGTTATAAATAAATGTTTTTTAGTATATGTATTGCTGACTATTTGAATTAGTCTAAGCATTATATATAGAATACAGCAGGTGTATGTGCACTTTCATAAGTGCAAGTAAGTTCTAATAAAACTTGACATTTAATAACTTTTGATATTTTTAAACAATAGTTTGAAATTTAGCATGATTTAAAACTACATTCTTGGGGTTTGATTAGAAATTTTCATTTTTATATTATGATTCCTTGTTCAGGGGTTATCAGTAAAGTAGTAATAATTATGTTAATGTATTTTGTCATAGATGTCACACACAAGTTATTAATTTTTATCCTTTAAATTAGATTATACTGTGATTAACTCATTTAAAGAGCAAGTCGCCCCCAAATCAACTTTTTTTTCTGATAAACTATATAAATGTGTGTCTAATCGTGCTACAGAAATGCATAGTCAATAGTTTTGCACTTTAGTGCATTTTAGTTAAGATTTTAATTTTCTGCCTAAAACTGTCAGTGTTGTGCCGTTGTCAGATAAAAACTCTGCACTGTATTTTAATTTAAATCTGTCATAGCTATTGGCTAAGAGGTACACAGTGATGTTAGATGGTACATTATTATGTCACAATGTTGTGAGTGTGTGTATTTGTTTGTGGCTCTACCCTCTCGGTCTGCTAGACAACAGCATTTGTTGCATTTTTCAAACAGGAAGTGGGAGTTGAGTAAGAATCTGGTCATGGGTGACTTGCTCTTTAAAATTTAGGATTGTTTTTACAATTATATAAGTTTAGCAAATTGATGGTTGTATAAGATTCTAAAAGGTGTGAGTGAGTGAGTCTAATTCTGTCTTTACCGAGTACAGACACATGATAACATAGAAATCCATAGTGTTTGTGTTGCTTTTCTAATAGTGCTGTCATGTATTTTATGTTTCAAACAGCATTCACTATGCCTGGCAAAGAGTCCAAACGCAAGGCGGATGCTGCTAAGCGCAGCAATCGTCCAGCTCCGCCTATTCGTATCGGGATTCCAACGCACATCAATGATGATGTTAATTGTATGTATTGCAGTATTATTTCGCAGAACAAATTATTGTAGTGTTTTGCAATCGATTTAATCTATACTGTATTTATGTAAGATGAAAAATTATTAGCCAAAAAGATTGTTAATTTTTGTGTGTGTGTTTTTGTTTTGTAAGTTTCTGGAACTGGCTTTCGTCATCGAGTTCGTCGTTGGCCGACCAGTGTGATTTCTAACAAAGCTCACAAGTTGGTCCTTCCAGATGAGATTCCTGACAAGAAAGTGAGTGTAATGTCCACAAATATTTAAAATATAAATATAGATTTTCTTCCAATACTATCTAGCAGTACTCTGGGATTCTAAGGAAACGGTCAGATGGTGTTGAAGCCGCTATCAGTTACAGTGCTGCAAACAGACTGAATCGGCTTCTTTTTGACATGTGCCTAAAGTCTACCAACTTTTGAATCTTAATAGAAAACCTAGTTGTGTTCATCTTCCTTTTTAGTCGGTGCTTCTCAATCTGTGATTTAGAACTTAAGCTGCGCAGTTATTTTTACATATCTTTATTTGTATTTATGTTGGTGTATTCTGTGATTAGTTTTACCATTTCATGTTTTATTGTTTGTAAACTTTGACTGTTTAATGTGATCTCTTTCTTCCTGAAAAGCATATTGCATTGCCGTTTGTATGAAATGTCATAGAAATACAGATTGTTTTATATTGAAATGTATTTATTAATTTTTCTAATTTAGTTCATCCTACTTGTTGGGGACTCCCACTTGAGGTCCGTGGCAGACGGCATAGTCCCTATGCCGGTTGGCGGCCTCGCTTTTGGTGTGATGTCCACTCCAGGAGCCTGTGCAGATCTTCTGCGCCTTGAGGTTTCACAGGCTGTGTTACCTCGGGAGCCTGATGCTGTTTGCGTCATGGCTCCTTCTAACAACCTTACGGCCAGCAGAACAGTTGAAGAGGCAGGGGATGCATTTGAGCGGTACCTTTTGGCTGTTCTCAGTCGCTGGCCTAAGGTGAGAGGCTGATTTGTGTAATTTTGAAGGTATGAGAGATGACAGTAAACGTACATCCTTAAAAATAATTGTATTCTTTCTTCTTCTTTTTTTTTTTTTTTTTAGGTTTTCTGTACCTCCATGATTCCCCGTTTAGTTGGATCCTGGGAGCGTCAAGACCTGTTTCAGCAGGAGTACCACCGCAGATCGGCTAAGCTAGGTAAGTTGCAACATAATTAGATGAAAAGGTAGTATTAACGACAAGCGTTATTGCTATTTACTCTTAGGTATCAAACAATCACAATTTATAAGTTTACATGAATTTTTTCCTTCTGCTTCGAAGGTGTAAGTTATGTGCCGATCCACGATCACCTACCCAGGTATCGTCTTAAACTGTGGTGCCGTGATGGTGTAAGTATATTGCTTGGAAGAAAACAAGGTAAAGGTTCTTAAGTTTGAGATGATAAATTTGTATTCTTTTGTTCGTGTTTGTGGTTGCAGATCCACCTCAGTGATAATCACGGGATGCCTATACTCACGCAACTGATGTGGAATGCCTCCTATCAGTTCTTGGAGACACACGCACCAAAGCCACTGGTGCAGCACCAGGTGTCTCGTCCGCAGAAAGTGAGTATTGTGCCCCGTGTGGTTGTGAAGGGTGTGGAACGCATTCCACCTCCACGCCCTTCCGAATGGACGTTTGTGAGACCTAGCGGGAAGGTGAGAGACTTTATAAAGTATAAATATTGTAAAATGTTTATAATTTTAGGCAACTGGGCCAGTAATGCTTCTAAATGTGTTTTCTTTTATTTACCATTGCAGAGAAACCATTCAGGGGAATTTGAAAAGACTTCTAATTCCCCCAAGAAACGAGTGGTTGTTTCTAAGGTTTGTGAATGTTTTTGATTGATCTTTTTCAAAGAATTTTGATTAGATGATAATATGTGGTGAATTTTCTTCAATAGGCTGATGACACTTCAGTGGCCTTGAAGGAGTGTTTCATCCCCCTGAATCCCGTTAGGTTCTCACCTTCAATTCTGGCTGCCATGGACACGATTGCTCCAGCGGATGGTC
Source organism: Nothobranchius furzeri (assembly GCF_043380555.1). Lineage (NCBI taxonomy): Eukaryota > Metazoa > Chordata > Actinopteri > Cyprinodontiformes > Nothobranchiidae > Nothobranchius > Nothobranchius furzeri. The sequence continues at coordinate 52,154,878 of NC_091743.1, read as the reverse complement.
CCACAGATATACAGGTAGCTTTAAAGCAAAAGTTTATTATCTTTTAATGTAAAGTGTGATGTTGTTCCTGGTGCTTGTAATATGGGCTGTCTGTATGGTATATTTGAAAGTATTGTACTTAATCGTATTATTTTCTGTTTGTAGACTACATCTGTGCGACATTTTAAGAAAGCAGCTAGGCGTGTCCAGCAGGAGGTTGATTCATTAAATTATCTGGCATACAAATACATTGTGGTGTTATTTTTCTTCACCGTTGTTGTTCTTTAATTATAGGTTGCATCCACACCTTGCATAAATCCTCTTGCAGACGTGGAGTCTGTTCGGTCTAGGAAGGAGGTAAGAAGCGTGTGTTTCAAACATAAAAACTAAACTAATCATTATTGACGATGTATTGACCTTTAATTTCTTCTGTATAGGTGTTGGACTGTGACCAGCTGCCTTCACCCCACCATCAGGAGGCATCTGGTTGTCCTGGGTCTGTCTCTGGGTCTGGTGCTGCCCATGCTGTGATGCTTCCTTCTGGCCATCATGCGCATGCATCACCCAGAGGTCAGTCTGCTAACACCCCTTCTTGCGTGCGTTCACAGGTTTTGCTGTCATCTCTAGTTCCAGAGACAACTGTTCAAAATCCTGTTGTAAATAATTTTGATAAAGATAAAACAATTTTACACAACGATGATACAATTTTAGACTCTGTCCTAGGATCATTTCATCAGGGCGATGGGCGTTTTAAATATGGGGGAGTTCAGTGTGCAGCTATTACTGTTGTTGCTTTAACAAAGCACAAACAGAAGAGTGTTTTCTCTTGGGATTTTGCCGTGTTGGATAACGTTGTTGAGTTAGGAGATGAGCTGTACACAGATTTGCGCGACAACAAGAAGATTAGAGGTGGACATGAGTTTCTCTCTGTTCCAGACTTGCCAAAGGAAATTGACATAGAAGAACAGCGTTTTAAGCTTGTTTACGGGGATTTCGTTTTAGGAGATATAGATGTAGCTGAAGGCGAGTTAATAGATGCTGGTGTGTACACTCCTCTCCTGGATGGATTGAAGAAGATGTGCACACAGCATGAAACTTGCATTATGACATTAAGTGGCAATACTTGTGCTATCATTTGTGATAATGGACGTTATGCTGTAGTAGATTCCCATGCACGCTCCGCAGACGGCATGGTAGACCCGACAGGACAGAGTGTAGTTCTGTACTTTGCGAACCTTGATAATGTTTTTCAACATTTTCAGAGATTTGCTAGTGAACTGGTGGGATCTCAGAGGTTATTTGAGATCACTGGAGTGGATATTGTTCAGATGGACACATTTAAACATGTATCTGAACAAACAGATGACATTGACATAAACCCTGTTATTTTTGTTAGTGATGCTAGTACTAAAGATTTTCATTTCAGTCCCGTTTCTAGAGACGTGTCACAGGCGTTGAGTAAATGTCTGAATGTGAAGTCTGCGATGGTTGATGAATCATCTCCTGTTCCTTCATGTAGCACAAGTGTGGTTAACGTTGATGATGACAACAGTATTGTAAACAATGATACAATTTTAAGCTCACTTACAGGATCATTTAATCAGAGCGATGGGCGTTTTAAATATGGCGGCGTTCAGTGTGCAGCAATTAGTCTTGTTGCTTTAACTAAGCACAACATACAAAGTGTTTTTTCATGGGATGTTGCCATGTTAGACAATGTTGTTGTTTTGGGCGATGAGCTGTACACACATTTACGTGACAGTAATCTAATAAGTGCTGGGAATGTGTTTCTTTCTGTTCCAGAATTGCCAAAGGAAATCGTTATGGGCAAACAGACTTTTAAGTTGAATTATGGCGATTTTGTTTGTGGAAATGTAGATATCGTTGAAGGCGAACTTATAAATGCTGGAGTGTACACTAGTCTTTGGGATGGTTTGAATAAGTTGTGTACACAATATGAAACATGTTTTATTACACTTGGAGACAATACTTGCGCTTTACTTAGTGAAGATGGACATTATGCTATTGTTGATTCACATGCTCGTTCTGCAGATGGAATGGTTGACCCAAACGGTAAAAGTGTAATTCTATACTTTAGTAGTCTTGACAATGTTTTTAGATATATTCTGAGGTTTGCCAGTAAATTAAATGGAACTCAGAAGTTGTTTGAGATCAGTGGAGTTAACATTGTTCAGATGGACACATTTAAAAATGTTTCTAAACAAACAAGGTTGGCTCCAACAACAGGAAAGGAGGTTAGGCGTGAAGAGTCATTTACACTCTCGGAACCAATAAAGTTACAGACAGATGACATTGACATAAACCCTGTTGTTTTTGTTAGTGATGTTAGCACTAAAGATTTTCATTTCAATCCCATTTCTAGAGACGTGTCACAGGTTTTAAGTAAACGTCTGAATGTGAAGTCGGCAATGGTTGATGAATCATCTCGTGTGATTGGTGAATTGGGTGTACCATGCATGAATAAATCAATAGTGGCAGATGGAAACTGTTTTTTTAGAGCACTTAGTCAAGCTGTTTATAGCACCCAGGAATATCATAGAAAAATCCGTCTTGCTTTGGTCAATCAGTTAAAAAAGAATCCTCAAACGTATAAAACCATTTTAAGAAGTGAGTATTCCTCAGTTTCGCAGTACCTCACCTCATCCAGGATGCAATACGTTGGCAGTTGGGCAACTGAAGTGGAAATTCAAGCTGCTTCTGATTATTTTGGCATTAACATATTTACTTACTGTAATGATAAATGGCTTAAATACACTTCCAACAGCAACTTTTCACAGCAGGCTGTTTATTTGGAGAATAGTAATGGTAACCATTATGAGACAGTGGTTTGTGTAAAACAACCTAACACAGGAACTTGTTATGGTTATTGTGGCCCTGTAAATAGTATTTCTGGTAGATACAATACTCGACATGCCCCTACAGAACATTTAAAATGTTCAGTAGAAACTGTGACACTTGAGCCGAGTTCCATAGATACAGATGGTGTTAGTGTTGTTCATTCAAATACTTTATTTACTCCTATGTCTGCAGATTTTTGTAAAACTCTGTGTAATCGGTTGAAAATAGATTTTGAGAAACACAATTCTCAAGAGTCCACATCAGGTGGGCCTTTAGGAAATGTGTGTAAGACAGAACATATTATTGAAGATGGTAACAGTTTTTTTAGAGCTGTAGCTCATGTAATTAGTGGGTCACAGAAGGGCCATCGTAAGATCAGACTCGCTGTTGTTTCTTATATGTCCAAAAATGCTGAAGAGTGTGAGAACTTTCTGGGAAAAGAACATGCTTCTGTGTCAGAATACATAAAAAAGTCACAGATGAATTATGTCGGTCACTGTGCTACAGAAGTAGAATTTAGAACTACAGCCAGTGTTGTAGGATTACCCATATTTATCAACAGTGGCACAGAGTGGGTCAAATATAGTTCTCAAACTGGTAATTTTGTCACTGAGGGACTATATTTGTCAAACTGTAATAATCATTTTGAACCCGTTCTTTGCATAAGACTGGGTAATAAAGAAACATGCTTTGGGTTTTGTAAAGTTGATTCTTTGTCAGACAACGTAAACAAATGCAGAAGGTCAACTGTGATGCAGTTAAATGCTGACCCAAACATGGAAAAGATGAAAATGAGGAAGAGTTTTTCTAGATATTTAAAGCGAAATAAGGCTTCTGCAGAAGCCTCTAATTATAAAACGATAAGTGCAGTTAAAGACAAAATAAAAAGTCAGAAAAAAAATGCATACAAGCAAAATGCTGCTTACAGAATGAAAAAGATCAGCGTGACCAAATTTAAATACAAATGTCTTCTTTCACATAATGAGAAAGTGAAAAAGGTGGCTTTGTTTAACTACCATTACAACTTGTCTAAAAAAGAGGAAGTTAAACGGAGGGCCAAACATAGGTCCATTTTCAACTACCATCGTAATTTGGCTCACAAAGACAAAGTTAAACAGAGGGCCAAACATAGGTCCATTTTCAACTACCATCGTAATTTGGCTCACAAAGACAAAGTTAAACAGAGGGCCAAACATAGGTCCATTTCCAACTACCATCATAATTTGGCTCACAAAGACAAAGTTAAACAGAGGGCCAAACATAGGTCCATTTCCAACTACCATCGTAATTTGGCTCACAAAGACAAAGTTAAAGGGAGGGCCATTTTCAACTACCATCATAATTTGGCTCACAAAGATAAAGTTAAACAGAGGGCCATTTTCAACTACCATCATAATTTGGCTCACAAAGACAAAGTTAAACAGAGGGCCATTTTCAACTACCATCATAATTTGGCTTATCAAGAAAAGCTTAAACAGAAGAGTGTGTATAAGTACCATCATAATTTGGCTCATCGAGACAAAATGAAAGAGTTGAGTGGAAAGAAATACCGTAATGTTAAACATAAGACATGTTTAATAGAAAGTATCCAGCATAAAAGAATGCTGATTAAAGTAAATTCACAAAACTTTGATTTTGTTGTAGATCAGTTTTTAGAGAAGGTGAAAGATGGACCTGATTTTGTGTGTTGTGTTTGCTCACGATTGTTGTTTAGACATCAGGTCTTAAATTGTAATCAAGAATACTATAGAAAAACCAAAGAAATGTCACTTATAGCAGATAAATGTATAAGTGACAATCATCTGCACAAATGCAATGATGCCTGTAGATTACCTTGCAAATTTAATTTATGTAGAAATAAACTGTACATCTGTTACTCGTGCCATTATAAAATGGGTAAATGTCAGATACCCCCAGAAAGTTCAATCAACAGGCTGACTGTTGATCCCATCCCACCTCAACTGGCATGTTTAAATACATTAGAGCAACATTTAATAGCGATGAATATACCATTTATGAAAATGTTGGCTCTGCCTAAAGGTGGTCAGAATGGGATTCATGGCCCGATAACTTGTATACCTGCAAATATAGTGGAAACGTGCAGTTTGTTACCACGTACCAACATGGAGGGGTCTTTATTACCTGTAAAGTTAAAGCGTAAATTGACATATAAAGGACACTATGATTATCAGTATGTTGACACACAGCATGTTCAGGAAGCTCTTCAGTATTTAAAACATCATAATTTGCATTACAAAGATGTAGAGTTCAATGAGTCTTGGATTAACACATTTACTCAGGAAGATGAGTCATCTGTTTTGGAAAAGGATAGTGGTTCTAGTAAAGATGAAGATACTTGCATAGATGGAGAAGATGAGTTATTGCATGACAGACAACAGCACTGTATGTTTCAGGACACCTGTCTCATGCCAGTAGATATAGGACAAGAAGCATTGGACCAGTATGTAGATAACATATTAAATGTAGCTCCAGGTGAAGGTAACAATCCAGTGAAATTGCTTTCAGATTTTACAAATGAAGCAAAATGTTTTCCCGTCTTGTTTCCTTCAGGATCAAATACTTACTATGAAAGCAGACAGTTTCGTTTGACTCTGAATCGGTATTTCAACAACAGGCTTCTTCATGTCGATGGTCGATTTGCTAACAATGTAGAATATATATTTTTTGCACAGTACATGTCTGAACTAGAGCAAGTTGTGTCCAAAGTTTCTATAGCTTTGCGTAAAGGTAAAAGCGGTGAATCTCAGAAGTTGGGTAATTTGATACAGGATCAGGATTCTTTAAATAAGCTGTTAGAGTTTGATGATGGCTACCGGTTTCTTAAACCAATTCGCGGCACACCTGCTTTTTGGCAATCTGCACAGCGAGACCTCCTGGCTTGTGTAAAAATGTTGGGCAAACCTACTTGGTTCGCATCATTTTCATCGGCAGATTTGAGGTGGACTAACCTTCTTTATAGTATTTTGAAACAGGAAGGCAGAACAGAGACAGTTGAACAGCTGGAGTGGGCTGATAAATGTGACCTCCTACGTAGGAATCCAGTTACTGCTGCCCGAATGTTTGATTTTAGATGGCATGTCTTCTTAAGGGAAGTGCTGATGTCTCCTGCCAATCCCATTGGTAAAATAGAAGATTATTATTATCGTGTTGAGTTCCAGCAGCGTGGTTCTCCTCACTGTCATTGCCTTTTCTGGGTTTCTGGTGCTCCCATTTTAGATAAGAACACAGATGAGGAGGTCATTGCATTTGTTGATGAATATGTCACATGTGAACTTCCTTCTGAAGACTATTCACTACATGAAGTCGTCTCATCTGTCCAGCAGCACTCCAAACGGCATTCAAAGACTTGTAGAAAGAAAAAAACTGTTTGTCGTTTTAATTTTCCACGACCCGCATCTGTTAGAACTTTTATTAGCCGCGGTGAAAAGTATCAAGATGCAGTGAAGACTTGCAAGTGTGATAAAACAGATAGCACTGTACAGTGTGCCTGTGCGTCTCAAGATAAAGCACGTAAACAGGAAATGGACAAAGAAGTAGCAAGTGCCATTTTAACTAAAGTGAAGACTGCTATTTCTAGTGAAGACTGTCCATATAACAGTGTAGAAGGTCTGTTTCAGGGCCTAGGTATCAGTCAGGAACTATTTGAAATGGCATATAAACGATTTAGTCGAAATACACATGTTGTTTTGAAAAGGGAAGTTAATGAAATCTGGATTAATCAGTATAGCAAGTTGCTGTTAAAAGCTTGGAATGCTAATCTTGATATCCAGTATTGCGTCGATGCTTATGCGTGCTGTGTATACATAATATCTTACATGTCTAAAAGTGAACGGGAAATTGGCCTTCTGCTTGCTAATTCTCAAAGAGAAGCAGCCAAAGATGGTAATCTTAGTGCTAAAGAGGCCTTGAAGACTCTTGGTAATGTTTATCTTCATAATCGGGATGTTTGTGCGCAGGAAGCAGTCTACAGGCTAACTAACATGCATCTTAAGGAGTGTTCTAGGAAAGTTGTGTTTGTTCCCACCGGTGATAATATAGTGAAAATGAGTTTGCCTATTTCTGTTTTGAGGCAAAAAGCAGCATCACAGGATCTTACTTCAGATGACATGTGGATGACCGGATTAGTTGATCGTTATAAGAAGAGGCCAAATGATGATGTGTTCAATGATATGTGCCTGGCTACGTTTGCATCAGAATATCGTGTTTTGAGTAAAAACGAAAAATGTAGAAATCCTATAAAGTTAAGTAATGATTTAGGATTTGTTACAAAAAGAACTCGGACTAAACCAGCGGTTGTTCGTTACGCGCGTTTCTCTGAAACCAAAGACCCAGAGAAATTTTTTCAAAGCATGTTGCAGTTGTTTTTACCGTACCGCCATGATAGTCAGCTTAAGCTTAACTGTGAAACTTTTGAGGAATTTTACAGAACTGGTTTAATTAGATTTTTTGATAGAACAAACCACTCGGTAAAGGCTGTTGTAGATTTAAATCGGAGTAAATTTGAGTTAGAATCTGATCATTTGGATGCTGTGAATAATCTAGTTGGTGATGTAATGTTAGAAGATGCATGGTGTGAGTTGTGTCCGGCAGTTGAAATGGAACGTTTGGAGTGTGTTGAAATACTGAAAGAATCAGAACCAACAGTAAGTGACGAGGCAGAAGTAATCCCAGATTTGGCTCCATGTTCAAACCAAACTGCACATTTAGAGAAGAGAAACACAATGAGTAGAGGTGAAGGTCTGGCATTGATTAGGTCTTTAAATGAAAAACAGTTTTCTGTTTTTAATCAAATCAGGCAGTGGTGTGTAGATAAAGTTAATGGTAATAACCCTGAACCACTGCATGTTTTTGTTACAGGCGGGGCGGGCGTTGGGAAAAGTCATTTAATTCGAGCAATAGAGTATGAAACACAGAGATTACTGTCACCAAGCTGTAGACATCCTGATAATGTATGTGTAGTATTGACAGCTCCTACTGGGATTGCAGCATATAATTTAGGTGCAACAACAATCCACACTACACTGTCTATAGGAAAGGATGTGCGCTTACCGTACACTCCTCTGGGTGAAGAAAAACTAAATTCTTTACGTACAAAATATTGTGATCTGCAGCTTCTTATTATTGATGAAATATCAATGGTCGATCATAACCTGTTGTCCTATGTTCATGGTAGATTACGTCAAATTAAACAAACGGGTGATTTTTCACCTTTTGGAAATGTCAGTGTAGTGGCCGTTGGAGATTTCTTCCAGCTACCTCCTGTTAAAGGGAAGCCACTCTATTCTGATGGTGTAGGTAGCAACTTATGGTCAAGCCTATTTAAAGTTGTACAGTTAACTGAAGTCGTTAGACAGAAAGATGCTGTGTTTTCTGGACTGCTAAATAGAATCAGAACTCATACAAAAGGTACACCATTGTTACCTGAGGATTTAAAGGTTTTAAAAACTTGTGAAACAGGTGAGGCGAGCTCAGCATTGCACATATTTGCAACAAATAATCAAGTAAATAATCACAACATCCATCAGTTATGTCACGTTTGTCCTGATTACATATCAATTACAGCCAAAGATTATGTTAATGATAAAAGAACAGGCAAACTGAAGTTGTTGGAAGGGAATCATGCCAGAGCTTCTAATACTAACTTGTCAGAAGTGTTACAGTTGGGTAAGGGTGCGCGTGTAATGTTGTGTAAAAATGTGGATGTCATTGACGGTTTAGTAAACGGAGTTTGTGGTACTTTGATGGAAATTAAAATGTTAGAAAATGACACCTTTCCTAAAAAAGTTTATGTTCAGTTTGATGACCATCGTGTAGGCTTGCAGAGGAGGAAAACCTCCCAGTCTCTGTCATCAAATTTAGCTGGATCTACACCTATTGAACCCGAGGAGGAAAGGGCCACTGTTAAAGGTGGATTACGTCGACAATTTCCTCTTAAATTAGCTTGGGCGGTTACGGTTCATAAAGTTCAGGGACTCACTCTTGAAAACGCCGTTGTTAGTTTTAGAAAAATATTTGCACCAGGTCAAGCATATGTAGCACTTAGCCGTGTAACAAGTCTTTCAGGACTCACAATTCAGGACTTTGATGAAAAACGAATCTATTGTAAAGAAGACATTACAGTTGCAGTTAGTAATATGACACCTTTTTTGACTCCAAACTCACAGTTCGACAGATTTAACTCTTCTGCATTCACTGTGTTTTTAATGAATGTCCAAAGTCTGAATCGACACGTTAAAGACTTGGCTTTCTGCACACAGCATTTGCAACCTAATTGCATTGCTGTCACAGAAACATGGGTATCTACAGACAGATCAGATGCAGTACAGATTGATGGCTATAGTTTTTACAACTGCCCACGAGTTTTAGCTTATTCTAGTACCCATGAGTCATTGGTTGCTTTTCAAGAACAACAACATGGTGGTGTTGGCTTTTATACTGCAGATGGTGTGCCATTTAAAATGTTGCAGGCTCCAGACGTCAACTTGGAGAGTTTAGTGTATAGCTTTGTTAACTTACACATAGTACTTGGACTCATTTATCGACCTCCTTTGTATCCCCTTTCTTTGTTTAAAGTAAATTTAACAAAGTTGCTTGATTGGCTGGAGCTACAAAGTGAGACATTAGTGCTAATGGGAGATTTTAATGATGACATTTTAAAATCATCAACAATATTAAAACTTTTGACTGACAGAGGCTATGCCCAAATAGTCAAACAGCCAACAACCAAAAAAGGCACTTTAATAGATCATGTCTATGTAAAATCCAACAAGTATATAACAGAAGCATCTGTTGTTCCAACATATTTTAGTGATCATCAGGGCATCATGTGTGATTTCACACGGCTTTAGTTCACCTCAAAAAACAGATTTGATTTGATCAACACCTAACTGCAGAATTTGTAATGTAAAGAGGTGTGTGTGTGTGTGTGGTGTGTGTGTGTGGTGTGTGTGTGTGTGTGTGTGTGTGTGTGTGTGTGTGTGTGTGTGTGTGTGTGAGATCAATTTTAGCTTTACTTTTACGAATATTTTACCTTTCCTTACATGAGCTATCTCTACTGAGAGCAAAATCAATTTCGTTGTACACCTATGCAATGACAATAGAACTTATATATATATATCATACATATAGTCTGTCAGAACTTTTCTATATGAAATATATTGGATGTATTGTTTTTAAGCAGTGTACATGTTTCGATGCCGTTGAGGGGTTGTGCACACTCAGGACAACTTCGCTGCCGCGTTCCATGTGTGAGAGCAGGGGTTGCAGGACAATGTGCGCACAGGAGTGTAGCAAGATTTTTAAACTGTGGGTGTTGAAATTTCTCTGATGCATATAGGTGAGAAGTGTTACATTGGCAAACTATTTCGCTGTCATGAGAGCAACGAAGGGGGTAGTAACGCGCGGAACGTTTTGGTGTCGTGCATTTGTCATGGCACTAGAATTTCGGGTGTAGTGCAGCACCACGCCTATGTAGGAAAAACCACTAACTGCTGCTGTATGCTTCACCATTTCTGTGATTTCTTCAATTTTCATGTCCCCTACTGACCTAGTCAAAATAACATTTAGCCATTTCCCACCTTCTCTCAGCTCTAGAATGCTCTTTCCCCTTGTCCTCTGCATTAATCTCTCACCCACTTTTTAATCAAAACTAAAAACATCTGTCCTGATCAGCAATTAATACACTAATTTTATTGTTTTAATGTTTGTAAGTGTGTGTGATTGTGTGTGTGTGTGTGTGTGTATTTCATCTTCTTTGTTGCAAAATGTCTAGGATGTACTGGAAAGCTTTTAAACATGTCTTTTTTTACATCAAAATTAAATGTGTTTAAAAGCTTTCTAAAGGTTTCGTTTCCTGCATTAAGGTGGCATTTATTGAAATTAAACTGAAAACCTTTAGTACAATTGGCTTCTCATTCATCACTATTGAGTGATGTAACAATTAAACCCCAAATTATGCATAATGTTAAAAATTAAACTGGTGAATTCCATGCTGTTTTAATGCAGGGTTTGCTTTACCTGGTAAAATGCACAAAAAAGCAAAGGCAATGGTCTGGTCTCCCACTTGTGGGACAGGGTTCAAATCCCTGTGTTGCCCTGCTAATTGTGTTGATCAGTGAAAAAAACTATTATTCAAAAAGGCGAAAAACAATCAAATTTAAGTTTAAAATCTTACTTGCTGCAATTCACCCTAGAACTAAACACACATTTTGATTTCAAGGACAACTGATAAGATCACACTCATGGGCATTTCTAGCCTGCTTTTGTGAGTACTGAAGCACCCTCACCCTAGAACTAAACACACATTTTGATTTCAAGGACAACTGATAAGATCACACTCATGGGCATTTCTAGCCTGCTTTTGTGAGTACTGAAGCACCCGTAAATTAATCTCTAGCACCCCTAAAGTTTAACATTTATTTATTTATTTTTACAATTTATGGTGATTTTTAAACACATTACTAATATCTAAAAACAATGGACAAAACAATAATATAGCAAATCTCCCCTGTCTCAAAAATGGTTTGATCGTGCTCACCTTTCCAGCATCACAGGATCTTACTTCGTTCCGTTCTACTCTGAGCCTTCCTGAGTGGCTGACATGCTGCCATTAGGAACCACGTTTCTTTCTGTGGGACAGACCTGAATTTACATTATTTTTCACAGGTCTTTGAATCTTGCATAAACTGATTGTGAGACGAAAACAGCAGCTGTCAATCAAACTAGAAGGTGGAACTTTGACGCAGGTCTGGCCACTCACGAACCTTCATACCAAATGGTAACGTCGGAGTGATCCAGGACTCATGGGAGATGAGCGCAGTGGAGAAATGCTGTTACAAGAAAGGCTGAAGGGTTAAACTTGCTAAGGTTCTTCAGTAATCAGACAGGCTGGTGCTAAAGAAGCCCAATAATAAGCTTCTAACACAGACAAGGTACTTGTGTTGTTTCATAGCCAAACCCTTTTGAATAGCATTTAACAGTTGAAAAAATCTAATTAAATCCTTGATTATTTCTTCAGACATGTCTGAGGGAAAAAAAATCAGAACATAAAATTTAAATCTAACTTATGTCAGAGATCAAAGTCACTAATTGTTGTTTTCTCTCCTCTAAATTTCTACTGTAAGAAACTATTTGTCATTTTTGCTAAGCCACCATTCTGTTTCAGTTTTTTTAAATTCTGGGGGAAAAAAGACAATTTATCAAAAAAGTTTGGATTTATTATAATGGGATGTTGATATTGGTGGAAAATTGTAAAAACAATCAAATCATGCATATATCATACAAAGCAAACAATGTTTAAGGAAATGGTGCTAAAGTGATTTAATTTGCTGAGCTACTAAAAACATTTACCAGTGTTGTGTAATAAAATACAACAAGTTTGGAATGTTTGTGACTTTATTTGTTGATGTTGTTCAAGTTTTAATTCATCTAGATGTTGCTGTCTTTAATTCACGTAAAATCTCTTTGAGCTGTTCTTGAGAGAATTAAAATCAATGTGGTGTAAATTGGTGTAAATCACACTGCATTATTTATCTAGAGCCAATTGTCTGTAGAAATTATTACACTTTTAAAAGTGTGTAGGTGGCACTGTAGAGAAAATGGATCACATGCTTTAACAATTTTCACATAGTTCAGTTAGACGCTGCATTTATAGGCGCTTACCAACTGCATAAGTTCCTAGAACCATCCTTCCAGTAAGAACATTTTCACATTGCATTCGCACAGCACTCAGAAACGTCTCACCACTAGGGCATACTCTATCTTTACCACACTGGTGGTGTGATGACGGAGACAAACTTTAATGCTTTTCTGACCACGTTTTTTGAAGTTATTGTAGGTTAAATTTATCTAGAGGGCGTTGTGACCAACCACAGAAAAATCCCATTGAGGTCAGCTTTGGTTGACAAAGATGGTTTTCTGTTATTTTGACATCAATCAGACATTGTGTGTTCTTTCTAGAACCAATTAGCTGAAAGGGGCGGAGCTACAGGGATTAAAACCAACAACCACATCAATGTGTTTGGTGCAATCACGTGATGTCACAAGCCAAGTATATTGCCATTCTGACTTTGTCTTCAGAAGTTAATAAAGTTTGAACCTATCTAGGGGTGCTGTGACCATTTACAACTACTGTAAATCCCATAGAGGTAATCTTTGCTCATCAAAGATGGTTTCCTGTTAATTTAGCATCAATCAAATGTTGCATGTGTCATCTAGAGACAAAAGGCTCTAAGTGGGCAGAGTTAAAGTGATTTGAACAAGTGAGCAACATACATGTGTTGATTGCAGTTGTGTGATGACTCCCACCAAGTTTAATATAGTTTAGACCTTTTTTGCAGAAGTTACAAAAGTTTTATTGTATCTAAGGGGCGCTGTCCCAAATTTAGGAAATATTCCATGAAGAAGTTTGTAGGTTGATAACAGTCATTTGTGTGCAGTTTGGTGTGAATTGCATCATGCATGTGTTATTCAGGGCCTAATAACTGTTAGGGGGCGGAGCTAAAGCTATATATACCAATTACCACATGATTGTGTTGGGTTCCTTTGTGACACATAGCAAGTTTGATGCAGTTACGACCTCTTCTGTAGGAGTTATTACAGTTTTAAAGGTATGTAGGGGGCGCTGTGGTGATATTATACAACGTTCTCCAACCCTTTGTGCCTTGTTGACTAAAGGGCATGATTGTTCATTGCCATGTTCAGTCTCAGGCAGATCGGAGGCTGTTTGTGGAAGTTACAGTCAAACATAAGGTCATGGCGTCATGCCAGAATTCGCCATGGCATCAAAGTCCCTCCCTATCTGGAAAGCTATCAGATCTGAATGGTCATTACAACATCATGAAGACAGTGCATGACCTTAGTGTCATGTTGACTAAATTAGAGGGGACAAATATGGGCATTTCACCATAAAAATATAGACTTCCTGTAGTCAGGGGGCGGGGCTTATGTGATGTCAGCTGTCCACATTGTCACTGTCTTCAGATGTGGTCAGTGATCACACAGACAAAGTATGAAATTGATCTGATCATGCACATGGGAGTTGTTAAGTCAAATAAGGTAATGGCGACTGGTCAAAGTTTGAGGCTTAGCCACGCCCACACCTTTATACTTATTTAAAATCCGACGGTTGAATTTTTTCCTCTATGTCTTAAGAGTATATAGCAGAAGTTTGAAGGTGATCGGTGGAAAGGGCGAGGAGATATCATTCTCCTAATAACGTGTGCGAAAACCACTAAATTGAGTACTTGGACCAAAATGGCCGACCTCCTGTGCGACATTGCGCTTGACTCCAAGAGACTTTTTTGTAGGTCCTGATACACTACATTAGTGTGCCAAATTTTGTGAACCTCAGTCAAAGCATGGCTTGGGGCTGACTGTTTTAATGGTCCTAGGAGGCGCTGTTTCAGAAAATAGGCCACGCCCACAAACTTCAGCTGTCCAATTCTATTAGGGGTCAGAGTAGGATCACTCATCAGAACTTGTGTGGCGATGTCACAATGACTGAAGAAATGAGAGACAAACGTATTTCCATGTCGTGATGGCGAATTTTGCCATGCTCCCAAAGCGCCGCCTTTATTCGAAACCTGCCAGTACTATAGACCAAGTGACCTCAACTTGTCTGCTGCTATTTGCCACTGTTTGGTGGTGATTGGTTAAAAGTAGTCCGATAGGGAGCTGTGAAAAAAAGAGTGGCGTGGCGACAGGTCAAAGTTTGAGGCTTAGCCACGCCCACACCTTTATACTTATTTAAAATCCGACGGTTGAATTTTTTCATCTATGTCTTAAGAGTATATAGCAGAAGTGTGAAGGCGATTGGTGAAAAGGGCGACGGAGCATCACTCTCCAAACAACGTGTGCGAAAACCACTAAATCGCGCACTTGGACCAAAATGGCCGACTTCCTGTGCGACATTGCACTTGGCTCCAAGAGACTATTTTGTAGGTCCTGAGACACCACATTAGTGTACCAAATTTCGTAATCCTCAGTCAAAGCATGGCTTGGGGCTGTCAGTTTTAATGGTCCTAGAGGGCGCTATTTCAGAAAATAGACCACGCCCACCAGAATTTCACATCAGATCTTTTGGGGGGCCAGACTAGGATCACTCACAAGAAGTTTCGTGGCGATATCTCTAGAAATGACGAAATGGGAGGCAAACGTAAGGCCTAAGCGGTACGCCTGACTTCGCCGCGCCGCCACAGCCCCGCCTTCTGGAGAAAACTCCCATAAAGTGACGCCAAGCAACCCCAACTTGTCTTCAGTTACCCGCTACAAATTTGGGGTGATTATTGGAAAGGGCGAATTTTGGAAAATTTCCCAGTAAAACTTGACCTTTTAAGTCCTGAGGGGGCGGGGCTTATGTGACATCATCAATTGACCATTCATTTGTCTTCGGAGGGCGACGACGATTGTCCATAGACCATTTCTTTAACTGTAATTCTTTCATTTATGAATCTATAGCAATTTGAATTTTTTTGGCGAGTGCTCGAACTTTGAGGCCTGGTCCCGCCCCTTCAGTATTTACGAAAAGTCAATTTTATTGTCTCATTTTAATCGTCCATCGCTTCTGTTCGATCGCACACTATTTTTGAGACGATCGTGCGAAAAATGACCAAACTGTTCAACCAAATATAGACCCTAGAAATGGCCAAAACGGGTTCAAAATGGCCACTTTAGTCCAAAATGGCCGACTTCCTGTTTGATATTGACCATGGGTGCAAGAGGCTTTTCTGTGCGTATTGTTGAGTTCTACAAGTGTACCAAATTTCATCACTCTACTATGAAAAAAGGTCAAAGCGGAGGGGTATTTTTAATTTTCCAGGGGGCGCTGTTGAAACATTTTTTTACCAACTTTCACGTTGCCAGTGAAATACGTAAATTTCACACACTTTCTATATTGGGCCAGAATTTGGTGACTTTTTGGATATGCTAAGACCCCCTAAAGGCCATCCAAAGACGCGGAAGAAAAAAAAAGAAAGAAAGAAAAAAAAAAAATAATTAAAGCTGCAAGCAGCGTCGTTCGGCCCTCGCAGCGAAGCTGCTCACCCTCCTTCAGCACCCCCTCCGCTCCATCCCCGACGCTCTCCAAACCCGGCTCCGCGCTTCTCCATCCTGGCCGGCAGCCGAGGGCATCAGGGCATGCCTGTCGGAACAGAAAGTCAGCCACCCCAACACCGGAAACCGTGAAAGGCCTCCTCGTCCACACCTCACCCTGACTCAGCATCCCTTCTGAGCCCACCATTACATGTCTCACCCCTAGGAGATACTCTATCTTTACCACACTGGTGATGTGATGTTCAGTCTCGGGCAAATCGGAGGATGTTTGTGGAAGTTACAGTCAAACGTAAGGTCACAGCGTCACGCCAGAAATCGCCATGGCATCAAAGCCCCTCACTTTCTGAAAAGCTATCAGATCTGAATGGTCATTACAACATCATGAAGACAGTGCATGACCTTAGTGTCATCTTGACTAAATTAGAGGGGACAAATATGGGCAGTTCACCATAAAACAATAGACTTCCTTTAGTCAGGGGGCGGGGCTTAGGTGATGTCAGCTGTCCACATTGTCACTGTCTTCAGATGTGGTCAGTGATCACACAGACAAAGTATGAAATTGATCTGATCATGCACATGGGAGTTATTAAGTCAAATAAAGTAATGGCGACTGGTCAAAGTTTGAGGCTTAGCCACGCCCATACCTTTATACTTATTTAAAATCCGACGGTTGAATTTTTTCCTCTATGTCTTAAGAGTATATAGCAGGAGTTTGAAGGTGATCGGTGGAAAAGGCGAGGAGATATCATTCTCCTTATAACGTGTGCGAAAACCACTAAATTGAGTAATTGCACCAAAATGGCCGACCTCCTGTGCGACATTGCGCTTGGCTCCAAGAGACTTTTTTGTAGGTCCTGAGACACTACATTAGTGTGCCAAATTTTGTGATCCTCAGTCAAAGCATGGCTTGGGGCTGACTGTTTTAATGGTCCTAGGGGGCACTGTTTTGGAAAATAGGCCACGCCCACAAACTTCAGCTGTCCAATTATATTAGGGGTCAGAGTAGGATCACTCATCAGAAATTGTGTGGCAATGTCACAATGATTGAAGAAATGAGAGACAAACGTATTTCCATGGCGTGATGGCGAATTTCGCCATGCTCCCAAAGCCCCGCCTTTATTCGAAACCTGCCAGTACTATAGACCTAGTGACCTCAACTTGTCTGCTGCTATTTGCCACTGTTTGGTGGTGATTGGATAAAAGGAGTCCAATAGGGAGCTGTGAAAAAAAGAGTGGCGTGGCGACAAGTCAGAGTTTGAGGCTTAGCCACGCCCACACCTTTATACTTATTTAAAATCCGACGGTTGAATTTTTTCATCTATGTCTTAAGAGTATATAGCAGAAGTGTGAAGGCGATTGGTGAAAAGGGCGACGGAGCATCACTCTCCAAACAACGTGTGCGAAAACCACTAAATCACGCACTTGGACCAAAATGGCCGACTTCCTGTGCGACTTTGCACTTGGCTCCAAGAGACTTTTTTGTAGGTCCTGAGACACCACATTAGTGTACCACATTTCGTAATCCTCAGTCAAAGCATGGCTTGGGGCTGTCAGTTTTAATGGTCCTAGGGGGCGCTATTTCAGCAAATAGACCACGCCCACCGGAATGTCACATCAGATTTTTTGGGGGGCCGGACTAGCATCACTCACAAGAAGTTTTGTGGCGATATCTCTAGAAATGACGAAATGGGAGGCAAACGTAAGGCCTAAGTGGTACGCCTGAGTTCGCCGCGCCGCCACAGCCCCGCCTTCTGCAGAAAACTCCCATAAAGTGACGCCAAGCAACCCCAACTTGTCTTCAGTTACCTGATACAAATTTGGGATGATTATTTGAAAGGGCAAATTTTGGAAAATTTCCCAGTAAAACTTGACCTTTTAAGTCCTGAAGGGGCGGGGCTTATGTGACATCATCAATTGACCATTCATTTGTCTTCGGGGGGCGATGATGATTGTCCATAGAAAGTTACTTTAACTGTAATTCTTTCATTTATGAAATTATAGCAATTTGAATTTTTTTGGCGAGTGCTCGAACTTTGAGGCCTGGTCCCGCCCCTTCAGTATTTACGAAAAGTCAATTTTATTGTCTCATTTTAATCGTCCGTCGCTTCTGTTCGATCGCACACTATTTTTGAGACGATCGTGCGAAAAATGACCCAACTGTTCAACCAAATATAGACCCAAGAAATGGCCGAAACAGGGTCAAAATGGCCACTTTAGTCCAAAATGGCCGACTTCCTGTTTGATATTGACCATGGATGCAAGAGGCTTTTCTGTGCGTATTGTTGAGTTCTACAAGTGTACCAAATTTCATAACTGTACGATAAACTAAGCTTTATGGAGAGGGGTATTTTTCACTTTCTAGGGGGCGCTGTTCAGCCATTCTTTTATGAACTTTCACATTGCCAGTGAAATACGTAAATTTCACGCACTTTCAATATTGGGCCAGAATTTGGTGACTTTTTGGATATGCTAAGACCCCCTAAAGGCCAGTCAAAGACGCGGAAGAAAAAAGAAAGAAAGAAAGCGTAATAATAAACGGAGCAGATACAATAGGCCTTCGCAGCTTCACTGCTCGGGCCTAATTAAAGCTGCAAGCAGCGTCGTTCGGCCCTCGCAGCGAAGCTGCTCGCCCTCCTTCCGCACCCCCTCCGCTCCATCCCCGACCCTCTCCAAACCCAGCTCCGCGCTTCTCCATCCTGTCCGGCAGCCGGGGGCACCAGGGCACGTCTGGCAGAACAGAAAGTCAACCACCCCGACACCAGAAACCGTGAACGGCCTCCTCGTCCACACCTCACCCTGACTCAGCATCCCCTCTGAGCCCGCCATTACACGTCTCACCACTAGGAGATACTCTATCTTTACCACACTGGTGATGTGTTGTTCAGTCTCGGGCAAATCGGAGGCTGTTTGTGGAAGTTACAGTCAAACGTAAGGTCACAGCGTCACGCCAGAATTCGCCATGGCATCAAATCCCCTCCCTTTCTGAAAAGCTAGCAGATCTGAATGGTCATTACAACATCATGAAGACAGTGCATGACCTTAGTGTCATGTTCACTAAATTAGAGGGGACAAATATGGGCATTTCACCATGAAAAAATCGACTTCCTGTAGTCAGGGGGCGGGGCTTAGGTGATGTCAGCTGTCCACATTGTCATTGTCTTGAGATGTGGTCAATGATCACACAGACACAGTTTGATATAGATCTGATCATGCACATGGGAGTTGTTAAGTCAAGGAATGTAATGGCGAAAGGTCAAAGTTTGAGGCTTAGCCACGCCCACACCTTTATACTTATTTGAAATCCGATGGTTGAATTTTCCCCCCTTTGTCTTAAGAGTATGTAGCAGAAGTTTGAAGGTGATTGGTGAAAAGGGCGATGGTGCAACACTCTCCAAACAACGTGTGCGAAAACCACTAAATCGAGTACTTGGACCAAAATGGCCGACTTCCTGTGCGACTTTGCACTTAGCTCCAAGAGACTTTTTTGTAGGTCCTGAGACACCACATTAGTGTGCCAAATTTCGTGTTCCTCAGTCAAAGCATGGCTTGGGGCTGACAGTTTTAATGGTCCTAGGGGGCGCTATTTCAGAAAATAGGCCACGCCCACAAACTTCAGCTGTCCTTTTCTATTAGGGGTCAGAGTAGGATCACTCATCAGAAATTGTGTGGCGATGTCACAATGATTGAAGAAATGAGAGACAAACGTATTTCCATGGCGTGATGGCGAATTTCGCCATGCTCCCAAAGCCCCGCCTTTATTCGAAACCTGCCAGTACTATACACCAAGTGACCTCAACATGTCTGCTGCTATGTGCCAGTGATTGCTGGTGATTGAGTAAAAGGAGTCCAATAGGGAGCTGTGAAAAAAAGAGTGGCGTGGCGACAAGTCAAAGTTTGAGGCTTAGCCACGCCCACACCTTTATACTTATTTAAAATCCGACGGTTGAATTTTTTCTTCTATGTCTTAAGAGTGTATAGCAGATGTTTGAAGGTGATTGGTGAAAAGGGTGATGGAGCATCACTCTCCAAACAACGTGTGCGAAAACCACTAAATCGAGTACTTGGACCAAAATGGCCGACTTCCTGTGCGACTTTGCACTTGGCTCCAAAAGACTTTTTTGTAGGTCCTGAGACACCACATTAGTGTACCAAATCTCATACTCCTCAGTCAAAGCATGGCTTGGGGCTGACAGTTTTAATGGTCCTAGGGGGCGCTATTTCAGAAAATAGGCCACGCCCACCAGATGTTCACATCAGATTCTTTTGGGGGCCGGACTAGGATCACTCCCAAGAAGTGTCGTGGCGATATCTCTAGAAATGACGAAATGGGAGGCAAACGTAAGGCCTAAGTGGTACGCCTGACTTCGCCGCGCCGCCACTGCCCCGCCTTCTGCAGAAAACACCCATAAAGTGACGCCAAGCAACGCCACCTTCTCTTCAGTTAACTGCTACAAATTTGGGCTGATTATTCGAAAGGGCAAATTTTGGAAAATTTCCCAGTAAAACTTGACCTTTTAAGTCCTGAGGGGGCGGGGCTTGTGTGACATCATCAATCGACCATTCATTTGTCTTCGGGGGGTGATGCCAATTATCCATAGAAAGTTACTTTAACTCTAATTCTTTCATTTATGAAATTATAGCAATTTGAATTTTTTTGGCGAGTGCTCGAACTTTGAGGTCTGGTCCCGCCCCTTCAGTATTTACGAAAAGTCAATTTTATTTTCTCATTTGAACTGTCCATCGCTTCTGTTCGATAGTACACTATTTTTGAGACAATCGTGCGAAAAATGACCAAACTGTTCAACCAAATGTAGACCCTAGAAATGGCCAAAACGGCTAAAAATCTCCATTTCAACCCAAAATGGCCGACTTCCTGTTTGATATTGACCATGGTTGCAAGAGACTTTTCTGTGCGGACTGTTGAGTACTACAAGTAAACCAAATTTCATAACTGTACGATAAACTAAGCTTTATGGAGAGGGGTATTTTTCACTTTCTAGAGGGCGCTGTTCAGCCACTTTTTTATGAACTTTCACATCGCCAGTGAAATACGTAAATTTCACGCACTTTCTATATTGGGCCAGAATTTGGTGACTTTTTGGATATGCTAAGACCCCCTAAAGGCCACCCAAAGACGCGGAAGAAAAAAAATAATAATAATAATAATAAATAATAATAATAAACGGAGCAGATACAATAGGCCTTCGCAGCTTCACTGCTCGGGCCTAATAAACGGAGCAGATACAATAGGCCTTCGCAGCTTCACTGCTCGGGCCTAATTAAAGCTGCAAGCAGCGTCGTTCGGCCCTCGCAGCGAAGCTGCTCGCCCTCCTTCAGCACCCCCTCCGCTCCATCCCCGACGCTCTCCAAACCCGGCTCCGCGCTTCTCCATCCTGGCCGGCAGCCGAGGGCATCAGGGCATGCCTGTCGGAACAGAAAGTCAGCCACCCCAACACCGGAAACCGTGAAAGGCCTCCTCGTCCACACCTCACCCTGACTCAGCATCCCTTCTGAGCCCACCATTACATGTCTCACCCCTAGGAGATACTCTATCTTTACCACACTGGTGATGTGATGTTCAGTCTCTGGCAAATCGGAGGCTGTTTGTGGAAGTTACAGTCAAACGTAAGGTCACAGCGTCACGCCAGAAATCGCCATGGCATCAAAGCCCCTCACTTTCTGAAAAGCTATCAGATCTGAATGGTCATTACAACATCATGAAGACAGTGCATGACCTTAGTGTCATCTTGACTAAATTAGAGGGGACAAATATGGGCAGTTCACCATAAAACAATAGACTTCCTTTAGTCAGGGGGCGGGGCTTAGGTGATGTCAGCTGTCCACATTGTCACTGTCTTCAGATGTGGTCAGTGATCACACAGACAAAGTATGAAATTGATCTGATCATGCACATGGGAGTTATTAAGTCAAATAAAGTAATGGCGACTGGTCAAAGTTTGAGGCTTAGCCACGCCCATACCTTTATACTTATTTAAAATCCGACGGTTGAATTTTTTCCTCTATGTCTTAAGAGTATATAACAGGAGTTTGAAGGTGATCGGTGGAAAGGGCGAGGAGATATCATTCTCCTTATAACGTGTGCGAAAACCACTAAATTGAGTAATTGCACCAAAATGGCCGACCTCCTGTGCGACATTGCGCTTGGCTCCAAGAGACTTTTTTGTAGGTCCTGAGACACTACATTAGTGTGCCAAATTTTGTGATCCTCAGTCAAAGCATGGCTTGGGGCTGACTGTTTTAATGGTCCTAGGGGGCACTGTTTTGGAAAATAGGCCACGCCCACAAACTTCAGCTGTCCAATTATATTAGGGGTCAGAGTAGGATCACTCATCAGAAATTGTGTGGCAATGTCACAATGATTGAAGAAATGAGAGACAAACGTATTTCCATGGCGTGATGGCGAATTTCGCCATGCTCCCAAAGCCCCGCCTTTATTCGAAACCTGCCAGTACTATAGACCTAGTGACCTCAACTTGTCTGCTGCAATTTGCCACTGTTTGGTGGTGATTGGATAAAAGGAGTCCAATAGGGAGCTGTGAAAAAAAGAGTGGCGTGGCGACAAGTCAGAGTTTGAGGCTTAGCCACGCCCACACCTTTATACTTATTTAAAATCCGACGGTTGAATTTTTTCATCTATGTCTTAAGAGTATATAGCAGAAGTGTGAATGCGATTGGTGAAAAGGGCGACGGAGCATCACTCTCCAAACAACGTGTGCGAAAACCACTAAATCACGCACTTGGACCAAAATGGCCGACTTCCTGTGCGACTTTGCACTTGGCTCTAAGAGACTTTTTTGTAGGTCCTGAGACACCACATTAGTGTACCACATTTCGAAATCCTCAGTCAAAGCATGGCTTGGGGCTGTCAGTTTTAATGGTCCTAGGGGGCGCTATTTCAGCAAATAGACCACGCCCACCGGAATGTCACATCAGATTTTTTGGGGGGCCGGACTAGGATCACTCACAAGAAGTTTCGTGGCGATATCTCTAGAAATGACGAAATGGGAGGCAAACGTAAGGCCTAAGTGGTACGCCTGAGTTCGCCGCGCCGCCACAGCCCAGCCTTCTGCAGAAAACTCCCATAAAGTG
Organism: Nothobranchius furzeri; assembly: GCF_043380555.1. Lineage (NCBI taxonomy): Eukaryota > Metazoa > Chordata > Actinopteri > Cyprinodontiformes > Nothobranchiidae > Nothobranchius > Nothobranchius furzeri. The sequence continues at coordinate 52,131,859 of NC_091743.1, read as the reverse complement.
ACGCCAAGCAACCCCAACTTGTCTTCAGTTACCTGATACAAATTTGGGATGATTATTTGAAAGGGCAAATTTTGGAAAATTTCCCAGTAAAACTTGACCTTTTAAGTCCTGAAGGGGCGGGGCTTATGTGACATCATCAATTGACCATTCATTTGTCTTCGGGGGGCGATGATGATTGTCCATAGAAAGTTACTTTAACTGTAATTCTTTCATTTATGAAATTATAGCAATTTGAATTTTTTTGGCGAGTGCTCGAACTTTGAGGCCTGGTCCCGCCCCTTCAGTATTTACGAAAAGTCAATTTTATTGTCTCATTTTAATCGTCCGTCGCTTCTGTTCGATCGCACACTATTTTTGAGACGATCGTGCGAAAAATGACCAAACTGTTCAACCAAATATAGACCCAAGAAATGGCCGAAACAGGGTCAAAATGGCCACTTTAGTCCAAAATGGCCGACTTCCTGTTTGATATTGACCATGGATGCAAGAGGCTTTTCTGTGCGTATTGTTGAGTTCTACAAGTGTACCAAATTTCATAACTGTACGATAAACTAAGCTTTATGGAGAGGGGTATTTTTCACTTTCTAGGGGGCGCTGTTCAGCCATTCTTTTATGAACTTTCACATTGCCAGTGAAATACGTAAATTTCACGCACTTTCAATATTGGGCCAGAATTTGGTGACTTTTTGGATATGCTAAGACCCCCTAAAGGCCAGTCAAAGACGCGGAAGAAAAAAGAAAGAAAGAAAGCGTATTAAAGCTGCAAGCAGCGTCGTTCGGCCCTCGCAGCTCCGCGCCGCTCCGGCCTGGCCGGCAGCCCGGGGCACCCGGCTACGTCTGTGAAACAGAAACATCGACCACCCCGACACCCGAAACTGCTAACGGCCACCTCGTCCGCACCTCACCCTGACTCAGCATCCCCTTTGAGCCCACCATTATATTTTATGTCTCACCACTAGGGAATCCTCTATCTGAACCACACTGGTGATGTGATGACAGTGACCAACTTTAATGCTATTCTGACCATGTTTTTTAAAGTTATTGAAGGATAACGTTATCTAGGGGGCGCTGTGACCAACTACAGAAAAGTCCCATTGAGGTCAGCTTTGGTGACATTATATAACATTCACCAACCGTTTGTGCCTCATTGGCTAAAGGGCATGATTGTTCATTGCCATGTTCAGTCTCGGGCAAATCGGAGGCCGTTTGTGGAAGTTACAGTCAAATATACGGTCATGGCGTCATGCCAGCATTCACCATGGCATCAAATCCCCTCCCTTTCTGGAAAGCTATCAGATCTGAATGGTCATTACAACATCATGAAGACAGTGTATGACCTTAGTGTCATGTTCACTAAATTAGATGGGACAAATATGGGTATTTCACCATAAAACAATACACTTCCTGTTGTCAGGGGGCGTGGCTTAGGTGATGTCAGCTGTCCACATTGTCGTTGTCTTGAGATGTGGTCAGTGATCACACAGACAAAGTTTGAAATAGATCTGATCATGCACTTAGGAGTTATTAAGTCATGTAATGTAATGGCGAAAGGTTAAAGTTTGAGGCTTAGCCACGCCCACACCTTTCAACTTTTGAAAAATCCGACAGTTGAATTTTTTCCTCTATGTCTTAAGAGGATATAGCAGAAGTTTGAAGGAGATTGGTGAAAAGGGCGACGGAGCATCACTCTCCAAACAACGTGTGCGAAAACAACTAAATCGCGCACTTGGACCAAAATGGCCGACTTTCTGTGCAACTTTGCACTTGGCTCCAAGGGACTTTTTTGTAGGTCCTGAGACACCACATTAGTGTACCAAATTTCGTAATCCTCAGTCAAAGCATGGCTTAGGGCTGACAGTTTTAATGGTCCTAGGGGGCGCTAATTCAGAAAATAGGCCACGCCCACAAACTTAAGCTGACCATTTCTATTGGGGGTCAGACTAGGATCACTCACAACAAATTTCGAGGTGATATCACGATAAATGAAGAAATGAGAGGCAAATGTATTTCCATGGCGTGATGGCGAATTTCGCCATGCTCCCAAAGCCCCGCCTTTTTTCAAAACCTTCCAGTACTGGAGACCAAGTGACCTCAACTTGTCAGCTGCTATTTACCAGAGATTCCAGGTGATTGGGTAAAAGGAGTCCAATAGGGAGCTGTGAAAAAAAGAGTGGCGTGGCGAAAGGTCAAAGTTTGAGGCTTAGCCACGCCCACACCTTTATACTTATTTAAAATCCGACGGTTGAATTTTTTCCTCTATGTCTTAAGACTATATAGCAGAAGCTCGAAGGCGATTGGTGAAAAGGGCGACGGAGCATCACTCTCCAAACAATGTGTGTGAAAACCACTAAATCGCGCACTTGGACCAAAATGGCCGACTTCCTGTGCGACTTTGCACTTGGCTCCAAGAGACTTTTTTGTAGGTCCTGAGACACCACATTAGTGTACCAAATTTCGTAATCCTCAGTCAAAGCATGGCTTGGGGCTGACAGTTTTAATGGTCCTAGGGGGCGCTAATACAGAAAATAGGCCACGCCCACAAACTTAAGCTGACCTTTTCTATTGGGGGTCAGACTAGGATCACTCACAACAATGGTCGAGGTGATATCACGATAAATGAAGAAATGAGAGGCAAACGTATTTCCATGGCATGATGGCGAATTTCGCCATGCTCCCAAAGCCCCGCCTTTTTTCAAAACCTTCCAGTACTGGAGACCAAGTGACCTCAACTTGCCTGCTGCTATTTACCAGAGATTCCTGGTGATTGGGTAAAAGGAGTCCAATAGGGAGCTGTGAAAAAAATAGTGGCGTGGCGAAAGGTCAAAGTTTGAGGCTTAGCCACGCCCACACCTTTATACTTATTTAAAATCCGACGGTTGAATTTTTTCCTCTATGTCTTAAGACTATATAGCAGAAGTTTGAAAGTGATTGGTGAAAAGGGCGACGGAGTATCACTCTCCAAACAACGTGTGTGAAAACCACTAAATCGCGCACTTGGACCAAAATGGCCGACTTCCTGTGCGACTTTGCACTTGGCTCCAAGAGACTTTTTTGTAGGTCCTGAGACACCACATTAGTGTACCAAATTTCGTAATCCTCAGTCAAAGCATGGCTTGGGGCTGACAGTTTTAATGGTCCTAGGGGGCGCTATTTCAGAAAATAGGCCACGCCCACCAGATGTTCACATCAGATCTTTTGGGGGGCCGGACTAGGATCACTCACAAGAAGATTCGTGACGATATCTTTGGAAATGACGAAATGGGAGGCAAACGTAAGGCCACGGCGGTACGCCTGAATTTGCCGCGCCGCCACAGCCCCGCCCTCTGCCGAAAACTCCCATAAAGTGACGCCAAGCAACCCCCACTTGTCTTGAGTTACCAGCTACAAATTTGTGGTGATTAAGTGAAATGGGGCAATTTGGGTCCTTTCACAGTAAAACTTGATCTTTTTGGTCCTGAGGGGGCGGGGCTTGTGTGATGTCATCATCCGACCATTCAATTTACTTTGTGGGTGGATGACGAATGACCCCAGAAAGTTTGGTAACTCTATTCCATTCAGTTATGAAGTTATAGCAATTTAAATATTTTTGGCGAGTAGTCAAACTTCGAGGCCTGGCCCCGCCCCTTCATCATATACGAAAACTCAGAATTCTCATCTCATTTTGTTCGCCCATCCCTTCTTAGCAATTTTACACAATTTTTGAGACGATCGTGCGAAAAATGATCGAGCAATCCAATCAGAAACGGACCCTAAAAACGGCAAAAACGGCAAAAAATCGCCATTTCAACCCAAAATGGCCGACTTCCTGTTTGATATTGACCATGCTTGCAAGAGACTTTTCTGTGCGGACTATTGAGTACTACAAGTGTACCAAATTTCATAACTGTACGATAAACTAAGCTTTATGGAGAGGGTTTTTTTTCACTTTCTAGGGGGCGCTGTTCAGTCATTTTCTGTGCGATTTTTTTGGGACCTTTAAAATATCAAATTTTTCACCAGGCCTGACAAGTTTGCCAAATATTGTGAGTTTTGGGGTATGCTAAGGTCCCCAAAAAGCCGTTCAAAGGGGCACGAGAATAACAAAAAATAATAATAAAGAAAAATAATAAACAGAGCAAAAACAAGAGGCCTTCGCAGCGCTTTCGCTGCTCGGGCCTAAATAATAAACGGAGCAGATACAATAGGCCTTCGCAGCTTCACTGCTCGGGCCTAATAATAAACAGAGCAAAAACAAGAGGCCTTCGCAGCGCTTTCGCTGCTCGGGCCTAATTAAAGCTGCAAGCAGCGTCGTTCGGCCCTCGCAGCTCCGCGCCGCTCCGGCCTGGCCGGCAGCCCGGGGCACCAGGGCACGTCTGGCAGAACAGAAACGTCAACCACCCCGACACCAGAAACCGCAAATGGCCTCCTCGTCCGCACCTCACCCTGACTCAGCATCCCCTCTGAGCTCACCATTAAATTGAATTGTAAGGTTACGGCGTTACGCCAGAATTCGCCATGGCATCAAAGCCCCTCCCTATCTGGAAAGCTATCAGATCTGAATGGTCATTACAGCATCATGAAGACCGTGCATGACCTTAGTGTCATGTTGACTAAATTAGAGGGGACAAATATGGGCATTTCAGCATAAAACAATAGACTTCCTGTATTCAGGGGGCGGGGCTTAGGTGATGTCAGCTGTCCACATTGTCATTGTTTAAAGATATGGTCAATGATCACACAGACAAAGTTCGAAAAAGATCTGATCATGCACATGGGAGTTATTAAGTCAAGTAAAGTAATGGCGAAAGGTCAAAGTTTGAGACTTAGCCACGCCCACACCTTTCAACTTTTGAAAAATCCGACGGTGGAATTTTTTCTCCTATGTCTTAAGAGTAAATAGCAGAAGTTTGAAGGCGATTGGTGAAAAGGGCAACGGAGCATCACTCTCCAAACAACGTGTGCCAAAACAACTAAATCGCGTACTTGGACCAAAATGCCCGACTTCCTGTGCGACTTTGCACTTGGCTCCAAGAGACTTTTTTGTAGGTCCGGAGACACCTCATTAGTGTACCAAATTTCGTAATCCTCAGTCAAAGAATGGCTAGGGGCTGACAGTTTTAATGGTCCTAGGGGGCGCTATTTCAGAAAAATGGCCATGCCCACAAATTTTAGCTGTCCATTTCTATTGGGGGTCAGACTAGGATCACTCACAACAAATTTCGAGGTGATATCTCGATAACTTAAGAAATGAGAGGCAAACGTATTTCCATGGCGTGATGGCGATTTTCGCCATGCTCCCAAAGCCCCGCCTTTTTTCAAAACCTGCCAGTACTGGAGACAAAGTAACCTCAACTTGTCTACTGCTGTTTGCCACAGAATACTGGTGTTTGGGTAAAAGGAGTCCAGTAGGGAGCTGTGAAAAAAAGAGTGGCGTGGCGACAGGTCAAAGTTTGAGGCTTAGCCACGCCCACATCTTTCAACTTTTGAAAAATCCGACAGTTGAATTTTTTCCCCTATGTCTTAAGAGTATATAGCAGAAGTTTGAAGGAGATTGGTGAAAAGGGCGACGGAGCATCACTCTCCAAACAACGTGTGCGAAAACCACTAAATCGCGCACTTGGACCAAAATGGCCGACTTCCTGTGCGACTTTGCGCTTGGCTCCAAGAGACTTTTTTGTAGGTCCTGAGACACCACATTAGTGTACCAAATTTCGTAATCCTCAGTCAAAGCATGGCTTGGGGCTGACAGTTTTAATGGTCCTAGGGGGCGCTATTTCAGAAAATAGGCCACGCCCACCGGATGTTCACATCAGATCTTTTGGGGGGCCAGACTAGGATCACTCACAAGAAGTTTCGTGATGATATCTTTAGAAATGACGAAATGGGAGGCAAACGTAAGGCCACGGCGGTACGCCTGACTTCGCCGCGCCGCCACAGCCCCGCCCTCTGCCGAAAACTCACATAATGTGACGCCAAGCAAACCCCACTTGTCTTGAGTTACCAGCTACAAATTTGTGGTGATTTAGTGAAATGGGGCAATTTGGGACCTTTCACAGTAAAACTTGATCTTTTTGGTCCTGAGGGGGCGGGGCTTGTGTGATGTCATCATGCGACCATTCAATTTACTTTGTGAGGTGATGACGAATGACCACAGAAAGTTTGGTAACTCTATTCCATTCAGTTATGAAGTTATAGCAATTTAAAAAATTTTGGCGAGTAGTCAAACTTCGAGGCCTGGCCCCGCCCCTTCAGTATTTACGAAAAGTCAGTTTTATTGTCTCATTTTGTTCGCCCATCTCTTCTGAGCAATTTTACATAATTTTTGAGATGATCGTGCAAAAAATGATCGAGCAATCCAATCAGAAACGGACCCTAAAAACGGCCAAAACGGCAAAAAATCGCCATTTCAACCCAAAATGGCCGACTTCCTGTTTGATATTGACCATGCTTGCAAGAGACTTTTCTGTGCGGACTATTGAGTACTATAAGTCTACCAAATTTCATAACGGTACGATAAACTAAGCTTTATGGAGAGGGGTTTTTTTCATTTTCTAGGGGGCGCTGTTCAGCCATTTTCTTTGCGATTTTTTTGGGACCTTTAAAATATCAAATTTTTCACCAGGCCTGACAAGTGTGCAAAATATTGTGAGTTTTGGGGTATGTTAAGGTCCCCAAAAAGACATTCAAAGCGGCACCGGAATAATAAATAAAAATTAAAGCTGCAAGCAGCGTCGTTCGGCCCTCGCAGCTCCGCGCCGCTCCGGTCTGGACGGCAGCCCGGGGCACCAGTGCACGTCTGACAGAACAGAAACGTCAACCACCCCGACACCAGAAACCGCGAATGGCCTCCTAGTCTGCACCTCACCCTGACTCAGCATCCCCTCTGAGCTCACCATTAAATTGAATATTAAGATTACGGCGTTACGCCAGAATTCGCCATGGCATCAAAGCCCCTCCCTTTCTGGAAAGCTATCAGATCTGAATGGTCATTACAGCATCATGAAGACAGTGCATGACCTTAGGGTCATGTTGACTAAATTAGAGGGGACAAATATGGGCATTTCAGCATAAAAAATAAATTCCTGTAGTCAGGGGGCGGGGCTTAGGTGATGTCAGCTGTCCACATTGTCATTGTTTACAGATATGGTCAATGATCACACAGACAAAGTTCGAAAAAGATCTGATCATGCACATGGGAGTTATTAAGTCAAGTAAAGTAATGGCGAAAGGTCAACGTTTGAGGCTTAGCCACGCCCACACCTTTCAACTTTTGAAAAATCCGACGGTTGAATTTTTTCCCCTATGTCTTAAGAGTGTATTGCAGAAGTTTGAAGGTGATTGGTGAAAAGGGCGACGGAGCATCACTCTCCAAACAATGTGTGCGAAAACCACTAAATCACGTACTTGCACCAAAATGGCCGACTTCCTGTGCGACTTTACGCTTGGCTCCAAGAGACTTTTTTGTAGGTCCTGAGACCCCACATTAGTGTACCAAATTTCGTAATCCTCAGTCAAAGCATGGCTTGGGGCTGAAAGTTTTAATGGCTCTAGGGGGCGCTATTTAAGAATATAGGCCACGCCCACAAACTTCAGCTGTCTATTTCTCTTGGAGCTCAGACTAGGATCACTCACCAGAAGTTTCGTAGCAATATCACGATAACTGAAGAAATGAGACAAACGTATTTCCATGGCGTGATGGCGATTTTCGCCATGGTCCCAAAGCCCCGCCTTTTTTCAAAACCTGCCAGTACTGGAGACCAAGTAACCTCAACTTGTCTACTGCTGTTTGCCACAGAATCCTGGTGATTGGGTAAAAGGAGTCCAGTAGGGAGCTGTGAAAAAAAGAGTAGCGTGGCGACAGGTCAAAGTTTGAGGCTTAGCCACGCCCACACCTTTCAACTTTTGAAAAATCCGACGGTTAAATTTTTTCCCCTATGTCTTAAGGGTATATAGCAGAAGTTTGAAGGAGATTGGTGAAAAGGGCGACGGAGCATCACTCTCCAAACAACGTGTGCGAAAACCACTAAATCGCGTACTTGATCCAAAATGGCCGACTTCCTGTGCGACTTTGAACTTGACTCCAAGAGACTTTTTTGTAGGTCCTGAGACACCACATTAGTGTACCAAATTTCGTAATCCTCAGTCAAAGCATGGCTTGGGGCTAATAGTTTAAATGGTCCTAGGGGGCGCTATTTCAAAACATAGGCCACGCCCACAAAATTCAGCTGTCTATTTCTCTTGGAGCTCAGACTAGGATCACTCACCAGAAGTTTCGTAGCAATATCACGATAACTGAAGAAATGAGAGACAAACGTATTTCCATGGCGTGATGGCGATTTTCGCCATGGTCCCAAAGCCCCGCCTTTTTTCAAAACCTGCCAGTACTGGAGACCAAGTAACCTCAACTTGTCTACTGCTGTTTGCCACAGAATCCTGGTGATTGGGTAAAAGGAGTCCAGTAGGGAGCTGTGAAAAAAAGAGTAGCGTGGCGACAGGTCAAAGTTTGAGGCTTAGCCACGCCCACACCTTTCAACTTTTGAAAAATCCGACGGTTGAATTTTTTCCCCTATGTCTTAAGGGTATATAGCAGAAGTTTGAAGGAGATTGGTGAAAAGGGCGACGGAGCATCACTCTCCAAACAACGTGTGCGAAAACCACTAAATCGCGTACTTGATCCAAAATGGCCGACTTCCTGTGCGACTTTGAACTTGACTCCAAGAGACTTTTTTGTAGGTCCTGAGACACCACATTAGTGTACCAAATTTCGTAATCCTCAGTCAAAGCATGGCTTGGGGCTAATAGTTTTAATGGTCCTAGGGGGCGCTATTTCAGAAAATAGGCCACGCCCACCAGATGTTCACATCAGATCTTTTGGGGGGCCGGACTAGGATCACTCACAAGAAGTTTCGTGACGATATCTTTGGAAATGACGAAATGGGAGGCAAACGTAAGGCCAAGGCGGTACGCCTGAATTCGCCGCGCCACCACAGCCCCGCCCTCTGCCGAAAACTCCCATAAAGTGACGCCAAGCAACCCCCACTTGTCTTGAGTTACCAGCTACAAATTTGTGGTGATTAAGTGAAATGGGGCAATTTGGGACCTTTCACAGTAAAACTTGATCTTTTTGGTCCTGAGGGGGCGGGGCTTGTGTGATGTCATCATCCGACCTTTCAATTTACTTTGTGGGTGGATGACGAATGACCACAGAAAGTTTGGTAACTCTATTCCATTCAGTTATGAAGTTATAGCAATTTAAATATTTTTGGCGAGTAGTCAAACTTCGAGGCCTGGCTCCGCCCCTTCAACATATACGAAAACTCAGAATCCTTATCTCATTTTGTTCGCCCATCCCTTCTGAGCAATTTTACACAATTTTTGAGACGATCGTGCGAAAAATGATCGAGCAATCCAATCAGAAACGGACCCTAAAAACGGCAAAAACGGCAAAAAATCGCCATTTCAACCCAAAATGGCCGACTTCCTGTTTGATATTGACCATGGTTGCAAGAGACTTTTCTGTGCGGACTGTTGAGTACTACAAGTGTACCAAATTTCATAACTGTACGATAAACTAAGCTTTATGGAGAGGGTTTTTTTTCACTTTGTAGGGGGCGCTGTTCAGCCATTTTCTTTGCGATTTTTTTGGGACCTTTAAAATATCAAATTTTTCACCAGGCCTGACAAGTGTGCAAAATATTGTGAGTTTTGGGGTATGTTAAGGTCCCCAAAAAGCTGTTCAAAGGGGGCACGGAATAACAAAAAATAATAATAATCAGAGCAAAAACAAGAGGCCTTCGCAGCGCTTTCGCTGCTCGGGCCTAAAAATAATAAACAGAGCAAAAACAAGAGGCCTTCGCAGCGCTTTCGCTGCTCGGGCCTAATAATAAGAAGAAACGGAGCAGATACAATAGGCCTTCGCAGCTTCACTGCTCGGGCCTAATTACAAGATAGATTAAACATGCCGGTAAAATACAAATGTGTGAAACACAATTGGATTGAGTGGATGGATTGAGTGTACCAATGAAAACTGTGGAATGGATTCAACATAATAGAGGGCCATAATCAAACATGTTCTGGAAACGCCAAGCGGAGGAGGTGTGTTTTTAGGTGATTCTTAAAGACTGGCAGAGAAGGGGACAGCCTAACTGAGGGTGGCAACTGGTTCCAGAGTAACGGTGCTAGGACTGAGAAAGCCCGGTCCCCACGGGTACGACACCTAGACCGAGGGACAGCGAGCAGGCCTTGCATATTTTCTTTTTTGATTGTCTAGACTTTTCTAAACCATAAAAATATGTTGAGTTCTTTTCGCCTTCTTCAATCCACTTAGCCCTGGATCTTACAAAGGCTCCATTCGCTTTTTCTATATAAATTTCGTCAAGCTGTTTTTGGAGCAAGTTTAGCTCTGTTAGTTCATCCTCCGTGTTATTAATTTTATCACAGAGTAGGCTGATTCTTTTTAGCAGTTCTTTCTGCTTTAATTTTCTCTCTTATGTCATAATTTTCCCCATTTCAATTGCTATCCTCTTTGTTTCAAATTTAAACCATTCCCATTTTCCTTTATTTGACATATCCATGCTTTTTACCTTTTGACAAAGGGCTTTTATCTGTTTGCAAAACCCTTCATTTAATAAAAGGCTATTATTTAGTTTCCATAAACTGTCTGAAGAACATGTTTGTTTTATTATTATTAAAGTTAAGCTTATTAAACAGTGATCAGTAAGCGGCGAAGTAATAATCTCACATTTCTTTACATTGTTACCTATAGAGTATGAGATTAGCCAATAATCTATTCTTGACTGTTGGTTTCCATTAGAAGCACTGATCCATGTGTATTCTGATTTTGTAGGATTATTTAATCTCCAATAGTCAAAAGTATTAGTGATAGAACAGAAATTTTGTAAGATATCATTGTTTTCAGGTTGCTGACCTCTAGGTGGTAACCTATCTAACCAAGAGTTTGGTGCGATATTAAAATCTCATCCCAAAACCACTTTATCTGTCATATGAACATTCTGCCAATCTGTTATCATTCTTCCCAAGTTTTCTAACATCTCTCTGTTTTTAGTTTTGTTATTATATCCATAAATAGAAAGTATAATACATTTCTGATCATATATTTCTATAGCTGCTATTAACCAGTGGCCGTCTTTGTCTCCTCTATGATTAATAACTTTCCCTGTAAATTTGTTAAATAGTATCATAACCCCTGCCAAATAGCTGGTACCATGGCTATATAAAATATTATCCCCCCACTGTTGTCTCCAAAATGTTTCCTCCTCTATGCCTGAATGTGTTTCCTGTAACAAAATTAAGTTGGCCTTAAGCTCTTTACAAAATAAAAAAAAGTGCCTTGCGCTTTATGGTGTTTTTCAACCCTCATAACTGACATACCAAACAAAACAAATGGCTAGAATGTTACCTAGTTTATCCGCTCTGGATTTATCCAAGCAGAGGGAATGAGCAATATTGTCCAACTATATTATATCTCATTCAAAACCTCCACCTTTAACAATCAGAAGATAAAAAACATTGGGCTGTTTGGTCTAGTGAGATCTCATTCTCAAAATAGCAGCCCATCTTAACACAGGAACAGTATATTAGAAAAAAAGTGTATTGGTCCTTTCCTGAATATTGAAATGCATCATATTTCTAACATATATAGACCTTCCTCCCATCGATGATGGCGTTTCCTTCCTTCAAGAAGGCCTTCTTTCCACGTCGTCTGGCTTCCTCCACCTGGGGCCACAGCTTCTCCCTCGCCTCCCGATCCTCTTTGGAGAAGTCCATTTTAAAGATGATCTTCTTCTCCTTGCATACTCTGGCCTCTTTCGACATCTTCCACACTTCTTCCTTCATCGTACGTGACACAAACTGAATGATAATGGGTCTTGGCCTGGTATTCCTTGCATCTTTTTTTCCCAAACGGTGAACGGTGTCCACATTCCTGCGGAGCTCGTCGACAGACACGGGGACCACTCTTGTGAGTATGCCGATAACTTCCTCTCTGATTTTCTCTTCCTCTTTTTCAGCTAACCCAAAAAGCCTGAGGTTCCATCTCCTCTTGTACCTCTCAGCTTCCAGTACCTTCTCTTTCAGAGCTTTATTTTCGACACCCAGAAACTCAACTTGTTTTTGTAGTTTAGTGATGTTTTCTTTGTTTACACTCGTTTCTTTCTTCGTGACTTCTGTGCTTTTTTCAATGTTTTGTAGTTTGCTTTCTAGAGCATCCAACTTTTTTAGAGCTTCTTGAACATTGTTCATTCTCCCTTCAGTGTTCTCCAACTTCCCGTCCAGCCCGTCAATTTTTTTTATCAGAATCTCCATCATTTGCACAAGACTATTTGTACTCTCCTCTCTTGCCTTCAAACTTCTCTTCCTCAGCTTTTTGGGTTGTGGACTGTTCATATCAGTTTCACTGTCCTCAAGATTATCATCAGCTTGCTCTGTATTTTGGGGTTCGTTTTCACTCATATCATCCATCACAGCCATGCCATAATCATGATCGACGATGCTAGCTTCGCTACGTTGTTCCATCTTTAACTCTCTCTCACCATAATTAGCTCGTCAAAAAAGTTCCTCAGTTTTTCAAAAAACGGATGAAAGTCTCCTCCAATACGTTATGGCTTGGTTTTTTACCTTTTTAACAGCTTTTGGACTTGCAAAAATACTTTTTTCCCTTTGGATCCTGCTATAAACGAACTGCTCACTCCGCCATCTTGTCGCCTCCCCCCGAAATCAGCGGCTCTGAATTCGGACAGTACTCGCCTAGTTTTTATTCCCGCCCCCAGGTCAAGTTGCCTAGCTACCGTGACGGCGGCAAACAGGCTAACAAGCTAACAAGCTAGTGGCGACGTTGAAAATGGATCCACAGCAATATTTCATCTTATTTGTGGTTTTTGAGGAGCTGCGACGGCTCAATAAACGTCACCGGCCTTTGTATTTAAAGTTTAAAAATAATTTAGTCCTGTTATCTGCTAGAGTTACAAGTATTATACTCATGATCTCCTTTTTTGCATATATCTGAATGTTAGTGATGTGACAGCCGTCGATTGAGCCAGCCCAGAGAAACCCTTTTGATGGACGATGCAGTGGTCAGTGAGATGAGGTATCCAGAAGCACCCTCTGCAGACCACTCTGTCTGATGTTCCACTTATCAACCAGAAACGTTCAGCCACAGATCTCGGTTCCTGCACTCCATCCACCTCGATCCATGTTTAGTAGATTTAGCAACACCACCAAAGACTCCCTGCTTTCCAAGTTTACTGTATATATTTTACTTTTATCTTTACTTTTATTCCTTACAGTGTTCCCTTACAATTTATTTACTATGTTGTTACTTGTTAAAAACTGAATAATAAAACTGTTAATGATCAAAAAAGAGTTATCAATTAATAGAAATTTTATTACATTTAAACAAATAACAAAAACATTCAAACACATATATAGAACCTGAACCAGAAGAAACTAAAAGAAAAAAAACCCATTTCTCTGCCATCCTTTCCATCTGTCCATCCTTCTTTCTCTCCTCTCCTCCGCTTCCCTCTGTTGTCTCATGTCCTCCCTGATCAGGCCAAGGAGCTCATCAGCCCTTCTCCTTTTTCTCCCTGATGAGGAGTCCGGCTTCCTTCCACCACTCTCCCTGTCCTCTGTCTCACCCACTGCTGCACTTGGCCCTGGAGTGTCCTCGGGAATGGAAGCAATAAGGACAGGAGGCATAGTGGAAGGCCTCTGTCCCAACACCTCGTCCATGGGGACAAACCAGGGCCAGCTTTCAGCAGTGGGCTTTCCGCTGACTCCCTCTCCTGACCCTGGATACTTGCAGTCCTACAGACAAAGGGAATTAGAATTACAAGGCTTTATTGTCATTTAACAACAGAGAACACTGTGGGCATAATGAAATTACAGATGCTCCTTAAAGGTACTGGTTCTGGATGAGAATAGAGAGGAATAGAAGAACAAAGTCAGATTATAAATCATAGTTGATAAAACTTACAATAAACAATATTTTAATTTATCAACATGGGAGATGAAAATTGTGTTCTGTGTTTTTTTCCACCTAAAATGCAATTAAAAACATTAAATCAGTAATGTGGTTTCTTAAAAATTAACTTAAACTAGAAAAATTGCATTTATTGCACAAATGCTGTTTGAATGCTGGATAGCTGAAACTGTAAGCTGAAGCTGCTGAACAGCTGAACTGAAGCTGAAATTAAGCAAAACTTGCAAAAAAAGCACAAAAAGTAAGTGAAGAATAGAGAAAAAATAATTCTAAATAGCAAAAAAAAACTTACATCTGTGAACATTGTATAAAAATCTGGACAGCTTAAATGTCTAAACACCTGTTATTTCAGTTAGCCAAGTTTAACAGTTAAATCTTTACATTTAGCTGAACTGTGAAATTAGCAGTTTATGCTAAATTTGGTAACTGATTGCTGAAGTTGTTGAATAGCTGAAGTAAGCTGAAACTAAGCTAAACTGTCAAATGAGCTGAATGTAGTGAAAGATGTGAAAGCAAAAAGCACCAAGAAGCAAAAAAAGCACAAAAAGTAAGTGAAGAATCAAGAAAACTAATCCTAAATAGCAGAAGACTCAAATCTGTGAACACTGTTTAAAAGAATTGGACAGCTAAAATGTCTAAACACCTGTTAATTCAGTAGGACTAGTTTAACAGTTTAATTTCTACATTTAGCTGAACTGTGGAATTAGCATCATATGCTGAATTCAGAAACTAATTGCTGAAGCTGAAGCTAAGCAAAACTGTTAAAATGAGCTGAATGTTTTGAAAGATTTAGAAGCAAAAAGCACCAAAATGTAAATAAAGCACAAAAAGTGAAGACCGGACAAAACAATCCTAAACAGCAGAAAACTGAAATCTGAACATTATTTAAAAATCTGGACAGCAAAAATGTCTCTACTCTAAACACTTGTTGTTAGAGTAGGACTAGTTTAACAGTTTAATTTTTACATTTAGCTGAACTGTGGAATTAGCATCATATGCTGAATTCAGAAACTAATTGCTGAAGCTGAAGCTAAGAAAAACTGTTAAAATGAGCTGAATGTTTTGAAAGATTTAGAAGCAAAAAGCACCAAAATGTAAATAAAGCACAAAAAGTGAAGAACGGAGAAAACAATCCTAAACAGCAGAAAACTGAAATCTGAACATTATTTAAAAATCTGGACAGCAAAAATGTCTCTACTCTAAACACTTGTTGTTAGAGTAGGACTAGTTTAACAGTTTAATTTTTATATTTAGTTGAACTGTGAAATGAGTAGCATAAGCCGAATTCAGAAACGGATTGCTGAAGCTGCTGAATAGCTGAAGTGAAGCTGAAACTAAGCTAAACTGTCAAAATGAGCTGAATGAATTTAAAGATTTAGAAGCAAAAATCACCAACAAGTGTAATAAAGCTCAGAATATAGGTGAAGAATGGATAAAAATGCTAAACAGCAGAAAACTTTAATCTTTGAACATTTATTAAAAACTCAAAATTTGAAACGTTGAACAGCTGGCATTTGAATGAGAATAGTTTAACGGGTACATTTTTACAATTGGATGAAGTGTGAATTTAGAAATATTTGCTGATATCTGAAACTGATAGATTAGCATATGTTTAGATTTGATATGGGATGGATGAATGGTTGGATGAATGAAATAACAGATGGATTGTTGGATGGATGTGAGATGGTTTATTGGATGGATGGATGGATAGATAGAAGCATGCATGGATTTATATGTAGATGGATGGATTCCTTAGGCCAAGCTGATCGATTTGATGTCTCACATGCGTGGGTGTGTAACTCCATTTAGCCAGAAGATGATTGACCTCTCTCAACCAACCAGGGAGCTGGGAGGGAGCGGGGCACTTTCCCACCTTCTGACGGTCAATCAAATTGAACGTGTTTCTAGTTTTAAGTACAGATAGTTCAACACGATCAAAAACAGGAGTCTGATATTGGCTCAATATTCAGCTTTTTAATATTCATTCCTATGAGACTTGGTTAAAGTGATATGTAGTTCCTTGTGTTGCCATGGTAACAGATAACGCATTCAATTTTAGCCAATTAGACTAGAACATTTTAGTCTCCTTGTCTTAAAAAAGCTTTAAAAAGTCTTAATTTTTTTAATAAACATTTTGGGAATTATAATTTTATGAAGGAGAAGGAGGAGGATTTGAAGGGGATGAACCTGTATTAGTAAAGGTAAACGACATCCTTAGTAGAAACACAAATTTCTTCCAAACACTGTTTTTTTTCCTTAAAAGAATGGGAAATTTAGTTTTTAGTTCTTTCTTCTTTTTTAACCTATATCTGTATTTTCCCTTCCTTTTTACCTGCTTCTGTACCTTTACACCTGTATGGCACAACCACACAACTTTCCAACACTGCGTCAGACTCGACACACACACACATACACACACGCACACACACGCACACACACGCACAAACACACACACACGCATACATACACACACGCATACATATATGGCAAGACAAATGAGCATTTATTCTGATATCAGGATATCAGCCAGAATTGTCATGAACATGTAAGCCATTTCTGTCCACTAGTTAACTAGTTAGACATGTTTGTGTCAACTAGTTAAATATCGAGGGTGAAAATGTGCCCACTAGTTAACTAGTGACAGCAGAAATGTGCACTAGTTAACTAGTGAACACATTTAGGCTTCAGTAGTTAACTAGTTGACACAAAAACTGCTCACTAGTTAACTAGTAAAAGCAGAAATGCATACCAGTCAGCTACTTGAAGGTATTTGTCTCACTAGTTAACTAGTGAGGGTCAAAATGTGCACACTAGTTAACTTGTGGTAGACACAAATGCGCCCTAGTTAACTAGTGAACATATTTTGGCTTCACTAGTTAACTAGTTGACACATAAATGGCTCACTAGTTAACTAGTAAAGACCAAAATGCATACCAGTCAGCTAGTTGAAGGTTTTTATGTCTCACTAGTTAACTAGTGATGGCCAAAATGTGCACACTAGTTAACTTGTGGTAGACATAAATGTGCACTAGTTAACTAGTGAACACATTTTGGCTTCACTAGTTAACTAGTTGACACATAAATGGCTCACTAGTTAACTAGTAAAGGCCAAAGTGTATACCAGTCAGCTAGTTGAAGGTTTTTTGTGTCTCACTAGTTAACTATTGATGGCCAAAATGTGCACACTAGTTAACTTGTGGTAGACATAAATGTGCACTTGTTAACTAGTGAACACATTTTGGCTTCACTAGTTAACTAGTTGACACATAAATGGCTCACTAGTTAACTAGTAAAGGCCAAAGTGCATACCAGTCAGCTAGTTGAAGGTTTTTTGTGTCTCACTAGTTAACTATTGATGGCCAAAATGTGCACACTAGTTAACTAGTGAAGGCTTAACTCCTAACTAGTTAACTAGTTGGAGTAGGTCAGTGCCACTAGTTAACTAGTGAACCATTAATGGCTCACTAGCTAGCTAGTTGATGGCAGCAGGCTCACTAGTTACCTAGTTGATGCATCCATTGTCCAAACTAGTTAACTAGTGAGGACATAAATGTATACTAGTAAACTAGTTCAAGTCTACATTCACACTAGCTAGCTAGTTGCGCAGAATTCTAATTAGGAGGCGGAGAATTTCTCAAATCAAGACTCTCTATTGGCTCCCTGTGTCAAAATAAAATATGACAACCAATCACAGTGCGGAATTTCGTAAAATCCCACCCCAAACATTTGCATGCGGCACACAAGTTAACATGCTGGCCAGAGGAACCTCAGCTAGTGAACTAGTAGTGGCTTCAGTGTGACACTTACATGTAAACTTGTGAAGGCGGAACTGCTCACTAGTTAACTAGAGAGGGTACAAATGTCCACTAGTTAACTAGTGAGGTGCAAAATAAGTGTCACTAGTTCACTAGTGGGCCCCAAAACGCCAACAAGTTAACTAGTAAGGTGCGGATATGCTCACTAGTTAACTAGTGAGGTGCAGATTTGCTCACTAGTTAACTAGTGCACCCTTAAGCGCCCACTAGTTAACTAGTAAGGTGCAAAAAAGCATCACTAGTTAACTTGTAAAGTGCAGATATGCTCACTAGTTAACTAGTAGGCCCCAAAACGTCAACTAGTTAACTAGTAGGGTGCAGATTTGCTCACTAGTTAACTAGTGAGGCGCAGATATGCTCACTAGTTAACTAGTGACGTGCGGATTTGCTTACTAGTTAACTAGTGAGGCGCAGATATGCTCACTAGTTAACTAGTGAGGTGTGGATTTGCTCACTAGTTAACTAGTGAGGTGCAAAAAAGCATCACTAGTTAACTTGTAAAGTGCAGATATGCTCACTAGTTAACTAGTGGGCCCCAAAACGCCAACTAGTTAACTAGTAGGGTGCGGATTTGATCACTAGTTAACTAGTGAGGCGCTTATATGCTCACTAGTTAACTAGTGAAGTGCGGATTTGCTTACTAGTTAACTAGTGTGGCGCGGATTTGCTCACTGGTTTACTAGTGAAGTGCGGGTTGCTCACTAGTTAACTAGTGAGGTGCGGATTTGCTCACTAGTTAACTAGTGAGGTGCGGATTTGCTCACTAGTTAACTAGTGAGGTGCAGATATGCTCACTAGTTAACTAGTGAGGTGCAGATATGCTCACTAGTTAACTAGTGCACACAAGACGCACACTAGTTGCTGTTTTTGGAGCAATCTAGTTTACTTGTTATGTAAAAATGTGTTCTTACTAGTGACAAATTTACCTTCACTAGTTAACTAGTTGACATATTTGGCCTTTCTAGTTCACTAGTAATGGGACAGGAAGCACTCACTAGTTAACTAGTGAGCATATCTGCATTATAATTTTCTCTCAGTAGCTTATAGAGGGCAAACTGAGCCTTACATGTTAAGTAGTGAACACAAAACACTGTCACTAGTTAACTAGCTGCAGAAAAATGCCCCTAAAACTAGTAAATTTGTGGAATTTGAATAAATACACACTTGGCTGGCATTCTGTGTAACATGTTAACTAGTTCGACCGCTGTACTGCTCACTAGTTAGCTAGTGAGCAAATCCGGCCTTTACATGCAAATGAAGAAATGCAGAACAGCAATGTGATTGGTCCATTTAGGACTGAGAAACAGAGAAAGTATGGCGGACTCTGTTCAGGCTGTTCTAAGAGAAAATTTGATAAACTAAGATCGTTTGAGCATATAAATATGTTTTGACGACATTTGTAGCGAGAAAGTTGTGGTGTATTGCTGTAATCTTTGTTCAGTTAACGTGTGCAGTCTTTAGTTTTCAGTTATTAGTCTGAAAAAGCCTGGAGGCGGAAGGCAGCGGCAGACAGCATGTTTGTTTCTGTTGACAGGAAAGTGCAGAAACTCCGCAGAAATCTCCGTCAGATATATTGTTTCACATTTGTACGGAAGCGACAAGTTTATAATAATAAAAAAGGCTCTATTTTACATACGTTGCTGTAAAGCCTGCCAGCACTCATAGTGTTTTGAAGGTATGAATTTGTGAAGGGATTTAGCACCTAGTGCTGGTGGTCTAGTGACTAACGTGTTCGCCTGCAATGGTGAAGGTCGCCAGTTTGATCCTGGTTCATATACTTCAGTTTTGTACATTATTTCACTTCTTTTCTTTTGCATAATTTTTGTATTTATGTCAACAAGAAACAAAATACGTAACGGATTAGTGGGCAGAGTTACACACACACACACACACAAAACATGTAAACAAGTATTTTATGAGTATGAATCTGATTATTGCCGACAGTCGATATTTAAGCATGTGTGTCCCCCTTCCTCAATCCATCCTCGCAAAATAAAATCATCGGCACAGCACAGCAGGCAAATTTCTCTTGATCCAGAACTAGCACTTCGAAATTGATCATGTCCGCGGCCATCTGCTGCACAATCAGCTGCTCGCATCGCGGGAAACATTGAAAACAGCTTCATGAACTGAGACACAACAGGGTTAACATCGACAAAAAAATCCACAAATAAATCTAAATAATTAATGCCATTTCCGTCTTATTCGTTGAAATATACAAATAGCAGATCATAAATCTAGAGCAGAAAAAGCTGCTGCAGGAAGCAGGGTCTGTAGTTATTCATGCACCAATTCATCAATGTGATTATTGATCAAGATCAGGTAAACTGATATTAATGTTGCAACATTTCATTTGATCATCTGAATGATACCATACAACTGAATGACCTGTTGAGTCTCTGCATATTCAGGTATTTACTACGGAAAACAAACAACAGCAGGCAGCAGCAGGACTCCCCATGTTATTTCTCGGGTCACCTGGCCCGCGGCCGTCGGGGCCGCTGCGGTCAGCTCTTAGCCGGGAAGCCCTCGTTCGGCTGCGTGGGCTGCTTCACCGTGGACCAGCTCCCAGCAGCCGCTGGTCGGGAGAAACGCTCTGGCTGCAGCTCCGATCAGACCCTACCAACACCTCGCCACAGACAGCACCGCATTAAAAGCCCACAATTACGACCCGCTCCCCAAAGTTACAGTTCTCAAGCACTGATGAACACATACATAACCCACAACAGCTATGAAATGTGTGTTATTTACGGCAAAAAGGAGATATTTTTCAAGCCGACGTGCCAATGTTAACCGCAGTTGGCTTGGAAATGTGCTGATTTTATTATTTTTGTCAATTAAAATCCCCCTTGTTTGCTCTTACGTTTTACGAAAACGCAATATTAATTAAAGCACGCTTTAGTGATCAGCATGTAAAGCAAAGAAGAAATGTGAACATTTCAACCCATTTCGAACCAACCAGTAATATGATTTCTTAACACGGTGCAGCGGCAGCATTTAAAAACCAAAATATAGTTTTTACTCTCCAAAAAAAGGAGAAGACAGTCACGGTGCAGCAACCCATTTTAGTCCATTAATCTCCACAATAAATATCCAGACAGAGAATTTCTACGGCCTCGCTGTAAACTCCAATGTCACCCAGGACCAGTCTTAAAGAGACAACGCGCTTAAAGGGAAAGTGTGTAGATTTCTGGCAATAGGGGGTAGTAAATACCAAAGTCACTGCAAACAAGCTGTATTTTTTGTTCAAGTGAGGACCTTACTAACTAATGCTCATAAAGCCAACAAAACCCTCTGGACTCTAGCTGTAACTCTCAAATTAGGATATGAGATTAATGACTCTGGTTCACGCTCCAATACATTAATTGTTTGAGAAATGCATCTTTTTATGTTGAGTGCCATCCGTCAAATAACACACAAGAAAAGGAAGAAGAACAGTGTTGTTGCACAGTTTTCAAAGGAGTCAAAAACCACCAGCAAAACCATAAATACAGCTAAATAAACATAGAATCCAACATGGCGTCCTCCAGAGAGTCGGACCCTCGCCTGTGTATTTTATTACTATGAAGGGTACATGAACTGATTAGGAACACAAGGTCATAGGGTCAAAGGTCAAGGTCGTGTGAGGTCATATATATATATATCAAAAATTGCCTGAACGGGTTGAATGATTTTGACCAAATCAGAGGTGATAGCTCCCTATCAAAGGTAGATAAACTGATCAGGTCACAACCTCATAGGGTCAAAGGTAAAGGTCGTGTGAGGCCGTATATATGAAAAATTGGTTTTTGTGTGCAATATCTTCTGAACAGGTTGAAATACTTTGACCAAATCGCAGGTGAGAACTCCCTATCTAAGGTAAATAAACTCATGAGGTACAAAACCTCATAGGGTCAAAGGTCAAGGTTGTGTGAGGCCGTATATATGAAAATTTGGCTTTTGTGTGCAATATCTCCTGAACGGGTTGAAGGATTTTGACAAAATCAGAGGTCATAACTCCCTATCAAAGGTAAATAAACTCATCACATACACAAGCTCATAGGGTCAGAGGTCAGTGTCATGAGAGGTAATATATATGACCAGTCAGGCATATCCCGCGACGCTCTGCATCGATTTGCAGGGCTTTCTTGTTTCTACAGCGTTTATGTAGGGTGCTGCTGGTTTGGGGTGTTATGTCAGCAGGCAGAGTTTAGGAGTCTGACAGCTGTGGGGAAGAAACTGTTTCGGGACCTGGTAGTCTTAGTCCATAGGCTCCTGTAGCGCTTCCCAGAGGGCAGGAGGGTGAAGAGTCCATTCGATGGGTGACTGGAGTCTGATGGTTTTCCCTGCCCTTTTCAGACACCAAGAAAAGAGGAGAGTAACTTTATTTTGTTTGTGTGATTTTATTTTGTTGTGTGACTACTGGTTGCAGTTCCCTGTTCAATTGATTGCTGTTCCCTGTTAAATTTAAAAAAGAAAAAAGTCTAAAGTTTTGTTTTGACTGGAGAGAACTAAAAAAGGTTACACTGTCTTCTGGTACAAGCTCAAAATAACAAGTGG